>NW_026067924.1:12700848-12957613 GCF_014885135.2 Alexandromys fortis
AGTGTAGAAGCAGCGCCCGTCCTGTCGAGCTGGAAGTCCTCAGCACCCAAACATGGACGACTGGTAGTCCAATGACCCGTCCAGATGTAACTCTTCAGCACCTAAACAGGGCCGCCTGGTAGCCCAGTGATCCAGGGACAGAAGGAAGGACGGGGCAAGCAGTGCAGGATCCAGGAGAACACAGGAGCCCCTGGAGCCCAGGCTGAGGGTGCCGGGCTCTTTTACTGGGGACCTTGAGGCTCACTGCTCTGGGTGGGTAGCCTTAGAGTAGGAGCTTAAAGTAGGAGCTTAAAACTGTTGTTGAGCACTGGTCCTAGCCGACTTTGGCATTTCTAAAATGACAATTTCTGATCTTAAAGAACAGGATTATTGAATCATACATGCTTTAAAGAGAAAAATTAGAGGCAGCTTCACCCCCAGTGCTTCAGGGGACACCCCTGAAGCAGAAGACTTATATTTGATACAAAATGTTGTGCTGGATCATTTGTTTATTAGTTGATGATCTTGAGATAAAATGCCAATCTTACTACAATGGTGGTACAGGCAGCAGAACTGGCTACAAGATACAAATAGTTGTCTTCATCTATTGTTCTATTTGTTCTAAGGACACAAATCCTGTCAGATAGAACACTCCTAAAAGTCTTCATCTCCCCTCTGAATCTAATCACTGAGAAGAGAGTCATTGAGGTAGAGATTATATTTTAGTATTTTAACTAAATATTGAAAACAGACTATTTGAGAAATGCAAGTATTGTCAAATACATATGGCTTTTCATTAATGTGGGCCAGAAAACCAGCGAGTTCCTACTCAAGTGCAAATATGCATAGAAATAACATCACCCTCAGCTTTAGCTGCGAATTCCCTGGGACTGTTTCAATCTTTGCCGCCATCTAAGGTTTTGTTTAAATTAGTTATTAGATCAGGTGTTATCCCAACAAATATGGATTTGAAAAAGGGACAATGAAGACACTAGCTTCATTTCTGTTACTATAGGAATTTTACCTTTCTTCAATAAAGTCCCTGGATCCTCCATTATACCTTATGGCTTCTGACAGTACAGCACTTTTCTTTCTTTCTGTGAAATCAGTTCTCCAAACACTGCAAAAATCTGAAACCTCAGAGCCAATGAGGTTTGTATTTAGTGGTTTAAGATGCAAAGAGTCAAGGGATGATGGTTCAAAGATCTGCTGAGGTAACTGGGTGTTACACGAATTTTGTCTGTGTTGTTATCTGACCTCCAATAGAGACAAGCATTGGTTCGAGAGCAGGGTTTCACATTCTTCTGGTTGGAACAGATAATGGAGTTCTCTGGTGGACTGGGAGAAGTGAACGAGAGGCTCCCAGAAGAGGGGGGGGGCTGAAGGGTTGTGCAGGCTTTTGGATCCAGGGAGAGGGCAGTGGTGGTGTGGTGTGGTTCCTTGTGGTTATCTCAGTTTTAGTCTTAACATTTATTCCTAGTTTTTTTTAAATAAATGATTAAACAAATTGAAATAATTGGGCACCTGTCTTTCTGATGAGGGAAGGTGCTGTCATAATTACTGCAAGGATCAGCTTTTTCTACTGAGATCCCAGGATGTGAAGTACTGAGTCAAAAATCTTTGAGAAGGGTGGAGTTTCCAACATTATAATGAGGCCTTGTCATACATGGATGAGTGAATCTCTTTCTTACATGGTGAAGAATTTAAAAATTCATATCTTGTCAAATAGATCTTCTGACTTGAGCCTGAGAAAAGCTAAAACAGGTCAGTAGATGGCTCACCTGTGGAACATTACCTTAGTTCTCTTCAGAAGCCCTCTGTTGGTGGTGGTTTTGTTGCTGTTGTTTCTTTCTTCTTCTCATTCTCTCTGGCTTTGGAAAGGAGAACAGCAGGGGCTCCTTGCGTGACAGACATTTCAAACACTAGATACAGAAGATTGTTACAGGCCCTCAATAGACTGTGTACCATTTTCAGTATGATATTTTTGCAACTGTAGTTGAATGATCATATTGAAATAAGATGCAATAGGTTAACACAGAGCAGATGTTTCTCAAAGAGGCTAAAATAAACTTTCCCTTTGCTCTTCATACATCACTTTGTAGATGATACACATCTTAGAATTGTAAAATGTAGCCATTGGCCTGATGTAGTAAAATTTTAGAGAAGATTAAGCTCAGAGAGGTAGGTAGAGTGTTTTGTGAAGTTTCCAGAAAGTTAATAACTCTAGAAAAAAAATCCTTCCCCCCAAATTCCATTTCTCAGTGCTTTGTTTATATCACATTGTTTAAGTGAGAATTTTAGGCCCACAAAGTGTTTCTCCCTTTATGCAAAACATAGAAGGTGGGTTGGACATGTTAGGAGGTAGAGAATAATGATTGAGTGAAATCATCTTCAGATGACCTATGGCAGGGCGTCAAACATGAGTGATGATAACAATTATAAATTAGATTTGGCATGATATTATAATCTCATCATTACGTCAGGGGGTTGGGTTCTTGCTGGAGAATGTAATAGAGAGCCTATTAGACTTCCTTCTCAAGTGACTTTCAATAATGATTCAGGTGACCGCAGAGAAGAGAGTTAAGAATTTAACCCTTAGGGGCAAACAGGAGTAAAACCAAGAGAAGATTTGAAAGTGAAGAAAAGATGTGAAGCGATTAGTTCTATAAACTACTGCCAACACCAGCCCTTTAGCCACATATGATAAACACTGAACATCAATAAGCTTTCATTACTATATATTAAACCATGAATGTCAATGTCAGTTCATACTTTCATACAGATGAAGTTGCCTTCTAGGGGCTAGGCATTGTTGAAAGGCTCTTAACCACTGCCAATGTATAGGTCAGTTTAAATGCCAATTTGAAGATTTCATTTATAAATTATCATTGATATTATGTAACTTTTATTGTTTCATTTGCCATTATTTTCCTACAGATGTGATTATATACTGTCTATACAGCCAGTGTACTGATTCAGATTCTTTGTGTAGATATATCCTGGGTGACTCATTCTGTTTGCTGGGTTTTTCTCCTTGTTTCCTGGAATAGCAAAGAAGGAAGTGTGGACGATGTTGGAGGTCCCTCGATCAAAGCCTTGGGTTATCCCTCCCTGTGTTCCCTTCTTCACTCTGCTCTCCTAAGCCTATCTTATTGGACTCTTCCTGTTCCATTATATCCCTTTCATCCTTTTTCTCACGGTATTCTTTCATCCCTCACACATCCTAGCTCAACCCTTCTTTACTCACAATTCAATTTAACCCCTTACACCATTCAGGGGTTTCTATCTTGCTTCCCCTGAAAGCCACTCCCTACATTTTCTTGGTAATTTTCTGACCTCTGTGTAAATTTCAAAGTAATATTTTGAATTTACAATTTCAAAGTAAATTTCAAGGATAAGATCAATAAATGAGGTAAAATGTGATATTTCACTGTCTGGGTCTGCTTTTCTTCACTCAGAATGATTGTGTCCCTCTCCACTCATTTACTTACAAAATTCATAACTCTGTTTTTCTGAAAGGCTCAATTATATTCCATTGTGTAAATATACCGTATTTTCATTATAAATTGATCAGTTGATGGACACCTAGGCTGGTTCCATTTTTTTTTTGGCTCCTGTAAAACAAATAACTATACATAGAAGTCTTAAACTAGATCTTTATTTGTCACATTGCACAAAACCCATCTCCCAATGAATCAAGGTCCTCAATATAATCCTGATATTCTGATTCCAACAGAAAATAAAGTGGGGAATACACTCAAAGTCATTTTTGCTACCAGATTAGCAGTTGCTGCATTGTTTTCTTTGTGAAATTTTATGGTTTAATGTTTGGATCATGATGCTTCTTCCTTTAAGCTATACGGCATCATGACTATCAGCACAGAGCTGTCCAATTTGGGAGAAAAGCTGCAAGTCAGTGATGTATTTAAAAAGTTCAGTACATTCCTTCAACTTGGAGATTGATGTGATAGACAGTTATCATCTGTTCAAACGTTCCTTCAGATGACATTTGGCAGTGGTCATCTGCCATAGCACATGGATAGAGAGGACGTGCTCTGTCACACGAGCAGTTTGGCACATGGACGGGGGACCCAGATAAAATGTTTGAATGATTCTGAAATCTCTTGCTCTGATTACAAAATAACCAATAGTCCCCTGTCAGTGGAGGTCTTAGCACAGTGTCTTCCCTTGTATAGTGTGGTACATTTGGATGTGTGAGTAAAGAGCATCTTCCTCTGGAAAACAGCAGGCTTTACATTTTCATAGATTTGTATTTTGAAGTATAAGTCTTTTGCCATTATTGTTATTATTTCTTATTATCAATACTTTTACCGGTGCTTCTCTATTCTTCAGGTATTTGAAGCTTACATTGGGCCCAAGTTCAAGTCATTCTCTTCAGACAATTTAAAGTCTTGAGGTGTTCTGCTGACTTTGAGTACTAGCTCACTTGCTAACTTGTTAACAGTTCAATGTCTAATGGATACCACTTTGGCAAGGCAGCTCAGTTATTTTGTTTCCTGTATGCTCATGCCTTGCACATTGTCAGGAGCTCTGTGTCGTGACCTGTCGCCATTACTTTCAAAGAATACCGCATTGTCCATGATGGCAGGATAGCACTGAATACAGAAAGGTAGCCTTTTCTGCCTTCCCAGTTTTGCATTACATACACTTTTCAAAATTTTGACAATGACCAGTATTGACTTTCTCATCAATTGCTGTCTTAAATATGGACAAATACAGGACTCTAACATAGCAACAATTTAAACTCTCAAGTAGAAGGAGATATACCTCACATATGTCTCAGAATGAAAATCTATTTAACTGGAATGACACTAATCTGAACATTGTCCTTACAAAACCCCCAATAAATGAGATTAGTAATGAGCAACAGAAAAATAGAGAATTGGGAAAACATTGCACAGAAAACACTTAAGTTCAAATACTAAATTCATTAAATATACCAAGTAACCCATGTGAAATATCCATCAAGACTTTACATGTGAAGTAAAAGTTATTATTTTCATGTAATCCCTGCTATAAAAAGTAAATTTTCAAAAGTATTTTATGCATGCTTTATATATATATTAAATATATCTACACTCTTTTTATTTCTCATCTGAAGGATTTTTCAGTCTAAGGTGTGCAAGCTCAGATTACTACCCAGAAATACTATCAGTTATACTTGGAGAGGAAAAATAGTCTATGATAAGAACAAACTAAAAGAATTTATGTCTACCAGGGCAGCACTACAGAGACTATCAGAAGGAATATTTTGGTATGAAGGGAAGATTAACCACACATAAAAGGACCCAAGGAATAAATAACCTCAGAACAGTGAACTTAAAGTGGTCTAAGAAAGCAAACTACCACAATAAAACAACAGGAATTAATAAGCTGTATCCAATAATCACTCTCAATGTTGTCTGTCTCTATTTCCCAGTACAACAATACAGACAAATAGACTGAAGTAGACAACAGGACTCAGCTTTCTGTTCCAAGCAAGAAACGTTTCACCACGGAGGACATAGCCCACTTTAGGGTAAAAGAACAAAAAAGTTATCCCAAATAAATGCAATTAGGAAACAAACAAATACCAGATTAAAAACTAGGGAAACTCTGGAGTTAAATAATACCTAGAAGACATCTGCATCATGCATTCTAATCCCACTTATCTCTGTCTTCTCCCAATATCCCTCTGCCCTTGCCACCTCCCCCCAACAAAGAAAACCAAATTTAAATGCGCTTCACCTGGGCCATGGGTGATACAAATCTGAGGATCCGAGAACAGGAGAAATGGCCCTTTTTTAGGCTTGCTGTAGGCTGCCTTGTGTGAGACAAACAAAGCAATGCTGGAGAGATTGCCTGGGTAGTGATGATGAGGGAAAACTGGCAGATTAATCAACCCAACTACCACTCAGACCCAGAACCAGGGCAGTCAGTTGGCCCACCCCAACATCTCCTGAATCTATGAACTGCTGGACCATGTAAAGGAGACGAACCTGCAGATCCCAAACAGCAGAATCTCCACTATACAGAACAACACTGGGATACCCAGAGGACCTCCTCCTCCTCCTCCTCCTCCTCCTCCTCCTCCTCCTCCTCCTCCTCCTCCTCCTTCCTCTTCCTCTTCCTCTTCCTCTTCCTCTTCCTCTTCCTCTTCTTCTTCTTCTTCTTCTTCCTCCTCCTCCTCCTCCTTCTCCTCCTCCTCTGTAGATGGTCATCAGATTTACTGAAAGTATAGAGTCCCCTACTGCAAATTAAAAAAAAAAGTTGTATTGGAAACAATTGTCTTCTGGAATCCTTACAAACTAAACAACAACAAAGTAAGATATTCCAACAAGCAATAAAAGATCTCACTGCTTCTTTCACTTATTTCCTCTAAAGAACAATGCCATATCCAACATAATATATTTCAGACACTATCGTAGTTATCTCTAGAAAGTACTTTTTTTTTTTTTTTTGCTGCAGTTAACATGCACTGCCATCCTGACCTAATCTAGAATCATCTGTGCTTTGAGCAGGAGGAGGGTGGGGGAGACTACATCACAAGCTTGTCTTAGAATTTGGAAGCATTATACATGTGTCTATGGCTTTGTCAACACTAAAGAGGCAATACTTAAGACTCCTTGAGGTATATACCAATATCCCAAAGAGCCCTCCAGTGAAGGAGTAGTGTAGCATGTTAGGAATCCCTACAATGAGGCCCTAAAAGACCATTGTGTGAAGTGATGATAGTATAGCATGAATGTCAGTAGAGACTACAGCATATTCCAAATGTGCAGGCTATGAAATTGTCATGGAGGAAAGCTCCAGGCATCAAATAGAACCAGCCAATGAGAGAGGCTCTGTGTGCTCCAGGCATCAAAGGTAAAGGGATTGGGCTAAACCAACAGCATAGAGCCAAGCTAATTCCTTCACAGTTTCCAGATGTCGGACACATGACTTAAGAATTTGATGCTTGTACTGGGGATTATTTCTTCAGGGATATCATCCTTTATGTGCCCCATCCCTTTTTTTTTTGGGAATAAGAAGAACTTTTGTGATCTTGTGTATTCGAACTGGAAATTGTGTTTTAATTTTATAGAATCTCATCGTTAAAAGATTGTTTTGGGTCCCAGAAGAGGCAGTGGATTTATGACTTGTGTTGCTACTATGAAAGGTTGTAGACTCATAGACTCAATGTATATTGTGTTGTAATGAGTTTATGAGCTTATGAGGAAATGAAATCGAAATTTATAGCTTAAAATTGTAAGGTTTTGCATCTTCTGGACAGGGTTTAGATTTGTGATTGTCAGTGCACATTGACAACTTGATATGAATTAGGATCACCTGAAAGACAAATCTGTGGACATACCAGTGAGGAAATTCTGTTTTTGATGCTATAGAGGAGAATGCTCACTGTAATTGCAGACAGCATTGTTTCACGTACTGTGTTTCTGAATGAAGAAAAATGACAAACCCCACAGAACAACACAATTTTTTCTCTCTGTTTCCTGTCAATGGGAGCTGTGTGAACAGCTGTCTCACCTGACCTGCTATACTGAACTGTGGCTTCGTGCAATATAACCCATAACAAACTCTTCCCCACCAGAGGTGGTTTGTGTTCGTGCAATATGACCCATAACAAACCCTTCCTCAGCACACCTAGGATTTGGTTAGGTATTTGATCATAACTGTGATAAATGTAGTTTGTTCAGTTGTTATTACCCATAAGTTAGTCTTCCTCGTCTTGAGGCACATCCACAGGATCACTGAACGGCCTTGATGGAGGTACTCCCCAGTGCTTGGATTGACCAGTGCTAAGTGTGGAGTTGAACCCCTCCATATCTTCCAAATTTTGCCTTATCATGTGGCTCTGATGTGTCTGACTGGCTCCAGGCCAGCCCTGGGGCCACATCCTGTTTATATCCATACCTGTCTGATGAAAGAGTCCAAGGCCGGATGAACAATGTTCACAACAAAAGGCTATTTATTATTTCCCTTAATCATAAGTTTAATTCAGTTTTATGTGTAAAGGCAATACTCCCTGATGCTCTTTTTGGTATATACTAGATTTCCCAATAGGACATTCATCATAATTTTATTTTTTGGGGGGTTTCGACCTGAAGGTCAGAAAAGCAAAACAGCCAGCCACTGGCTAGTAGCTCCATCTCAGTCTGAAAGAGTGATCCTGCCTCCGGAAATCTCAGAATGTGAGATTGTGTCTGAGAGCTGTCTCCTCCCATCTGATATTCCTTTCTAGTGCTGGGATTAAAGGCATGCACCACTACCGCCTGGTTTCTATGGCAAACTAGTGTGGGTACTAAGATTAAAGGTGTGTATCACCATTACCTGGTCTGTAAGACTGACCAGTGTGGCTGTTTTACTCTCTGATCTTCAGGAAAGCTTTATTTATTAAAATACAAATTAAATTTAAAAAGGAGATTAGATTCAGAGTCTTGATGTGAAAATAAAAAAAGGGGATATAGATATGATAGGATAAAAGGGTAGACTATTGAATCTACTCTGAAAAGAGACAGGAAGCATATAGTATAGCTATGATAAATAAAAAGGTAGATTACTGAATCTACTTTTAAAAATCAAATACCAGTTTTAATAGTTTTAAATGTTTTACATTGAATTGGACTTTTGTATATTGTATACTAATTTATATATTGATACAAATTTGAGATTAATTTTGTTAAAACATACTGTATATACATTTCTAATCTTGTTCCAAGTGTTGTACCCATCAGTTCATTTAACAATGCAATGCAAACTTATATTATATTATAGTCTTTGAAAGTTATTATTACCAACTCTTTAGGATAATAAGGAAATGTAGGATAGTAATTAGTCTCCTATTACAATGAACTTGTAGTCATAATAAGTATGTTTTCATGGTCAAACAAAGATATATTTTAGATAGACAGGTTATCTTCAAATACTTCAGAGATCCACAGAATATGGCATTTAAGATGTTTTAATAACATAGGCTCTTTTTTATAAGAATGAGACCTGTCTGCTCCTGGCAGCACCAATCTACTTCAGAGAAGATAACGGACATTGAAAAAACTCCACATTAACTACTAGGGCCATTTAATCTAAGTTGGGTTCCTGGATGCTTTATATTAAAACTACTTCTGGCCACCTAGGCATATAAACATGAACTGATTTTACATAACTACCCAAATATATGGGAAAAAAAAAACAAAAGAAAATGAGTTGATTTAATGTAGTCTGGATAAATGTGTTAGAAGAGGGAAAATTTATCTGATTAAATTACCTCTCAAAATACTCTTATGAGTACATAGGATAATAGATTTATATAGAATCATAGATTTAAGTTACATCATTTATATGTGGGAATAAGAGAAAATTTCAGTCATGAATTTCTATGGGAAAAGTGGCCAGCCATCTTAGTTTTTCCTTTATTCTCTTTTATGTTTGTAGACTTGTGGGATATGCTTCTTATCAACAGGCATAACATATGCCCATTTGTTTGCTATTTGAGGAGTAGAATAATCCTCAGTATTCTTTTGCAGGTTTTTCTACTTTCCATTTACTGAATATGTTACAAATACACTAATCTGGTCAGAACATGAGCTAATTAGAAGTATTAGAGGTCTACATAGACCTGCTTAGATGTAGAATGCTGATGTTTTGGTGAATGATCTATCAAAGAAAACCAATCCATGACAATCTTAAAATATATCTGGAGCACTGAGCAGCAGTAGATGAGTTTAGAACCAGAGGTTTGAGGGTAAATGGTGTAGGAGGGTCTTCTTCCTATGGGTCGCTTTTATTGAATGAATAAAGAAAACTGCCTTGGCCTTTTGATAGGGCAAAACCTAGATAGGCAGAGTAAACAGAACAGAAGGCTGGGAGAAAGAAGACAGGCAGAGAGCAGCCATGGAGCCAGCTGCCAGGTCAGATATGTTAAATCTTTCCTAGTAAGCCACACCCTTGTGGTAACACACAGATTAACAGATATGGGTTAAAGCAAGATATGAGAGTTAGCCAATAAGAGGCTAGAGATAATGGGCCAGGCAGCAATTTAAATAATACAGATTTCTTTGTGATTATTTCGGGGGTTAAGCTAGCCAGGTGGTGGGATGCAGCCTACCGCTCTTCCTTACAACAGGTGAAAATAATTTAGCATTTCCTACATTGAGCAATTATCCTGCCCAAGATAGTTCACCATGTACTTTTGTTCAGTGATGAAGAGTATATCAGAGGTGAGATTCCAGCTAGGACCCTTGATATATGTCAGAATTGGAGAGTTTTGCCTGAGGGAATGAGATATAAATGCAACTTGCTTATTTGGAGGAAAGGAGAGCCTTTGGGGAACATACTTTTGAGCTATCCCTAGCCCCATTTAATATATAAGTCTGACCAATAAAGAGGCAGTGGGAATGGAATAGTCTAGAGGTTATGAAAACCAGCAGACTTTCTAAAGAAGAATATGGAGTAAGGAAGAGATGGGCATGTCCTTTAGGTCCCCTTGCTAGGTGTTGCACTATGAATTCCTCCCACATTTTCCTTTCTGTTACCATATAAGAAAGCCACATGACTCACAGATAATTACTACAATAGTTAAATATGCTAATTACTTCGTTTTCCTCTTGTATTTAACATTGACCTTTTGAGAAAATAATTGAAATTAGAAATGGAACACAGATATCTACTCTCTCAGCGAGATATCTGCAGCAACCATGGATTTGACAAAGTTGTACGTCCTTTTAAGAAAAAGTAGAACTATAAAGAAACTCACATCAATATTAATAGGCAGAAGAGGTAATTCTATAGGCTACATTGTGATAGATACAGAACAAATGCAAACATTTTCTTTAAATTGGAAATAGGAAAAAAAAGCATCCATCCACTCTGTAATTTTATTATACTTATCCAGTGTCATCTGGATTAGATTAATAAAGAGGAAGAAAAAAAACATAAATACAAAACACAAAAGTCACATTATCTTAGTTTCATATGACATTATTCTATATTGAGAAGACATTATGAACTCCAAAATAATTTCTCACAACTGTGAAACACATTCAGAAGTGAGCAAAATGCAAAGTCTGAAAAGAATATGAATAGCATTCCCATATACCAATATTGAACTTGCTGGGAAAGCCATCAGAAAAATTCCATGCGTAATACCTACAAGTAAAACCTGAACAACTAAGGAAAAGCATATACAAATGGTGAAATATATCTCAGCCCAACTATGATAGAATAAACAAGAAAGAAATAGAAAAGAACACTAAGTGAAGGACATTCTCCCATGATTGTGAAATGGCAGAACTGATATTCTACAAATGGCTATATTTTAAAAATCCATGGATTCAGTGCAATCCTCATTAGCATGCACAAGTCATTTTTGTCAGAACTAGAAAAGCAAATGTAAAATTTACACAGAAGCACAAAAATTCAGACTAGCCAAAGCAATTCTAACCAAAATAATCAGTGCCTGATGCAGCAATACACAATTCTGCATTTAAAATATCTGAGTTATAGTCACATACAAAGAAAAGAAAGAACTCAAGGACACTAGTTAAAATTAAGGTTATTAATTAATATTATGGAAGAACACAGGAGAATGAGAAAGTAACTCCTGCACAAACAGCCACTTTATTTTCAACATGTATGTTAAAATCAAAGGGAAAGAGTCTTTTCAACAACCGATTTTGATCTTTATGCAAAAACAATATTATATTATGTAATGAAATGTACTTTGAATGAAATTATTAGATATCTAGTAAAAGGTCATTTAGTAAAGTCCTTGTCCCACAAGAAGACTTAAGTCAAGATCTATGTACCAAAAAAACACAAAAAACAAAACAAAACAAAAAACAAAATGCCAGGCATGGTGTCATATACTTGTCATCCTAAAAGCAAAAAGACAGAGACAGGAGGACAGGCTTTGGTGGCCTGCTAATTTAGCAGAATCAATGAGCCTTAGAAATAAAAAAAAAAAAACAGTGTCAAATAATAAATGGAATAATAATATGACAAAATAAATAGAATTTCTTTTCTTTAGCTTTAAAAAAGTTTGTAAGTATTTTTTTTAATTACATACATTACAGGAAACAAAATTCAAGAAGCCAAGAACAAATTCACCCAGTCACAAGAAACTCAATTGAATGCTTAAAACATTTCAAATCCTTTGTTTTATAAATCAGGGAAGTAGATAAAATTGATTTTCTAACCCGTAATGCATGTGTTCTTTAATGCAACGCCATCAGCCTCTGGCATTGTAAACTTTAAGCATGTTTAAAATCTACATTATAACTATGTTACCTTCTCAAACCACTAAATATGCAATATCCATTCACTGTCTGTTTCACCTTTGTTGTTTCATAAGACCTTGGTGGCTCAGAGGTCTAGAGTAAAAGTAGAGTCCAGAGGGGGGAAAAAGTCTGAATATTTTAGCAAAGGAAGAAACACATGATATACTATAGTGAGTTGATAATTTCAGACTGTGGTATTATTGCATTGAACTTACTTGATTTATATGTATGTGTGTGTGCCTGTGTATGCAAGTGCACCATTTGCATGCATGAGCTAGAAGACATTAGAAGGAAGTATGAGATTCTCTAGAACTGAAGCTTCAGGAGGTTGCAGGCTGTCTTCTGGCTGCAAGTCCTTTGCAAGAGCAGGACCTGCTGTGCCACCTCTTCATGTGGCATCGTGTTTATGGCATCATTCTTGTTCTCCCCAATATTAGTAAATAAGCAATAATGTACTTATTCTCATAAGTCACAGAAATAATGCAATTGAATGAACTGTGCTGTCCTGTCACATTATGCTAAGCAATGTTAGAATTAGACTTGACTTGAAAGTTGCACACTATATAATAGTGCAGTAGCAATGAAAATAAGCAGAAACTCTCAGGAAAGTAAACTAGATGACGAGAATGACTTGAACCCTGACTCACCTTAGGGTCTAAATATTCTGAGAATACAGAAGTACTCATGAGATCAATACATGTAAAAGATGAGGGAAGAAACAGTTTATAGCATGAATCTGCGAAAAGCAATTGCTTCATCCTTTTCTCACAGTGAAGATATTAATTTCTTTACACAGCTTTAAGTACCAATTTGTGCCAAGGAGAGTACTGTAGACTGATAAGTGTAGATAGGGTGACTCTGGATACCCTCATGTGGCTAGAGTTCAGCATGGTTCCTCTTTGTCTTCGGCGGAGACTCTTGTGGCAGATGTCCAACTTGTTTCCGTGGGAGAATGCAACCTCTCTGTCCACGTGCCACATGGAACGGATACTGCTTTGAGTACTTGGCAGAGCTGTTTGACTGTGTGCTCAGTGTGACTGGTCATATCAGTCTCCGAACTACAGAAGTGTTTTCTGAATTTATAATTATGCCATGGCCTTCTGGCTTCTTTCCAAAATAGTCCTTCCTGCTGATGATGGATATCCAATAGAGCTTATTGCAGACAACCTCATGGTCCAAATTTCCAATAATGTGCCTTCATAGGGAGACGAATGCAGCTATGGAAAAAGAAAAGAGCATGTTTCACGAAATGGTCAATATTAGATACCAAGTTTTTATGTTTTAAAGTATTAATTTAGTCTTAAGACATTGTAAAGCATGACTAAGAGAAATATTTGATTATCTTTTCCTTTATTTAGAGGGTACTTTCAATTAGGACACAGAGAGTATCTAATAAAGGAGACCTGCATTGAAGTGACTCTGGAGACACTCAACAATATTGCAGACACTGAGCTCAGAGGTTGTAATAATGTTGACAATTCCCTCTAGGTTCTCAAGAATCAAATGCTCCATCCAAACAGCTTTATTCAAATACTGTTTTTCTATTTCTGAGCTTGTTGACACATTGCTATGAAGCTTCCTTTCATTTTTCCCTTTAAATGCATGCTTGGTGTAATGGGTATCTTCATGGAAAATTAAAAGAAAATATTCTTAAGGAATACCAAAGCCTGAAGTGGGAGCTGATCAAGGTTTTTTTTAAATATATTTTATGGAAAATTTATCTATATACTTAATATATCACAATAAAATACATTTGTAAAAAGGGAAGTTAGGCAAAAAATAAGCACATTGCATAGCTAATTTAAGAAAAAATATCAACGTGTCACATTTTCTTGGTCGGTACGCTAGCTCAGTCATGTAGGCTTAAATTAGCATCTCTTTTCAGTCACCATTCGTAATTACAGGGAAGGAGCAAAGCAACATCCTGACCCTTTGTTAAGGCAGCAACAGCCTGTCTGGAAGGCCACATAAACACTTCAAATACTAATTTGGCTTTAGAGCCTGGCTGCTATACCATATAGAAATATGGGCCTTCAATAGAGAATTAGCAGACATTGAAAAAGTGTAGAGCTGTTTTAATTATATTTTAATAATAAAGCTTGCCTGAAGATCAGAGTGCAAAGCTAAGCCTCTAGAGGCCAGGAAGTGGTGACACATACCTTTACTCCAGGACCCAGGAGACAGAGGCAGAAGGATCTTTATTGGGGTCAAGGCTACCCTGGGCTACACAAGATTGATTCAGAAACAGATACAGGTGGTAGTGGCTCACACATTTAGTTCCAGTGTTTGGGAGTCACACACCTTTATTCCCAGCGCTAGGGAAGAAGAGACAGGAACAATATGGCAGAGAGGAATATAAAGGGGGAAGAGACAGGAACTCACTAGAGTGTGGAGACTGAGGTATGGTGAAGACACAGTGCAGTCTAGGCAGTCTGAGGATTGCCCCTTTGATCTGAGCACTGATAGAGGTAAAAGGTCTTTCTAGTGGCTTACTACACGGCTTCTCTGATCTTCAGTTTTAACCCCTATATCTGTCTCTGAATTTTTATTATTTGTGTTACAGAAAAGTTAGGACAACATTGATTTATATGATAAGAAAGAGCAATTACTAACAGAAATTTAATGCCATCTCTCAGAAATGACTGATACCCCTCTTATGGAGAGAGCTAAAGATTTCCTAATATACACACTGTTGGGAACTCTCACTGGAGTGTCATTATTAGTAAAAGAATTTTGCCATTTATGGTGACTTTAGCAGGTGGTGCTTACTCTCCCCACAGTATTAAAGAAAACCAGGTCAAATTTTGGTTTCAAAAACAAGTTGGCAAGAATTTCATCTTCCACAAACACTACCTGAATTAACTTGAAAAAAAAAAAAAACAACTCTGAATTACTCCTGCTCACCTTTTACAGTTTCTCCTTCTTTTTTTTTTTGCTTGCCTAGATCAAGAGTTTATTTTAAAGTCAAACTTATGCAGACCTTCACACGAGGAACGACGTACTATTCTCCCTTACTTTTTACACCATGAGTAAAACTTTAATGAGAAACCATGGATAAAGCCAGGAGGACATTATCTTTATTTAGTCTGGAGAGTTGATTGTTTGATAATAGCATGGCTTGGCCCCACCCTCTAACCGAGGAAGGATTCTGGATGCTCTCATCTCAGATCTCCCTAGTAGTGTGTCTTCCAGGGTGACTTAGTGCACATAGAATGAATTTTGTGGTGAACTCTGGATAAGAAAAGACATCCAAGTCAAGGTCTTCATGTACAGGAAGTAAAAGTTGTGAGTGGAATACATAGAAATTAATTGTGGGCCAGAGAAGAAAAGAAGTAAACACTAGAAGCAAGAAAATGAGTCAAAGATATTGGATGAACTACAGTGCTGAAAGAATGCTAAACTTGGTCAAGATACAAATCCTTTTCAATATTAGAACTTTCCAGAATTGTTATTCCATTTTCCCCTTTCTTGACAGTTTTATTTAATGAGGAGTAGTCTTTGCTTTCATCTATTAAATAGTTATAACTTCAGAAAGAAACAGCATGGATAGTCTTTTTTTGTTAATAATTAAAAAAATCAAGTTACAGGTATGCATATTTTATTGATGTTAAGAGGAGGGCTGAGATCTACACTTATCTGTGGGTATAAAGATTAATATTGACAATGTAGTTAGATGGTATTTTCTAGTTCCATCCAAAAGGGTTATTGAGAAACATAGCACTAGGGAAATTCCCAGAAGTTCTTAAGGATGAAGCCAGCTATTACTCTAAGCAACAGTGGAGAGGACACCTAAATTGACTTTCCCCTGTAATCAGATTGGTGACTACCTTGTCATCATAGAACCTGACGGAAGCTGATAAAGGGATCTAAAGTGAAACACTGGGTGAAGATACCCGAGACAAACCCAAGAGGGGGAGGAGTGATAATATGAACAAAGGGTTCAAGACCATCATGGTGATACCCACAGAAATAGCTGATCTGAGAAAATAAGAGCTCACTGACTCTGGACTGATAGCAGGCACACATGCAAAGGACCAAATTTGGCCCACTGAATGTGGGTGGCAGTTGTAAGTAAGGCTTTAACAGTCTGTAGGGAAACTGGCAGTGGGACCAGGATTTCATCCTAGTGCTTGAATTGGCATCTAGGAGCACATTCTTTTTTGAGGGTTACCTTGCTCAGCGTAAACATACTGAGGAGGGCCTTGGTCTTGCCTTGAAGTGAAATGTCATACTTTGTTGACTCCCCATGGGAAGCCTTACTTTTTCTGAGGAGTGGATGGGGATGTGGGGTTGGGAGAAGGTGAAGCAATTAGGAGGAGGGAAGGGAGTAGGAACAAAGTTAGCTATAAAATATGAAAAAAATATTGTATTTAAAAATTCTTAATAAAAAGAAAAAAGCTTTAAAAATTGGAAATACAATATATGTGTAAAACAAGTAAATAGAACACATATAACGACCTGAAATTATTCGCAACTCCTCTGATGGGCACAAAATTTCATTCTTGAGTCCAACTTGATGTTTACTATGCCCTTAAAATCAACTTCGTTGATCAGTGTTTGCATTGTAGCAGAGTGATTCTTGATCTATAAAATGTTTGACAATCTTGAAAAAAGTGTTCTTTCCTACACCTATATACTGGAGATATTGAAAAACTTCTTTTTCACATTTAATTCTTAGTTCTATTTGGAGATCAATTTGTGAGAGGTGAAAGACTTGAATCTAATTTCATTATTCTCCTTATGTATCTCCAGACTTCCCTGAACTTTTTGTTAAAGATGCAGTTTTTCTCCAGTGGGTTTTTTTGCCCTCTTTTTTTGAATATTAGAAAGCTACAATTATGTGCACTCATTTTTGAGTTGCTGATTTCCATCTTTTGCTCTACATATCTGTTGTAATGCCAGTGCCATTTTGATTTTATTACTATTGCTATATAATATATCTTGATGTCTAGCTTGGTAATTCCTCCAGCATTGCTCTTTTTCTCAGGATTATTTGGAGTATTCAAATGAATTTTAGGATATTTTTGTTTATTTGTGTGAATTATGTTGTAAGGATTTTGATTGGGATTGCACAAGTAAATAGCTTTTGGTAGAGTGATGATTTAAGCAATATTGATTCTATCAATCCATGAGCCTGGGATGCAATCGCATGTTGTATCTCTCTTAATCTCTGTCTTCAGATATTACAAGTTTTCATTATAGTTGAATCGCTGTCTTTAGATATTACAAGTTTTCAAGTTGAATTTTGGCATCTCCAGTTTTACTCAATAATATCATGTCATCTGAAAATAACAAAGTTTTTTTCTTTCTCCTAGTTGTATTTGATTGATTTCAGTTGAATTGTCGTGGGTAGAGAAAAATCAGGCTGGATAAAATATAGATCAATTATATTCTCTTTATTATAAGGGTCAAACTCACGGAACAGGAATGAGAGGTCCAAGGTCAGCTATGTAGCACGGGAACCACAGAGAGAATGAAGTTTGGGCCTCCTGATTTTTTTCCTGGTACCCAGAAAGCCACGCCCTAACTGGGTCCCACCTCTTAAAGATAATTGGTTGACAAAGATTCCCCATCACTTCCCCTTTTGTCTAAATAAGAGCTACCCAAACCCTATACAAAACTATATACAATAGAAGCAGATATCAAATATAACATTACAACCAACATAAACAATACTAAGCAAGGAACACATGATAAATGTTTTAATAAACATTCTATTCTAAAGAGTCTAAGTCTTGCATCAGAAATTGACTTGGCTAAATCATAAGAGGAAGGTAACTAAGACTGTTTAATCTTCAACCCCATTGAAGACCCGAGAAGGTAAATAATATTATTACTTGAGTAAGTAGGAAGTGCAATCAAGCAGCTTAAAAAGTGAACAGTATATGACAGACAATTGGCTACCTGAGAAATCACCCAAATCTCATTTGCAATGTTGAAGCAAGCAACTTTGGCTAAGGCCTAGTGTAAATGACATACCATTTTCAGAGGCAGGAAAAATTTCAGAACCATCTTACCCTGTCTTAGCAAGATTTGACAGTCTTTTCCCTTGTGCCCAGCTTATCCAATCCAGATATCATGTACTTTGTCAGTGGTTGAGACATGGGCAGTTTCTTATCCAAAGTCCAGTTGTGCCAAGAAGAAAACAAACTCCAAGTGGAGTGTCTCCGGTGCTCAAAATTCTCTTGGGAATTGATTGGTACTGTCTAAACAGCACATCAATCAACAGAACCCTAAGTTATTTAAATGCCATGTTCTACAGATCTTTGAAGTGGTTGAAGATTACCTATTTAGGTAGAATATAATCTCTATGCATCTAAAAAACCTAATTCATCTAACTATAAGTATAACAAACATAAATATTGACCTATAATACTTAATACCTGATAATTTCAAGACTAAGACTTCATATCAGAATATTAAATAATCTGTAAACAAATGTGCAGCAAATGAAACAATGACCTCAAAATGTAAACAACATATGAATATCTTGATCAGTGGTAGGAATAATATATAATACAATATGAAATATATCCTAAATATCATATCAATATATGAAATGTCTTGAAGAATGTCTTTCATTCTTCTTTTTATTGTTCTAGTTAATAACTTAAGCACAATGTTTGAAAGGAGTGGGGATAACAGATAGCTTTATCTTATTTCTAATTTCAATAAAATTGCTCCAATTTTTTCTTCATATCAATGATATTGGCTATTGGTTTCTCATATAGTTTTTATATGGTGAGATAAGTTCCTGCTTTTCCTACTCTTTCTAGGATTTTTATCATAAAGGTATGTTGGATCTGTAAATGGCTTTGTTTTTGTATCCATTGAGATTATTATGCGAGTTTAGTCTTTAAGTTAATTTGACAATGTATCTTGAACCATCCTTGCACATAAGGGACAGAGCTAAGTTGATCATGGTACATATTATTTCTGATGTATGTTTCGATTCAGTTTGTAACTACTTTACTCAATAATTTTGAATCTATGTTTATTGGGGATATTGTCTTGTAATTAGCTTTTTGTTGCATCTTTACTGGTTTTGATGTTAGAGTATTCATCTTCTTTGAACATCTGGTAGAATTTTTCTGTGAATTCTTGTAGGCCAGGATATAATACACAGAGATAGTTCCAGGCCATACAGTGCACTGCATGGTGGATATAAATTTTACTCAGAAAAAAAGGGTTTATATGCTTCATGGTGCTATCCAGAGTTTAGGTGGTAAGGATAGCTCCTACCTGGCAGTCCTAGAACTGAGGTGAATTACCTTCACCAAATTTAAAGACTGAGAGAGGTAGAGCCAGCACCCAGGGCTACCAAGACCAAGCTGCTTAGCATTTTAAGAAATGCTTCTGGTCAAAAAATAATTTCATTTACACAATAAAGAAAAACTAAGATGGAAAAGAACTCTAAATGTGTCATAGTGTTGGATAAATGTAGGTAGGTTTGAAAGAAAAGAAAAAGAGTATAGAGAGTCATAAAATAAAGTTAATGCTTAAAAAAGGTAAAGTCTTTAAAGAGACAGATTACACATAGTCAGAGATTAAAAGCAGTAAACAAAAAAATAAGCCATGTAAAAATGGAAAACTCACAGAGAGTCTGAATTATGTATATTATTATGTTATCTTTGAATTTCTTGACTGTGAAGGAGCTAAGTAAAGAGAGATATCTCATTGTATGGGCTGCTAAGCTAAATCAACATGTATATTCATAAAGGTATTTTGACTTCTGAATTTGGGTCTAAGAACATGTTGCTTTGGAAAAGAGTTTCTTCTTTGTTTCCACAGAAGATGAGAACCTGTGGATTGCTTCCAGACCAATATGGTTTCATGGAACAAGACACCCTGAAAGGTTGTTGTGAATACCCCTACAAAAATTACTTTACCCAATAAACAGCAGGAAGAAGTTTGGACAGAACTGTGCCCATATTCCCAAATATTGTTTATAAATATTCTTTTACAATGAAAGGGAGATATGCTATAGAGATTTGCATGGGTATGTACCTTGATTTATTGAAATAAATTTAAAATACATTTTGTTATACTGTGTAAATATATTTCTGATCTTGATTAAGGTATTGTGTTTGTCCAGGCACTGATCTCACTGTTAGGTGTCACACAAATAGACCAAGCCAAACAATTGTAATACATATGTAATACATATGTAGAGGGCCTAGGTTGATTTCATGCAGGATAATCCAGACTGTGAGCTTTGAGACCAGGATAGCTGCTTCTGTGGATTCTCTTGTGATGGACTTGATCCCCATGACTCTTACAATACTTCCTTCCCCTCTTCAACAGGATTTCCTAACACAGGGCTCAGTGCTTGGCTATGGATCTGTGCAACTGTTTCTATCAATCACTGGTTCCCCCATCACAATTGGGATAGTCACCAATCTGATTTCCAGAGAGGGCAAATTCAAGCTACCTACCCTCTATTGCTCAGAGTCTTGGCTGTGATCATTCTTGCAGATTAGAGGGGCAGGTGGAGATGGTAATTTGAGGGTCAGGTTAAGGGTTAGTTGGAGGGATACGTACTAAATAGAGATGTCTTGATATGGGTGTTTTATGGGCTAGGCTGGTGCAAGTGAAATTGCCACTTATTATTTTTAAATGAGACAACGATAACAAAATTCAAAAGATAAAACGTTTATAGGATGCTACATATTTCAGAAGCAGATCAGATGGAAGAAGGCTTAGCAATTGCTCATTTTTAAATTCTTGCACTTTATGACGTTGAGATAAATGTCAATCTTCTTATAGTCACCATCTAGGCAGCTGAGCTTGTTATAATAACCCAAAATGCGAACATCTTCCTTTGCTGACTTCGGTGATGCCACTTCAGGCAAGGTAGGGAAGTTCACAGCTTCTGCATTTCTAGGGTAAAGCTGATTACCAAAAGCACAATCAACTATCAATTATATTTAAATATTTTCGGTGCATATCCCATCTAAATGCTGAATAAAGATTTTTAAATTGTTAGAATTGTCAAAATCACCTAAATGTATGGATTTTCACTGATGTTGGAGGAGATAAATGCAAATTTGGTGTTTGCATTTTTTTTTGTTGTTGTTGTTGTTTTGTTTTGTTTTCTATCTGATCAATTACATCTTACAAAGTTAAGGGATACACAGTCAACAAGTTATTTGGTTTTAGATTTGGATTTGAGAAGAGGACAATGAAAGAATAAATGTCCATTATGTCACTTAAGGAATGTTCATGTCCTCAACAGTCCTTGATTTTTCCTTTATTTTTTTAATGGGTCCTGGTATTAAAATAATGTTTTTTTCTTCGTATTGAAAATATATTTTTTTTCTCTCATAAAATAACTTGACTATTGTTTCCTCCATCATCAACGTGTATCACCAAGATCAAGATCNAAGAATTTTTATACTTTATATGAAAAATGGTTTTTATATGGTTTAAGATGCAAATAGTCAAGGGATGATGATGCTAAAAATATCTTCTCAAGTCTTTAAGTGTCTGTCTTTTGAACCAGAAATGCTACTGTTCAAATTAAAATGAGGAACAGGTTTTTTTTCTTTCTGAGAACCATGGTATGTGAGAGTCTGAATAAAACTCACCACAGAAGGTTGGAATTGCCAGCATTCGCTTAATAGTGTGCCTTTTAGATAGCTGCATGCCAAAGTACTTGCTTGTTTGTTTTTATTTTTATTTATTTTTAATTTTTTTATTTTTCACAAATCAAAATGCTTCAAAATTTAGTTATTCTTTCTTTTTGTCACCTTATTTATAAGAAGAAAAGTAAAGAGAAGTTAGAACAGCTCACCACGTTGAGAAGGGTTTTGATGCCAACCAGCTGTCCTGAGCTCTTTTCCTTGATGTCTTTGACTTTGGAGATAACACCAGCAGGGATGCCTTTCAAGGTAGATAGTTCTTCATTCAAGTTTCGCAGAGGTTCTTCCCAGGCATTCAAAAGAGTGCCCACCCGATTCAGCAAGAAGCCAAACTAAGTGACCACATTTGAGCAATTACATTAGAATCATCAAAATAAAATCGGAGAGTTAAATACAGTTTTTCTTGAAAAGACTGAGATAAACTTCCCCTTTGTTGTTCAAATATGTATTTTAAAACAATCTTTTGTATATAATACCAGCTGCAGAAGTTGTGGTATTGTGATAAAGAATTTTAGAGTAAATTAAATTCAGAAATGCCACTAGGGTTCTCCATAGTAATTCTCACGAAATATAATCTCTTTCTTCACTTTGATTTTTCCACTTTCCTTCATAATTTCTCTGACTTTAATAAGAATTATAGAGATACAGAATGTATTTTTGCCATTAAGCAGAACAAAGTGGACACATCCTAACTGTGCAGATATATAGGGCTGTATGATAATATTTAATCTACATCATATTGTGATGGTTTAGATAGGAAGCAGGAAGTGGGAGATTAAAAAATAATAAATCACAACAGACATGAGTGTAGATCATACAGTGGAGTCACAGCACACAGCTCACCACTGCACTGTGTACACTCTGCTCCTTTCTGTAGCTGACTCTTAGGCATGGCACAGGCGAGAATAATTAGGACGCAGGATCAGAAACAGAAATTGAAGGAAAAGCTTCTCAGAAGCCAAGGAGAGATGGTGAACTAGTTTGCCATCCAAAGAACTGGAAATACAGGGTTCATTACTAACATATGATAAATACAACTGTATTGGCATTGTCTAAGCCTGCATCAATATGTTCTCATCCTTTAAGGTCAATGACAGTTTAAAAACCCCAAAAGAATAATATGAAGATTCTCACTGTTGGGTAATTGAAAAGGGTCCTTAATATGGACAATAATATGAAAATATTACTTAGCAGATTTCACTATATTCAGCTGTACTGCATATTTTTCCTTTCCGTGCATATTCTGTTTCCATTTTCCCAGAGGTATGATTATTATGTCTATTGCAATACTTATTAAGAACTTACAGCATGATATATACAGTGTACTGTTTCAACAGTTTTGTGAAAAATACAGGGAGTGTGGACTCACTTGTTTTTTCGTGGCTTCGCTTTCTGGAATGGAGAGGGAAGAAGTGTGGCAGTGGCTGAGGACTGTGTCATTGAAACTGTGGGCTTCAGCATAGTGGTTTTTCTGGAATTGGTGAAATATTCAGTTGAGCTTGGAAATTGTGAAAAGAATAAATGAACAGAAAGCTAATGCATTTAAAGTGAGTGCTAAAAGCCGAAACTAATATATTAAATAAATGAGCTTGGAGAACATTTTAATTAAAATACAATTATGTTTTCCCCTTCCTTTTCTTCTCTCCAACCCCTCCCATGTCCTCTTCTTCTAACTCCTCCTATCATCTCACTCTAACTCCTTCTAAATTCTTGGCATATATTTTAAATCATTATTGTTATATCTACACAAACACACACACACACATACCCCCCACACACCCACACTCAATCCAATGAGTCTGTTTACTCATTCACAGTGTTTACTGTGCATAAATTATTGCATGAATGATTATTTTACATTGCATAGCCAATTTAGGGGCTCATTCCCAGGGAATACTTTTAACTACACTTTAAGCTTTATATGTAGTGTCAGTTTATACTCATCTAACTTTCAAATTCCCCAAATCCTCTTCACTGTTTCAGTCTTTCTAGAAGTTATGATTTGAGAAGCAGGGGTTAAAGCTAGCAATGCCCTAAATCACTATTGTTTTATGTACCATTTGTAACAAATGCCACCGTGTATAGCATGCCTTGCAAAGACCTTGGCACCTACACAAGAATATTTCACCTAGGTCATTAGGAATGTAGAATAATATTGCATTGGTTAGGACAAAATAAAGCTTAAACCCTGCACAGGCTTTAAAGAAATATAAACCATGAACCAACTAAAATGGAAAATTACTTTGCTTTTGCATATTAATCAACATTTAGTTATTTGTTATATACTCCTATATCTTTATTATTTGTAGTAGCTCTTATTTAAAACCATAATTAGAGAATTGTTTGATATTTTGAAAATATTTTTAGTATGATCTTGGTGGTGATCCCAATCAGGAAATGTAAGTGATTAGAACAACAGCCTGCAAAATGAATGATAGGAACACCATTGTTTGCAAACATTGAGCTGAATTCTCACAGCCCATTGATGTGGAAATGTCACTAATTGTGACTTCATTGATAGGAGTAGAACATCTAACATACATACTTCAAAGTGTATTCATCTTGAATACCTAACCAATTGCTCTGCATATGCCAGACCTCCTTGTTAGTAAATCAAATATTTTTTAATTCATTAAAAATAGTTTCTAACATTTGGGAATCTGAAGAGCAATTATCAATTTTCTTGCTCTTGCTGACTTTGCCCCAAATGTCTTTAGCCCTATTTAATGCTTACAAGTTACTGCAATGCAGTTTCCTTTATTACAAGACTGTAGTGTCCAGTGGAAGCAGAGAGGCTAGAATAGTACGATCAGGTGGAGAGGGGAAGGGATGAAAGTGGGGAGGAAGGAAATATAGAAAAAGACAGATAAAATTAAGGCCATTTGAGAATAGCGTGAAAACCTATACAGTATAAGATTGCTAATATANAAGTCCAGAAGTCTGGCCAAATACATACATACATACATACATATGTGTGTGTGTGTGTGTGTGTGTGTGTGTGTGTGTGTGTGAAGGTGATCTAAATGAAAACTCCAAATAATGGGGGAGACAAATCACCATCTGGTCACCTCTTACCACCAAATGAAGCTTCTGGTACCAGTATTGGGTTACATTTAATTGGGTTGTAGCCCAAAGTGATTAGAAACCACCAAATAACCCAGGCTGTATTTTGGCCAAGACTATAGTTTGCTCTCCACAAACTGATGGCAAGGCCCCATAGTTGAAGACAATACCTATAGAACCCATTGAACATGAAGAAGTTGAGCGGGTGCCTCCACAGACTTTTAGCCCTGTGTGCTAATATCTTTGGAACGGGAGGGTACTCTGGACACTATCAAAAGATAAACATAAAGACCAGCTCAGTCACAAACTCTTTGATATACAATGGTATCCTGCCTGCAAGAAATCCTACAGCAGCAGTGGTACAAATCTTGTGGAAGTAAACGACTAATACCTGATTTGACTTAAGACCCTCTCCATGAGAGGTCAAACCATATCCAATACTTTTTAGGGAACCAAGAACATGATACTGGATAACCTTGGGTAAAACTAAATGCTACTTTCTAAAAACAAAAACAAAACCCAAAGAAAACTGTGAAAATAAAAGGACTCCTAATGACATTCTTCTATATTCATAGATGTCTCATTTAACCATCATCAGGGGAGCTTCCTTCTTCAGAAGAACAAATACAGAAACCCACAGGCACACATTATGTTGAGAGTAAATGACCTTGGACCACTCAGGCCAAAATGGAATATTTCCATCAGATCTCTCTACTCAGAGGTCAGGGAACCCAAAGTGGAAGGAAGACACCAAGAAACCAAGGCCCTTTAAATCAACATAGTTTGCTGTGGTGGTTGCATGTGCCTTTAATCCCAGGACTTGGGAGGGAGAAACAGGTGCATCTCTGTGAATTTGAGGCCAGTCTGGTCTACAAGAGTTAGTTTCAGGACAGGCTCGACAGGTCCAGAGAAACCCTGTCTCGGAAGAAAATAATTTTAACATATTTAAACTCAACATAATTTAAACGCATATAAAGTCACAGAGACTGAGGCAGGGTGCACAGGGCCTGTGCTGGTCTGCACCAGGTCCTTTGTGTCTATATTATTGTTTACAGTTTCATAGGATTCTTGAGTGTATGAGCAAGATGGTCTTTGATTTTGTGCCTCCTCTTGAGCCCTTTTCTTTTCTTTTGTTGGTTTAGTCCGATTCTGATGTATTAGTTTTGTTTTTATCTTATCTTACTTCATTGCTCTTCCTAAGGAGCCTGTTTTTTTTTTTTTCTAATGAGAGACATGAAGGGAGTGGACTCAGAGTGGGGTACATGGGGTGGATCTAGGAGGAATAGAGGGAGATGAAAGGGCAATTAGTGTATATTTTGTGAGAAAAATATCTAATTTTCAGTAAAAGATAAAACAAACAAGTAAACGAATAAAGTAATAGGAGTGATGGATAGCCCACTAGATAAAGGAAACGAGAAACATTTCTTTTGTTATTCCTAGCATGTCTTTAATAGGGAATTAAAATGAAAGCCGAACAACAGATGAACATTAAAATAGTAGTGTTTCAGCCAATAGTATACATTTCTTGCAACTGTCCTCTTATTGGCCCCGCAGTTCAGTAGCTGCTGTTTTCTTATCCTTTGAGAAGGAACACCTGTTTCAGATTTAGCTCATGGTGTACTTTCCTATAGGATAGCTGTATTGCAGCCATTGTGATGGAGGCCTGATTTGTTATGAAGCCAGAAGTCAGTGGGGGTACTTACAAATTCAGTGAGCATTTCTGAAACTTTTTGGCTGATTTCATGAGACTGACTGCCTGCTACATCAAACATGTCTCCCAAGGAATTAAAGCAGCGGCCATTCCTCATTGCGCACATGGGTACTGATGCCACGTTCTCCCACAGAAGCTGGTTGGACACCAGGAGTAGGAGCAGTGTCCCTGTTAAAGAAGAAGAGTGACTCTGAGATATATTTCCGTGGGGTTATGAAAGTCATCCTGTCAATGGAAGCCTTATGTGGTCAAAGTGGCCTCCTACCAAGAAACTCTTTTGAACACTGTAGGAGTAATTCAATGGGAAAACTAATCTAAGTAATCAGATTTTCTCAGACTTCTATTTCAAATCATGAATGTCCTTTTTACAATTTATTAAAACAACACCCAAAAGTGTTCTGTGTTCTAAAAGTATTTGGAGCTTAATTTAAGTCAAGGCAGGGTATCAAGCCTTTCTGTTCAAACCATTTTATGTCTAGTGAATTACTGATATTTTCTATAATAAGAGATGTTATGAGTTTGTTTGTAGCAGTTAAAAATATATTTGTTTTATTTTAAGTATAGCAGTGTTACATGTCAGACAAAGGCATGAGATTTCTGAGAATTAGAGTTACATATAGTTGTGAGCAGCCATGGAGTGCTGAGAACCAAACACAAGTCTTGTTCAAAAGCAACAACAGCTCTCAACCACTGAAAAAGGATCTAAATTTGTCTGCTATCAGTTTGGGGCACCAGTATAAAAAGAACAGCTCTGTGAATTAGCTTTATCTTCGAGTTAGATGGGAACAAACACACAATCGTTCAATAATACTAACAATGTAGAGTTATGCCACAATCTGAAATAAATAATTCTGTACCATAATGTCACATTTTCTTCTTTTTCAATATTTACATACAGTTTTAACATTTTTTTATTATGACCAAGATTGGCATCATCATCAGTTTACTTTTGAATGATGGACATATCAATATTTAACACTTTCAATATGATAAATCAGTAGCTATTTATTACAAAGAAAATTCTATTACTTTTAATGACACTAGTCTGATAAATGGATTTGGAAATGTGCAACTGAAAATTAGGAAATTGTTAAATTTTATTCATGGAAAAATAAATAAAAATATCAAATTATTCTGTAGTATATAAGATAGCCAGGCACCTTTTAAAAGTAAATCAAAATGTTACACACACACATACATACATATGGACACACAAACGTACACACACACACACACACCCCAGACACAGACACACACACAAGTACACACATACACATGCTCTCATTTATCATCGATAGGATTTTTAAAAACCTAACAAGAGCTAATAATTTTGTTTTGTCACTTCATAAAATCCAAATTATTCTTATTGGTAATCCATATTACTTGTAAACAAAAGGGAATATAAGCAATTGTACCCTCTTTTCTGTTCTTTAAAAATTTTTTGTACGTTCTGATGTTCAGTTCACATTCCCCAACTCTTCCCAGACCCAGGAACCATGCAACTTCCTCACTCGCACAACTTTGTGTCATTAGAAAAACAAAACCAAAACATTTAAGACCAATTTGAGCTAACCAAATATTCTTTGATGTTCAGTCTTATACCAGAGCATGTTCAAATCATGAGGGGATACACATTTAATAAACTATCTTTTACACTCCCAAAATTGCCTATGGCTTCAGAGGTAGAGGATTGTGTGTTCAGTTCCCTTGCAGCTCTGGTATTTTCTCTTGTGTAAACTTGCTGAGGCTTTATGGATGGTGAAAGAGTATTTGCCTTGAATGAAATTTTAATGCTGTATAAATACATATTTGTTATCGTCATTGACTTGTCCCGAGGATAAAATATGAATGCATCATTCCAGTCAAGCAACTCATAGCAGAGACCCAGTAATGAGTTGATGCTCCTTTTTCCTTCTGTAATTGTTAGAAATTCTACCTATATGTTCATATGATTTTATTACAGTTAATAGTGTCAATGTTTGAAATTCTGACTTTTTTTTTTATTTTCGAGACAGGGTTTCTCCATAGCTGTTTTGGTTCCGGTCCTGAAACTAGCTCTTGTAGACCAGGCTGGCCTCGAACTCACAAAGACTTGCCTGCCTCTGCCTCCCGAGTACTGGGATTAAAGGCGTGCGCCACCACCGCCCGGCTTGAAATTCTGACTTTGTGAAATTCATTATTCCATGTTCTAAAACTTAATGTGTCATTCAGAGTTGTGTAGACATACAACTCCAAGAACCCCTGGTCTGAGAGTTGTTGTATAGTTGCTATCTAGAGAAATGATTAGAAAGTACTTCTTACTTACTTTATCTTTTCCTTTTCTGGGTCTGGTATTAAAAAATACCTATTCTCTTCTTATATGGGGGAAATAACACTGTAAAAAGTAAACTATCCAAACCAGCTTTGTACAATCGTGCAATGATTAAGGTCAACTGGAGGAAGTTGGGAGAAGAGCTACTTACAGGAACGTGGTTGAGTCAAGGACAGCTGCATCTCCGTGGAGTCCCACCACAGCTTCGCCGCTGATTCAGGGAAGCTGTTTGACCAAGTCCCGTCTCCAGTTAACTTTCCACCTCCTATATAGTGCAGCACATCATCCCCAAGGCCAGACACTGCTAGAAGGCAGGAAGAAGTAATGTCTGGAATTCAAGTTGAGGATACCATTACTCTCACCCATCATTAGCTAATAGCCTCATTACAACAATGATCAACCTAGGTATATAGGTATTATTTGCCTCGTTGTTAGGTCATCACTATGGTTCATGTTGTGTTGTAAATCATCAGAGCTGTTTCTGAGCCATGAAGAGTGCTGCGAATTTCTTATCACATCTACAGTCTCTCTGATAATTCTTCTGTTTCTTGTAAGTTACAAAGGTAGGCAAAGCCTATAAAACTGTGCTTAAATCAAATTCAAACATATTTGTGTGTTCTTACAGCAGCTTCGCCACTCTTAGGTGAATCTATGTATCTGCCTTGGGTTGGTAATGGCCCTCTTGGACTGAGCAGGTCCCCTAAAGACACTTCTTAGCAGTCGCCATCATAATACCACGTAATACTATAAAATCCAACTGTAACTTTGAAACCTTTTACCTGTCTCAGCACATATGGCATGGACTAGAACATGCGGCATCTCATTGCATAGTCTCTTATATTTAATACTGTTTGCATCCGACTCACTGACAATATTCTGTATTATATGGCCAATGGGTCCTCACTGATTTACAGGTCATGGGAAACTAATAAATAATTTATGACATATTTCAGTAATCTTGAGATTTTAGCTAATACTTCTTCCAACCATGCTAGATAACTGCTTTCAAATTGCTAATTGCTATCTTTGCTTGTCCATGACTTTCCAAATCTGAACAATACTAGATGCTACCTTCATACAATAGAACCTTACAGATAGTTATCAGAATCAATGAAGGCCCAGTTTTATCTGCAACAAACAAATGAACATTGGATTGAGTTGAGTACTTTCCTGAAACATTAAACAAGAAAGCAAGCAAAGCTCCTATTATTAAGTTATGATAAATAATGAAAACTCACAGTAGTTATTTCACTTGTATCCTCCAAAGTACAAAGTTATAAAAAACATGTACCCCACACTGCCTTATTCATCCAAAAAATACATAATCAGTATGTTCATATTCATTATTGAATTAAAAGGATTAAGAATAACCTACGAGGCTATGGTGCAGAACTTCTCTGCTGTTTACACAGTTTAGTAGCTCTTGTCCTCTCCCAGTGAAGGATTATTATTGTCTGAAGTTCTGATTATGATGTTTTCCGCTCCAATTTATCATGCATCCCAGTGATTAAAGTTGTGACACCTAATGTAGACTGGCAACAGACTAGGAATAATTTAGGAGACAAACCTCTAGACATTACCCTCCGAAAGATTTGTTATCTGGCTACTTAAATGGCAAGGAATTGCCCAGATGGAATGACTAGGACTAGGGGATTTCAGCAACAATATTGTACCCTGCAGCTTCTAGATCCTGGAAGCAGTATGACCAACTGTCTCACCTGTCTTGCTGTATTCAAAAATGTCCTCTTGCAGTATGAACCACAATAAACTCTATGTCATGAAAGGGATAGAGTTTTTTTTTTTTTTAATAATGTTCATCATACCAAAGAAAATGGAATTTTAGCAAAATTCATCACTTACTATGACATTAATATTCGTCATCTTGAGGCAATTTTGTAAGGCCATTGAGCAATCTTTGCGGAGTAGACCCCCCCCCCCCGGTTGTCCTGTACTGGGGTAAATTGGGGACAGGGTCCATTCGCTTACACAGAAGTGTGTGACATCACCTGCCTTCTTGTTTCTGACTGGCTCCAGGCTGACCCTGTGGCTATATCTTACTTATCAGCCACGCATGTCCGCTGAAAGGTCTCAGAGCTGGAAGAACAATGTTCATACCGAAAGCCTCTCATTTCCCATAATAACATAAGTTCAACTTGGTTTTATCTCCACAAGTAATTCTCCCCAACATTGGTACACATTCTGCATTTGAAGAGGTTAGACACATTTCCACATCAATTATCATAAATTTTACACATTACGATGTTTGGTAGCCATAATTACCCATTCCTAGCTAAAACCGAATCCATGTCACTTTAATGTTGTTATGTCTATATCTATATTCTGCTGCTCACTGTCTCTGAAAACTTTCAGAGCTGTCAAGAATTTATGCTCAGTTAGGTGAATGTTCACCAAAACAGCAGCAGTTTATTAATAGAATCAATACTCCCATAATTTTATTGTGGGGGCATCCAGTCAGCAGTATATCCAGTCACCCGTATATGCCAGCAATAACAACCATTCTCCAAATGAAATGTGTGTATTGGCTCCTACTGATGGCATCTCCTTCACCACAGCAACAGTTTCACTGCTAACACCTGTATCTCTTACTCTCGTTCATGAAACTGTGCTCTTGACATCTCAGTCTTTAGAGACATATATATGAGTTATATATCCCTCCACCAACCTGTCCCTGGAGATTTTGCTTTGAAGCCATCCCAAGCTGTTCAAATACTTCTTTCTGGAGCCCCCTTTTCTTTACACATCCTGCCTCAGGAGCCCTTTAGAAGCTCAGTTTTAACCACTGTTGCTCTGGTCCTTGTCAACCTCTCTGTTTGTACTTCAGCCAGGAGAAGAGATAGTCTGAGGAGACACAGAGGCGTCCCTCCTGCACTACTCACCACGACCATGTTTGTACTCACAAAGGTCGTTTCTTTTTCCACCACATAGCGGCTGAGAGCTGATGCCTACATTTGAGTAACTATACAACCATGTACCCAAAAAGAAATAAAATCTTGCCACAAGGAATCCTGCCGGAAATGTAATTCTTCTAGAATTTTAGTTAAGAGCTCTAAACTGTTTCTCAGTGCTCCTAAAAAATGTAGAGAGTTTCAAAATATATTCAAACGTTGATCACACAGTAAATTTAAAACAGGACACAATCCTATATTTAAACTTCATACTTCATCTCTTCTCATGATTTATTACAAGGTCATGTCACTTGACTCCAAACTTAAATGAGAAATAGAGATTAAAATAAAATCGGAACAAATAAATATAAAACTCTGTTACATGAAACAATACAGAAAGTGAGTTTTCTGTTGAGCAAATGTGAATGTTCTTGTCAAACAACCAAACTAATTGGAACAAGTGCATATGTGAGCTATAAGGGTTCACTGTGGACTCTGTAACTCATGAAATTACACAGCTAAAAATGTTCATTGATAAGAAATAAAATAATAAGAATTTATATCTCAAACTCAGAAGCTACCATTCTCTTCAATTTTTTAGATATATGAGTTATAGACAAGTAACATTTGAGAGAGATTGAAACCAGGGAAAATATCTCAGCAGTTAGCATTTCGTCCATTTTAAGCACTAGGAACAGTCAATCAAAATTTTGTTCCTGGCTGCATTAAGCCTCAACTTCTGCTGTACATCCAAGTCCATAAATAACTTTTTTTATTCCCTTTATTTTCTTTTTCCCACTTTTTAAATAGATTTTTATTAGCTCTACATTTTTGTCTGCTCCCCTTCCTGACTCTCCCCTGCCCCAAGGTACCCATGCTCCAAATTTACTCAGGAGACCTTGTCTTTTTCTACTTATCCCTTATTTTCAAAATATTTGGGAAACAAAGTGATAACAGAAAATAGACTGATTAATTTTAGCCCAAAAACATGTTGAGTAAGAGAGAAAAAATTATCTAATTTAATTACAACTTCAATGCCTTCTGCAATTTAAAAATTTATCTAAAGTCATGAATATGGAATAGATCACATATGGATGGGAATGTTAGAAATACGAATGGTGCACTTCTAGGGGCATTCTCAGGTTGTATTCATTCTCTAGTACACTACAGATACCATGAAGCATAAAATCCTCACCGTTGCCGGTGTGGAAAATGCTGTGGCTGCTTGATCAACTCATTGGAAAGCTAAGAGTGGATGGTGTTTTGGTATGTTCAAACATGAATAAGGAGCTCATGATCTCCCTATTCCCCTGACTTGTCAAAACTACAATTTTTGTAAGTGTTCAGGTGACATACTAATACACAAGTGGTAGAGTTTGGAGTTTCTATGTAGATTATCCCCATTCCAGCCAGGGACACTTTGCTAGATCTCAGTGACAGAGACTTTCAGGTAGACTGAGTTTTTTTATGTGAGAAATCATTGAAGATAGATGAAAAGGACAAAAGAAAAATTGATCACTCAAAGGAAATATGGCAAAGACTAAGTTGATCTCAAAGCAAAGTTTTAGAGAATATTAATAGAGTGACTATTTGGGGGGGTTGTATGGAAACCTAATTCATTAAAACCTTCCTAAAATATATGCAAATATGAAAGTTATCTAAGTGAAATTCCCAAACAGTGGAGGAGATGGAGGCCCTTGGCACCAAATAAGATTTCCAGTACCAGGAATGGGTCAGATCTGAGTTTTGGCTGAAGAAGTTCCATGGAAGTCCCCATATAAAAGCTCTTCACAAACAGATGGTAACGCCTCATTATTGAATACAACCCCTACAAAATTCATTGAACACAGAGAAGTGGACCTGGTGCCTACCTAGAACCTGTAGTCATGTGGACCAATGTTCACATTAATGGGAGGTACACTTTACTAGAGGAAAAAGATGAACACCAATTCAACTACAAAGCCTTCCATCGACTATAGTGACATGCCTACAGTATACGCTGCTGCAGTGGTGGCCTCAAGCATGTGGAAGTAGTCAACCAAAGTCTGACTTGAGGTAAGCCCCCCCTCTTTGAGATGGAACCCTTGTATCCAATTCTGCTTGGAGCGGGAGGGGCAGAGGAACATAGTAATGAAATGAAAGGGGTATCCTGATAAAATGGCTCCTAATGGCACTCTGCTATACCCATAGATCAATGCCTTGTTCAGCCACTGCTAGAAAAGTAGTCTGGCCCAGATGATACCCAGCTAGGCTCATGTACGAGTGAGAGAGCTTGGCACACTCAGCCCTAAAAGGAATATCTCCATCACATCCCTCCTCTTCAGGGCTCTGGAAACTCTGTGGAAGAAGAAGTATAAAAGGTGTTAAGAGCCAGAGGCTTGGAGAACACTAAGGAATCAAGGCCTTCTGGACACAAAAAGGCTGGCATGCCTATGAACTCACAGAGACTGTGGCAACAAGCATAGAGCCCGCAGAGGTCTGCACCAGATGGGGTCCTAGAGCTGAAAGAAGCAGACATATGACCCCAATCATAACCCACATGCTATCTCTAATTGATACAATAAATATCAATTTATTGATTAAATAAATTAAATAAATGAATAATTATTTTTATTCACAAATAAAAAATTCTTTCTCTCCAAGACAGTCTCACTAGAGAAAAAAACGTTCTTTAGTAAAGTCTGTCTTTCAAGCAGTAGATGGACAACATGAAACAAACTCATCGACATCTTTGGGGGTTCTTTCTCCAATATTGTTAAATCAGGACTTTTTAAAAAAAACATATAGGTCCTTTATGACTTCCAGTTTTATATGTTTATGGAATATTCCTTTGTGTGTAAATGTGTGTTTCTGTGTCTGTATGTGTTTCTTTCTTTTTTGTTTTGTTTTTTGTTTAATTTTTTAAATTAGTTTTTATTGGGCTCTACATTTTTCTCTGCTCCCCTCCTTAACTTTCCCCTCCCCTTCAATCCTCTCCCAAGGTCCCTATGCTCTCAATTTACTCAGGAGATCTTTCTCCAGATAGGTTTTCTCTGTGCTGCTTTTGAGCCAGTCCTGGAACTAGCTCTTGTAGACCAGGCTGGCTTCGAACTTACAAAGATCTGCCTTCCTCTGCTTTCCGAGTCCTGGCGTGCACCACCACCGCCTGGCCTCTGAATGTGTTTCTTATGCTTTGGCTCTTTTTTCTGTTTGCTTGTTTTGTTCTGTTCCAATTTATTTTTGTTTTATTTTATTATATTATTACTTCTTAGATGTCTGTATATTTTCTAAGGAGAGGCAGAAAGAGTATAGAGCTGGAAGGGAAGGGAGACAGGGAGGAACTGGGAGGAGTATGGTGAAGGGAAACCCTAATCACAATATATTATATGAAAAAAATCTATTTTTTCAGAAGTAAATTTTAATAGAGTGCTAGGGTCTGTGTTCCTGGACTCCAGGAGGCTATCAAGTCTGATCAAGGGTTTATTGATTAAAGGACGCCATGCCAATGGTGGTGTTATATTTTTGTTTCTCAGGACACTGCGTTGGTGAATGACAGCCCAATGAAAACCAATGCGTGCTAATCTCTAAATGTATGCTGATGGAACAGAAGGTAAAAATGATTCTTTCTTTTGGGCAAATATACTGCCACAGATTTTTATCTTCCATGAAAGAAAATAATCAAGAAGGAGGTGTACTGCTAGGACTTATTCATCCAAGAGTGGACCCTTTTATCACACAAGTCTGACCAAAGAAGTCGATGGAACATTGGTGAAGGAGCATCTTCTGTGGCAAGTGAGAATGTTCTTGGTCTTTATTGAATATAACTTGAGTTCTATCCCCAAAGATTCTAGTGTCCATATGCACCCTTCGCAGAGAAGGAAGCAAAATTGACCAAGAGAATGACAGTTACTATAAAAATTCAAATATGATACCTCTTCCCATTAACTGAGGTCATTGGAGGAAATAACTGATATAACAATGAAACATTTTTCTTTTAATTGAGCTAATTTTGTTTTTGTTGATGCTATTGTTTATTTTAATCTCCTTAAATTCTGAATACAAATAAGGAGCTCACACTTGCTTGGAGGGCCTATTGGATGTTCAATGACCTGGTTCATCCTCTACAAGCTTCTATTATGTCAATTTAACAGCTACTGTCTTATAGACCCAGAGTACCAAAATCATATATAAAAACAAAAAATGTGCAGTTGGGGACTTGCAGGAAGACACCATTCATGAGTAGAAAAAGTAACCCTAACCATGAGATGATTGAAGGAATATATGCTTAGAGTGTTTATCTTAGTACTAAGTTAGGTCTTATTGGTGATGCTAAACTAAAAGTAAGAATGGTTATATGCCAAACTTTCTGCATTGGACAGCTAACAAAGAGTTTCATCTTGGAAGAGGTTAATTATCATCCTCCTAGACCTCAGCACATAACTATAGTTCTTTGTCTGTTGATATGACACTGAAAATTCCCCACTTTCACACTGACATAGCTCTTGACACTGCTATTGTTCCGGGCCTGTCGATTCGTCCATTTCTAAGAGATACTAAAGACTTCCACGTATTCTGCCTCTTAGAATATTTACAATCCTCCTTCTGTGACATTTCCTAAACTACAGATGTAAGATACACACGATCTATTAAAACAGACTCAATAAAGTGTGTGTATGTGTTTGTGCATGCATATGCAAATATAATAAAAGAAAAATAGACTATCTGTAACTGCAGGTGTCTCTCCCACCTGCCAGTTCCCAGATAACCACTCTGAGGCCTAATATTAACTACAAGCTGTTTGGCCTATTAAATCAGGCATATTATTAAGTAGCTCTTACAACTTAAATTAACTCATTTCTATTATTCTACATGTTACCACAAGGCCTGTGACTTGTTATCTCACATCTTGCTTCTGCAGCGGTTGCCAACATCTCCCTCACTCAACCTTCTTTGTCCCTGTATATCTGTTTGAATTTCCCACCTATGTCTATTCAGCCTGGCTGTTGACCAAATCACCTTCTTTATTAACCAATGGTAAGAAATATATTCACAGCATGAGAGCAACATCCCACATCAGCTATCATCCTCAAGGGGAAAGTACATGTGAAGAGTTTGAAGGAAAATAGTTGGGGAAGGAAAAAAGAGGGGTCACATAAAACAATTGTAATTTAAAATACTAAAGAGAGTGATTACAGAAAAGCAAAAATTACCTACAAGTAAGATGACAGAAATTTTTCCACTCTATCCTGATTACACTATATTTGAAATGTTTAATGGAGTAGTTACAAAACAATAAGACAACATACATGCTATTTCTTTTCATTATTATTTTTATTTATTGCTCGAGCATTTACTGTATGCATATAATATGTTTTGACCAAATCCAGCCTATACTCTCTCCTCTCAAGTATTCTCATTCTCCTTCACCACTTTGTCCCCCAACATCATGTACGATTGCAACCTACTAAGTTCTCATATTGCTGCAAGAAGGTATATGAATATAAAGCTATGGACAGCCTATCAGAACTATATCCCCCTCTAGAAAACTGACACTCCTTCTACAGAAACCACCAATTTACAAAGCTTATCATCTAGGGATAGGACTCTGTTCTGGAATTTTGTTAATCTTGATCATGTACAATGTTATGGTATCAGTCATGGTTGTGATTCTTGCTCGTAAAGAGTTTGTATGGTCCAGAAAATACTTTTGCAAGAATGATACACTAATATATATGAATATATGTGTATATATGAATATATGTGTATATATGAATATATGTATATATAAATAAATACACATATGCATATATATGCAATTACTCTTATGAGTGTTGAAAGCTTCATTTATCTGTGGTTATGAAGAAAAGTATTTAAGGGACAGTTTAATTACTCTAACCATTTATCAGAAATGAACTAGTAGACACTTAAGACCTATCTAGACACACTTTTTTGGATAAAATGGCAATGCCAATTGTGAGTTCTGCTTTTATAGATGGACTTAAGTTTAGGAAAATGCAGCTGGCTACTTTAATAACATTTGCTCCACTATTACATCAATGGGTATTTATTGCCAGGTAAATTTCAAGTGTAACTAGTATAGTGCATAGAAGAAAAAATTCTTAATTACATTTCTAACTTGGAGAGTGACTAGAACATTCCAGTTCTGTGATAGCCATTCAGAGAAAATGAAACTTCTGGGTTAGTATAGGCTATGATATCTTCGTGATTCAAATCCAAAATTTCTTTGGCAATAAGGTCTTACTGATATTTTCCAGAGGGAAACCAAGAGTGATAACTTTCCTTTTCATTGTTTTAAGGGTTTGTGATAACACACTTTTCAGTACCTCAAACACAGGTAAACCACATCTGATCAGGCTTTTTGTTTGATAGCAAATGTAGGATGTAGGAGAGGAATTATTTCACTACATAGAATAACTCAATTGTTATTTTTGATACATGTGTAGTTTTGGAAGATTCTACAATTGTGTGTTTGCATATAGCTTTTCCAAAGAATTTTAATGTTAATGGTACCTCTCTATTTCTGTTCTCTACCCTACCACCCCATTGACACTTCAGATAAAACTTGCTCTTCTATCATTTCTTTCAACCCTTTAGATAACTTGTATTTTAATATCCTTCTTACCTTTATCTATGGTCACTTCTTAGTTTATTAAGTTCCACACACACTCTTTAAACCAAGTATCTAAATATTCTCATGTAGGATCCACATATTAAAGATAAAATCAAACCTTTGTCTTTCCAGCTCAGGAATACTTCCCTCACAATGACTTGTTTTTGCAGTTTCACCCATTCACCTAAGAATTTCTATTTTATTTACAACTGAATAATATTCCACTGTGCATATCTGCCGTATCTCTACTGTCCATTCATAAGCTGATGAAGTCAGGCTCTTTCTATTTCCTGGCTATAGTGAATAGAACTTCAATGGAATGAATGAGTAAATATCTCTGTGTTAAGATACACAGTTCTTTCTGTTAAGCCCAAGAGCTTATAGCTGGATTATATAGTAGAACTGTTTCTAGCTCTTTGAGGAAACTCCATATGGATTTTCATAGTCACAGTGCCAATCTACCCTCCTAAAGGTCAAGACATCTTATTAGCAAATAACCAATTTCTTCTCTCACTGAAGAAAAATGACAAAATAAGAGGAACAACAGCCTTCACAGCCCTCTGCTTCCTAATTGTGGAAGCAGTGTGACTGGTCACCTCACCTACCTTGCCATGATCAACTGCCTCCTTGAAGCATAAGCCACAGTAAACTCTTTCTCACAAAGGCACTTTTGTTGGGTGATTGATCATAGCAATGGAAAAACAGAATTTGTAGCAATGTCATTACCTATGAGTCATTAGTTTTTATCATCTCGAGGCACTTCCCCAGGATCACTGAGCTGTCAGCTCCTATTGCGTACACTGGTCAGGAGAGGGCCCATTCTCATCTGCAGAACTTTCGTTATACTACCTACCTCCTTGTGTCTGACTGACTCCAGGCTGAGTCTATAGTCATATCCTGTTTACTGTTTCCTCTTGTCTCCTTACAGGGCCCAAGGCTTAATGAACAATTCTCACATGCAGAGGCTCTCATTTCGCATTTACCATATAAGTTCAACCTAAGTTTCAAAATCTTGGGTGATAGCCTACAATTCTAGTATACAACATGTGTCCCAGAAAGATACCTACCAAAGCTTAATATCATTGTTTATAATTTTTTTACCATATAATGTTTGGTAGACATGATTATCAATGCCTATTTTAAGCTAAATCCACTTACGTGTAATTATTTCTACCTCAATTTATATACCCAACTACTTACTGTTTCTGATGAATTTCAAGATTGTCATGAATCTATACTCTATCTGGGGCAGCTTTTGCAGCAAGGACACATTCAACACATTAGTAGAAGCTCAATACTTTCATAATTTACAATGAGTGTCCAGTTACTAGTGTTCTGTGCCCATTTATGAAAATGATACCGACTATTCCACCAAGGAACTGCTTGAAGTGATTCATATTCTCAGTGATACTTGTTTTATCATGTTACAAATATATTCACCTCGTCTTCTCTTGAATGAATTTTTCTCTTGACTTTTTAGCCTCTTAGAAACACATTGATATCGCATCTGATCTTCCATCAAATCTTCTCTAGAAATTTTGTTTTTCTTATAATTTATTTCAGTAATAATGTCTTTCTTTCCCTACCTTTTTATACATTCTCCCCATTTAATACTCTTCCTCCCTTCCTTCTTTCTGTTTCTTCATCTCCCTATATTTGTCTCTTCCTCAGAAAACAAACAAAACAAAACAGAAAGAAAATCAAAACCAACAATAAAAACAGTAGGACAAAATATAGCCAAACAAAATAATATGAAACAAAATTCCACAAAACAAAACAAAAGTAATAACAACAGCAAAGCCATGTATTTCATTTTGTGTCGATCAGCCACTCCTGTGCATGGAATCTGCCCTGACATACCCATTCAATTGAAAAAAAAAAAAAACCTAATTTTACCTTTGCTAGCAAGTAACAATTGCAAATAAGTTATTGGTTAGGGATGATACCCAAAGTCCACTGTTCCCTCTCTGTGTTGGGAATCCTGGTTTGAACATTCAGAGGTTTTATTTATGTTTCCCTAGGCACCGAGAGTTCATATGTCCATCAGTCCCATTATATCTTGAACACACTATTTCCTTGGTGTCATACATCACTTGTCTGTTTAAAAAAAATTCTCTCTCTTTTTTTATTAGATCCTGAGACTTGAGGAAAGGAGTTTGATCACATTTAGAACTGGGTGCTCCAATCTCTCTACTCTTTGGATATTGTCCAGTTGTGGTCTCTGTATTAATTCTCATCTACTGCAAAAAGAAGCTTTTCTAATGATGATTGACCAATGCACTGATTATGATTATGATCATAGTAAAATGTCACTAGGAATCATTTAATTGCTATATTCCTTTATCAGAATAACAGTAGTATGTTTTCCTTTGGGCCCATGACTTATGTGTCTCCAGGTTCTTTTCCACTTTAGGAATGTTGGGCATGGGGTACATCTCATAAAATGGGCTTTAAGACCAATTTTTATAAAAATGATTGGTGACTTGTACTATATCTGTGACACTATTGCCCAAGTATATCTTGAAGGCAGGTCTCTGATTTAGGTCATATTATTTATAGCTGAGTGATATTCATGATTACTAATCTCATCTATTGTATGAAGAATACCTTCAAATACCATAAATAAGAGTCAGTAGAGTTAAAGTTAACTAGGTGGGCAACAGCTCAACTTCTCCACAGTAGATATTGTTTTCACAATAAGATTTTACCATCAGGTTATGGATAACAGCGGATAGCCTTGGCTATAGCTTGTACTGCATTGGGGTCAACAGGACCCCTTTGATCAACAAAATGTAACCTTTTTCTGGCATTGGAAATTTTATTTGCTGTCATAAGATGTCTAGTTGGGGCATTGTCTCCCTATTATATGATGACTCCTTTTAAATTCCTTTCATATGTGCATATATTTTAACTGTCTGTAGCAGTGGGTTTCCATATACTTTTAAAAAATGCTTTAAGTGTTTATGTTAAAGCCATTCCAATTCTCCCCAAATACTTCTTTCTATGAACATTTTCCATAATCCTACTTTAATTACCCCATTTCAGCACTTGACAAGCCCAATTGACATTCCTGTCACTGTTACTCTAATCCTTCTAGACCTATCTGGTTCAATGTGGAATTTCAGGCAAGAGAAACGATACTCTGAAGAGAAATACAGGAGAACCTTCTTGCACCTCTTATTCTATTATTGTGTTTGTGCTAACAGAGTTAGTTTCTTTGCCTGCACTCTACAAGTAAGATATTATGTTTACCTGTGAAATACAATATCTTGCCCATCTCTGTTCAATAAAAAAATGAATCTAGAAAAAAAACAAGTCTTCCAGGAATATCTACAATTCTAGTGAGGAAGCAAACATAACACAGACTCATTTTTCATATCACTAAAAAGTGTAATAGCGATATTCAAAATTTATTTTCATCTTTATTACAAAATAAAATTACAGAAAACATGATCCAATATTCGAGTCTCAGACTGATTTGATGATTTATCTCTTCTCATCACTTATTGAAGACTCCTACAAACGACTCTAAATGTTTGTTGTACATGAAATGTGGAGATGAAGGTTAAAATAGAATCTGAACAACTGCATACGAAATAGTCAATACAGAACAGCAGTAAAGTGTGTTCTCTGACAGGCAGTGTCTGAATGTGCCTGTCACATAACTGAACAACATTCAGCAAATATTGGGGTTATTCTTACACTTGGAACCCAGAGTAAAATTTATTTATGTAATAAAGTTTGTCAGGATCTCTCCAAATTATGTATATTTATAACTAAAATATTATACACAAGAAAGAAAATAAGCAATTGGAATTCTCTTTCCAAACTCAAAAGTTCATTTTCTCTTCCACTTATTCAATATATATTTAGAGATATTCAATACTGAAGGACAATTGAACTGTTAAAAAATACCCTGACACACTAATTTCTTTCCACTACCAGACTTCAAACAATTAATCCAATTTGTCTTCCTGACTACAGTGATCTCATACTTTCGGGGCATGTCGTCCATAAACATGTTGCTTCAGTTTTTCACTAAAACAGGGAATCAAATTGCTAAAGAAACTGGATTTAGTCATTTTAGGCGGGACAAAAATGTAGACACAGAGAAAAAATTATCTAATTGACTTTATCTTTCAATATTTTGCCATCTTATAATCTATCCAGAGGTACTGATACTGGCTAGGTTGCTTATAGATGGGCATGGGAGAGAATATCTAGCAGGCATTCTTAGGGGCAAAAACGATCAGTCACGCATGGTGCCTCCATTCTCTATTACAAATACTTACTCTGTGAGATATCCTTTCCTGACCATTGCAAGACTTGGCAGATGTTGCTCTTGCTCATCTATTTCTTTGACAATTGAAGCTGGAAGATTATTTCACCATTTCCTCCTCAGTTCCTGCATGCCTGACAAACCCAGTAATTCTTTTATCGTAAAGGGGATTGGCTGATGGGTGAATTAAGGACTGCATTGTTTCATTATAGAGTATTTCCTCTCCATCCTGGGGTCCCGAAAAGGATCATATTTACAATGGAAAATATTTTTTGCCACATGTGACATGGACTGCCATGAAACTTAGTTTTGTAAAGTGCTAAAGCAACCAGGAAGGATAAAAACATCAGAAAAGGCAGACCCTCAAAGAAAAAATCATCAGGACTTATGCTGACATCAGGTCAAAGTTCTTTAAAAATACTAATAGTATTCCTAAGGCTGTGTTCCTGGGTCTTTGAGGTGGTTGTAAAGTCTAAATCAGAGATACTTGATTATGTTTCTGTATGAAAATTAAGATAATCTCAGTTTTTTGAAAATTATGATGGCTTTTTAAAATACTTTTTGGGTTTATTCATTTACTTATGGGTGAGAATTCTGACAGCATGTATATATGGGAACAGCTAGTGTGGTGGCTGGACATCAGAGGAAGAAGTTACGGATGATTGTGAACCATCATGTGTGTGGGAATTGAACTAGAATCTCTGTAAGACTAATAAGTGTTCTCAACCACTAATTCATTGGAATTTTGATGTAGATCATGGAACATTGAATTGCTTTTAACAGAATGGCTATATCCACAATATTAATCCTAAGTATTCACGACCATGGGATATTTCCTTCTCCTGGTATCTTCTTAAAATTCTTTACTCAGTGTCCAAAATTTTTCATTGTGCAAGTTTGCTCCCTTGGTTAGATTTACCCCAAGATGTACTTTAGGTCATTATGAATGATTTCATTTGACTTCTTTTTCCTATATGTATTAGTTTTATTTTCTTTGCTCATCTTACTTATATAGTTAAAAAATTAAAGCAATATATTTAAAAGGAGAGAAAAGGGTAGACATTTTTCTCTTATTACTAATTAGAGTGAAAGTGTATTAAGATTTTTTTTTAAATTTAGGGTTATGTTGGCTTTGAACTTGCTGAATATTACGTTAGGAAGTGTCTCTTGTGTCCATCGAATTTTCTGAACTTTTGTCATGAATGAATGCTGGATTTTCTCAAAATTCTCCTTCTGCCTCTAATTAGATGATTATGTGGTCCCCGCCCTTGAATCACTTTATGTGATAGATTGTATATATTTACATGTTTTGAACCATCCCTGTAATTACAAAGTAAAGTTGGCTTGATTATCACTGCAAAATTCTCAATACAATACTTGCAAACTGAATTTAAATGTACACCAAATGGATTATCTTCTATGACTAAGTCTCACTGAAGAACATTTTTTAGGACTATTTGATTTGCTATGTGTTTTAGGATACAGTGTTGATTTTTTATATTTTTTTTCAGTGAGAACAATAAGAGTTCATCAAAGAATTCAGGAGTTAATCTTAAAACTATAAGCATACATGAAGAATAGAAACAATCATATATAAATATATGCATATATAGGTGTAGATAGATAGATAGATAGATAGATAGATAGATAGATAGATAGATAGATAGAGATAGAGATCAGAGAAGAATCTCAGGGCAATGGTATAGCCAGTTCTTCAATAAGATCATAGAAGAAAAGTTCTCTAAAACAATGCAATGTATTCTCATACAGATTACAAGAAGCATACAGGACTAGTTAGAAAAGAAAACAAAATTAACTTCTCACAGCATAGCTTAGATAAAACAATAAATATACAGAATAAGTAAAGACTATTGGATACTGCAGGGAAAAAATAAAAGTTGTATATAATAACAAGTCCCATCATAGTAACAACTAATTTCTCAATGGACTCTATGAAAGGCAGAAGAGCCTAAAGCAATACAATCAAAGTTCTAAAAGCCTGTGTACATCAAAAATATCTGCAGTCATTGAAGAAGATAGAAAAACTTTCCATCATATAAATAGGCAACAGAATTTTTGTCCACTAACCCAGTTGTATAGGGAACAATGGAAATAAAACTTTGAACTAAAGATAAGAATAAACATAGCTGAGAGATGGTAATAATTAAACAAATAAAGCTACAAATAATAAAAGACAAAATAAAAATGAGATGACAACCAGAAAAGAAATTACTGCAACCAACACCGGTCTTCAATAATAACTTTAAATCTGAATAGTCTCAACTTTCAAATCAAGAGACACAGGCTGGCTGGCTGTGGATTAAAAAACAAAATCCATCTTTTTGTTGTCTACAACAAATGAATCTTAGTTTTAGAGATAGGCAAAACCCTAAAGTGAAAGAATGGGAAAAAAGGTTTTCCAATTATTAGGACCAGAGAGGAAGCAGGTGCTGTTTTATTAATATCAGACAAAATAGGATAAAAATAAAATTAATCAGAATAGGTAAAGAAGGTAATTTATTATAATTGTGGGAACAATTAAGAAATATGATATTAAAATCCTAAACCTATATACACCAAATTATGGCCCATCCAATTTCATAAAGAAGTGTACTAGTAAAATTAAAGACACATATTAATATTAATACATTAATAGCAAATGATTTTATATGTCAATTTCTTCATAAGATTTGTAAAGATTTCTCTGAGGAGAGTAAGAACTACCATTGTCCGCAGTGAGCCAGTTGCTGGAATGACGGAGATGTCATGAGTAGCAATGCAGTCATTTCATTTGCAGAATGACCAGTGTTGCTAGCACATATAGACATAGAACACTACTCACTGGACTCCTCTGTTAAACTTAAATTATGGGTGTGTTGAGTCCCTAATAACACACTGAATGTTGTTTAATTTTTACCAAATTGAGCATTACTTCATAATAGCTGCAGCAATTTTGTATAACATATTTGCAGTAGTATAGAGATGTCACAAGCAACACTAAAGTGAAACAGATTTAGTTTAAGCATAGAGTGAGTATTTATGTGTACCCAACAAATCATACACTATACAATAATGAAAGATGTTTAACTAGGGATAGGCATCCTGTTGGCATACCCAGTATGTACTAATGTTGAAGAGATACTGAAGATGCGAAATCAAGTTGAACTTCCATAAACTAAGGAAATGAGAATCATTGAGTTTGAACATTGTTCTCACACTTCTGGGAACTTCCAACGGATATGAATGGTTGATAAATGGGAGATGGCCACAGGGTCAGCCTGGAGCCAGTCAGATGGAAGAAGGCAGGTGATGTCGTAAAGTTCTGTGTAAGAGAATTGGTCCTACCCCTCATTTACCTTGGTTCGGACAACCAATGGGAGCCTACTACATACACTAAAGTGGCCTTACAGAAGTACCTCAAGATGATGAGAACTAATGCCTAACAGGCAATGACGTTAGGACAAATTCCATTGTGCATTATCATGATGAATCTGATAAAGTAACTTCGATGACATCGAGTTTATTGTGCTCATATTGCAAGGGGAATTCTTGAACATGATAGGACAGGTGAGACAGCTAGTCATACTACTTCCAAGAACAGGAAGCTACAGGGTACAATCCTATTGCTGCAATTTCCTTGTCCTTGTCATTGCATCTGAGACTTAGCTCATGGAGTGCTGCTACCCTCATGTAAGATGCTTTTTGTGCTGCTAAAGTAGTGAGATATAGAATCTCTCTGAGAACTATGCCCAGAAGTTTTTCTTCTAAGTCTTTTTATATCATATCATATCACAAAGTTATATTGGGCACCACAGCTCTAACTCCTGAGATACTCCATAAATTGAATTATAAAGCATCACAATCCACATTTCAAGCAATGTTCCTTCACAGGAAGAGGAAGAAGTAGCTACCAACCTGTGTAACAAGAATATTGGACAGTCTCATGAAATGTCCAGCATTTGCTAAAATGTAATTATATTATGTATTTCTTCCATTTTTAACTTTTATTTTAATTTGTTATTATGGTATAAATTCTTTAAGACACAGCCAAGGAAATGTTGGACAAGTTTGTTTCTCTTTTCCTTCAACAAGTGGGCTAGTTTTGAATACCATTTTTTTCACTTTAGATGTTGTTGATATTTAGTAAAGGGGAATTTATTGCACTGACTTGCAAGTATTAGAGAGCATAAAAGATATGGAGGCCAAGTGAGGGAGGGATAGTTAGCAAATACTTTTCAGATTCTCAAATGTTATGCATCATTCTCAAGCAGTTCAAAGATATGTCAGTTAATAAAAGGGAGGTATGGTATATACAGAAAACCAGGTTAGGACTTCATGATAAAGACAAATCTTGTGGTTCATGTCACAGTTTCTAAAGTTCATGTGTACAATATTCTTGTGTGTCTGTCATATAATATTTCTCTGCATACATACACTATCTCTCATTCTCACATTCTTAGATTCTTTTCATCCCTTCTCCCATAAGATCCCCTGAACTTTAGGGAGAAAAGTATAATATATATACTTATAATATGTATGTATATATATATATATATATAATTTAGAGATGAGCAAGCCACAACCTCATACTCTTTGCACATTTCTCAGTTATAGTCTTTACGTAACAACCATTCCCTGCTTGTTTCTTTGACAAGTGTATAGAGATACACAAACCTATGGGTATAAAATACGAACTTATGGGACAACTTATATATGTACACTGAGCGAAATAATAATATTAAAATCTCCCTTCTGTCCTATAGGATAACCAACCAGGGGTTTTGTACAGGACCAAGCATAAGTTCTGCCTTGTGCAGATGGCTTCCAATCCAAGCCGTGATTTGATTATCCACATATTATCAGTGTCGCTATTGTCTTCCCTTGCCAGACATTTTCAGTGCTGTGGGGGTTTTGGATCCCCTTTCCCTTTGCTAGAATTCAGAGCCCCTTCAAGCATGTGAAAGCTAGACAGTATGAATTAAGCCTTCTGCTAGGAACCAGCTCGTTTCCCCTTTTTACTAAGACTCAACTAGATGGTATCTTCAGAAACTAGGCCTTACAATCAAATTCTGGAAGGTAACCAAGAAAAACAATATTATGCAATCTCTGGGGAATCTTGGAACCCCTCAGACCAGCAACTCAAAAAAAACAAACAAACAAACAAACAAACAAACAAAAAACTTAGCTGGCAATGGGATTTTTCTTAGATACAGTATAAGATCTGGGAGAAGCATTATCCTTGCATAAAAGACGAAGTCCACTTTTATTCCTTTTACATCAATATGTGTGTGGTGTTTTGAATGCGAATGCCCCCCCCAGACTCATATATTTTAATTTTTGGTTCTTAGTTGCCACGCACCATGCCCCCGTGTCTGTGCTTAGTGTGCTATTACCCAGTTCACGAGCTTCGGGCAAGGGAGATGGAGGTTAAAATACACAAACACACACAGACAGAGAAACAGCGAAACGGGTCATCCTTGAATTCCCCAAGAATGCCCCCTTTATTGTGTTCAGGGGCAGATTATATAGAGATAGCCACGCCCCAGCCAAACCCACCAGAAACCACTCTCCTGCCATCAGGAACTCCTGACGGTCTCGTGCTCAGAGCAGCTGTAGGCACTCAGATCAGGGGATTACAAGAAATTCAGGATCTGGGGTCTCACTGCTCCCAACACTTAGATGGTAGACTATTCAGGAAAGATTAGGACGTGTGGCTTGTGTCACTGGGGATAAACTGTTTAGATGTTTAAAAGTCCAAGCAGGCACAGTCTCTTGCTCTCACAGCCTCCTCCTTGTGGATGGGATATAAACTTTCAGCACCCACATACGTAAAAGAAACATTACTAAAACTCAAGGCAGCCATCAAACCGCACACACTAATAGTGGGAGACTTCAACACTCCTCTCTCACCAATGGACAGGTCAATCAGACAGAAACCTAACAGAGAACTAAGAGAATTAATGGAGGTAATGAATCAATTGGACTTGACAGACATCTATAGAATATTCCACCCAAATAGGAAAGAATATACCTTCTTCTCTGCAGCTCATGGAACCTTCTCGAAAATTGACCACATACTCGCTAACAAAGCAAACTTCCACAGGTACAAAAAAATATTAGTAACCACCTGTGTCTTATCAGATCACCATGGATTAAAGTTAGAATTCAACAACAACCCTACCCCCAGAAAGCCTACAAACTCATGGAAACTGAACAGTCAACTACTGAACCACACCTGGATCAAGGAAGAAATAAAGAAAGAAATTAAAGTCTTCCTTGAATTCAATGAAAATAAAGAAACAACCTACTCAAACTTACAATAAAATTTTTAAGACCCAAGAGAAAGAAAGAAAAAAAGAAATCAAAAGACTGAGAGTCCTCCTATGCTCTTGGATTGATAATATAAATATTGTGAAATTAGCCTTTCAAAAAATCAGTTTTTTGTACTCAATGAAATCCTCATTAAATTTCTAACTCAATTCTTCACAGTAACTTAAGCAACAGTCTAAAACTGTATAGGGAAACAAAAAAGACCAGGCAGAGTCAATATACATTGGAGAAATTATATTATCATCAACAAATAAAGTTTGTTAAAAATAAAACTAGACCATTATCTCTTGGTCTGTACAATATTCAACCTCATATAGATAAAAAAAAAAAAAACCTCAAATAAGGTCTGTTACCCATTCTGAGGCGTATTTAAAATGACTCTATATTGATCTACAAAGATTCTTGTTCAATCATAGATTATAAATAAGTTTATATTTCCAGGAATAGTCAGTTTTGTGAAACAGCCCACAAAAGCAATTAAAATAGCACTTCCTCAATATTATAAACAATCTTGTTCCTATTACATCAGTGACTACACATGGCCTGGTGTTCAAATTGTAGCAAGGTCTGTCTAGGACTGGATAGATCACCAATGTCTTTCCTGCTCTACCTGGTTTAAAAGATCTTAGTTTCCCCAGGAGCATCTTCATGTATACTAACATTTTTATTAAGATTTCCACTGGTCCCTTATCTATTCATTCCCAAGAGCCAGTTATGTGATTGAAACTTTCTACTCAAAGTCCTCCAAATCTCTATTTCCCTGTCACCTATGTTTTAGGGTTCACTCCCCTAAATGTATCCCCTTGCCAATCGCCCACTTCCAGTTTCTTAAATTCCAAGAGTAAACCATATTAAACACATAAAACAGATGATTTAATATTAGTTCCCTCACATGAGAGAAAAAAAATGCAGCTCATATCTTTGGTAGGGAAGTGACCTGACAGTATAATTTTTCTAGTTATGTTAATTGGTCTGTAAAAGTCATTATTTCAGTTTCCTTTAGAACGGAGTAATTTTCCATTTGTTATATGTATGGTATATTCATTACCTATGCATCAGCTGATGGGTAGCCAGTCTGGTTCCATTTCCGGGTTATTGTGAATAGGGCAGTAAAAAGCAAGGATGGGAAAGATATAAAGTCTTTTGAGTATATGCCCAGATGTCATATAGCTTGGCCAGATGGTCAATTTGTAGTTATGTCAGCTACTTCCATACATGTGTACACACTATCGACATTATTTCTACATTGTTTCTTCTCTCTAAAACTCTTCTCATAATTCCCATTCATTTCCAAGTTCGTGAGCTCTTCTAGAAAATACATACACACACCCAAACACACACACACACACACATACATATGTACTACACATTGCTATAATGTGCATGTATTTAGAGCTGACTACTTGAACCCTGACCTTGGAGAAAAATGATTCACCTTCCTTAGTAGCCTATAGTTCTTCATCTGAGGATGGGGTGTTGTGATGAAGAACTACAGGGCAATTGAAGGAAGGTGAATCATTTTTCTCCAAAGTCAGAGTCCCATGCACGTTTGCATGCCACTTGGAGGAGTCATTATGCAAATCAAATTCAGGCAACCATAGTGTTGAAAGTTTACAGGAGCACCATCCCTGACATATCTATAAGACAAGTGTCTCTTAGCAAGTGTCTTGGCCCTCTGATTCTTACTGTCACTCCATTCTCTCCTTCACAATGATACCTGAACCTTAAATGTTGTCATTGTAGTCTAGATACAGAAACTGGGACATGGGCTCACACAATATCTTTTGCTCTACATTTTGAGCATTGTGGTTTTATTACTGCCTCCGTCTCTTACAAAAGAAAGCTTCCACATACAGGTGAAGGTATAACTATGTAGAAAATTGTTGTAGAAAGTTCTCCTATAGGATGCATAACCTCCCAGCCCTTTATCATTGGCTAGATTTATACTGCCAGAGGTGCATTTACTATTACCGAGAAGACCCTATATTCAGTTAGTGAGCTGTTGTTTCCCTTTTAAGTTATGTGTCATTGAGGAAATCTTAATTGGCTGGTCACTGTTGTGGTTCACAGATGTAACCTATGTAGCTCTATTGGCCGATTTCCTACCTTACAAGCTTACATAGCAACTTCTGATAGTATGAAAACTCGTCCTCATTCCTGATTTTAATGAGATTACTTTTAGTTTTTCTTCATTTATGTTGATGTTGTCTATGATTTTCTCCTATCTAGTCTTTTCTGTGTTGAGATATATTCACTCCAGCTCTACTCTGGACTTTTATCATGAATAAATTTTGGAATTTGTCAAAGTCCCTTTCTGAATCTATTAAATTATCATTGGTGTGTTTGTTATTTTTTATTTGTATTTTAGTCTACTTATCTCATTTATCACACTTAAGCATTTACATGTGTTGAAACATCTTTTTGTGTCCAAATTAAAGCAAATTTGTGAACCCATAAAGAACGTTTTGGTATATACTTGTATTTTATTTGAAAGTACTTAGTCGATTATCTTGGCAGTTATCTTCATCATTAATATTGTCCTATATTAATCTTTTCAAATTGTGTTTTTTACTTGAGCCAAACACCAGTTTGTAAAATAGTGCTGGCTTCATATAAGATCTTTGGAAATTCTATTGTTTCTATTTTTAGTTTTTTTTTTAATTATTTGGGAAGTATCAGTTGTAATCTTTGTTTGAATATCTGGTAGCATTTTGCTGTGAATCCTTTAAAAGTAGGCTTTCTTTCAGTCTTAACCATTGTGCTAGTCTCTTCTTTTGCCAGGAAACTGTGTACGTGCTTGGTCTTTTTTTTTGTTTAAATGATGATTCAGTACTCTATTTAAAAAAAAAAAAGATATCGCCGGGCGATGGTGGCACACGCCTTTAATCCCAGCCCTCGGGAGGCAGAGGCAGGCGGATCTCTGTGAGTTCGAGACCAGCCTGGTCTACAGAGCTAGTTCCAGGACAGGCTCCAAAGCCACAGAGAAACCCTGCCTTGAAAAAACAAAAAACAAACAAACAAAAAAAAACAAAAAAAATTAATAAAAAAAGATATCAAGGTAGAATTTTTAAAAACCCTGATGAATTAATAATTAGTAGTGAAGGACTTCTTGTTTCCATTAGACTATTAACATAACCATTAACCGTTAATATGATCTTTTTAACCAAAACTCATATTAAATTTCCTGTGTTGAAAATCAATCCACTTAACTATGATATTGGCATGCAAAGAACTATAGGAAGTGTTAAAAATCATGAAGGTATGTCCACAGCATACATCAGAGGGTTGCTGATGGCTTTGTACCTATCAAAGGCCATCACTGCCAGAAGCATGCACTCAATATCTATAAAGATACATACTAATAAGAATTGCAGGAAGCAGGCTACAAAGGAGATTGGATTATTCTCTGCGAGAAGGTCCAACAGCATCTTTGGTCCCACTGCGGTGGAATAGGATAAGTCAGAGAAAGCAAAGTGGCTGAGGAAGAAGTACACTGGTGTATGAAGCTGGGAATCCATTCTGATCAAAATGATCATTCCAACATTTGACAGCAGAATAATAAGATAAACAACAAGAAACACAACAAATAAAACTGCTTTCATGTCAGGGTTACTGGAAATTCCCAGGAGAAAAAAGTCGGGTAATAAAGAGCAGTTTTCCATTTCCATTCTTCTTTTTTTCATGGTCTAAATGATTACAAAAATTTTCAGTGTCGTGATATATTGGACTTTTTATTTCTCAATATGGTACTGTATAATAAACTCAGGAAAATGTAATATAATTACTAAATGGAATGATATGTTGTGATAGTTGAAAAAAATGATGATTCAGATGTAACTAGAACATTCTTTCAGGTTTCCCAACTTAATGCAGCATAGGTATATAAATTATTTCTTTATAATATTCTTAATTCCTTTGATGTTTGTGTTAATGTTTCCCTGTTCACCTCTACGTTTATTAACTTGGGTGTTCTTTCTTGGTTAATTTAGCTATGGCTCTATCAGTCTTGCTTATGTTTTGAAAGAGCCAAGACTTAAAATTATTATTTTTCTCTTTAATTTTCTCTTATTAATTTCTGCAAAGTTTTTCCCCCTGTCTCCTGGAGTTATTTCGTTGGATTTCGCACTTCTTGCAACTCTTGACTTGCACCATTAAGTCATTTATTTGTTCTTTTCTGATTTTTAATATAGGTGCTTGGAGCTATAAATTTCTGTCTTAGACTGCATTTAGTGAGTCCCAGATATTTTCTTATATTTTGTTTTCATTGTCATGAAAATTTTAATTTTTACTTTGACTTATTCTTCATTAAGCAGTGTCATTTTAATTTTTTTTCAGTTTGTGTAAATTCTAGAGTTTCTTTTACAATTGATTTCAAGCATTTTTTTTTTAAATATGGTCAGATAAGATACATGGAGTCATTTCAGATTTTTCCTTTTGTTGAACTATGTTTTATATCCCAATGTATAATGCTTTTTACACATAGTTTCATGGCTTGTTGACTATTATGTGTATATTTTTAGTGTATGGGTAGAATATAATGTAGCTATACACTAGGCCCATTTGATTTAGATGTTTTATTTTATATATTTCTCTGTATATATTTTGTACATATTATGTTTGTTAGACAAAATGAAGTACTTAAATCACCTCTTATTACTGATTTGTTGTTAATATGTGTCTTGAATTCTAGTAGTATGCTTTGTATGAAGTTGGGAGCTTTAGAAGTTGATGCATGTATGTTTAGAACTATAAATTCTGTTTTGTATTATTTCCCATTATCACAATGAAATGTCCTTTGCATTTTTATAAATCATTTAGATGTTAATTCTATTTTTCAGGTATTAGGATAGAGACACCTGATTAATTTCTTGTCCCAGTGGCTTAGAATGCTGTTTTGCATTTGGTTTGGGAAGTCCTTCTATGTTTTGCTTTTATTGGTTAATGAATAAAAGAACTGGCTTGGCCTATAGCATGGGAGGAGGATGGTGGAGTTAGAGGGAAGCCATGGAGCCACCAGAGACAGATGCTGGAAACTTCTCCTGGTAAGCCATAACCATGTGACGATATACAGATTAATAGACATGGGTTAAATTAATATGTAAGAGTCAGTCAATAAGAAGCTAGAACTAATGGGCCAAGCAGTGATTTAACTAACATGGTTTCTGTGTGATTATTTTGGTTCTGGGCAGCCAGGACAAACAAGCAGCCTGCCTCTAACATGAAGGCTCCATGTAGGCACTAGTTCTTCTCCGACTTCTCTGTGTTCATTGAGTTGTGTGGGTCTTATGCTTGACAGTGGGGCTGCACTGGAACGTATTTGACTTACCAAGGGCTGAAATCATAAGGAAAGCTGACTCTATTTCCCTTAGCATTTATGTTTTATCAGTAGTCCATGACTAGTGGTGAGAATTTTGCCTTCTCTTCCCCATTCAAGGATTTGGTCTTGCTTGAGTTGCATGATTTCACAACTGCCATGAATTCATATGTATCACTCTCCTGCTATGTCCAGAAATCATCACTTCTTACTCTTGCATTATTTATGGCATCTCTTCTGTAATGATCCCTGACCCTTGTAAAGGGAGGATTTGATTAATATGTCTAGCATAGGGCCAAACATTCCACAAGCTCTTATTGTATTTACTTTGGCCAGTTGCTGGTCTCTGTATTAATCACCATCAATGTCAAAAGAAACTTTTCTGATGAGGACTGAGGTTTTTATTAGTCTATTGTTATAATAATAAATCATAAGCATTCCATTTAACACATTTTCCATTTATCAGAATGATAAGTATAGACCCTTCCTTAGGATCTTTGACCTGACTTAGCATATGTTCCTGTGACAAATGATGGTGTCAGATATATACTTCATAAAGTTAAATCCAATCAGAAAGCTATTGGTTACTCCTATGATACTAGAGCCACTATTGCATCACTTGGCATGTCTTAGAGGCCAGTTGTTACTGTAGCTGGCAGGGATCACAGCTAGATAAGATTGGTAATTTTCTCTTCCTACACTATGTGTAACACCTTCCAGTACTTTCATATCTAGCTAGCAGTGAAGAAGCTTCCAGTTCAGCACCAGCTTGATTTCTCCATGTTCTTGACTCCAGTATGCACTGTCTTCAGCAATAAGATCTTACAGAACAGTCAAATTTGGAGGGGAAACAGTAGCATTGGCACAGACTGTAATGTTTAGGAGTGTATGAGATGTTATACTCCAATGTTGCCCTCCAATTTACAACCCAGTTTAGCACTTCCTGTTCCATTATTTCCCTTTAATCATCTACACCACTGTGTTCTAGCCTCCTTCCCTCAAAAGCCACCCTCAACAATGAATACTTGCTAACTTCTAGACCTCTACGAGTATTCCAAATGAAATATACAAATCTGAAGATTCCAAGCTAAAATATATCAATGGAATAATACATGGGAAATTTGTCTTTTTGAGTCTGGATTATCTCATTCAGAATGATTTTTTCTAGTTCCATACATTTTCCTGCTAATTTAATTTTTTTCGCAGTTGAGTAATATTCTATTGGGTAAATATACCACACTCTCATTACTTATACTTAGTTTATGGACATCTAAGATGTGTCCATTTCATGGCAACTGTGAATACAGTAGCAATGAACAAGGAAGTGCAGGCATTACTAGATCAGGCTGTAGGTTCTTTTATTATATACTTAGGGATACTATAGTTGGATCATATGGAAGATACATTGGTGTACTACGTTCTTCTGTATATGTGTTGATTTTATTGGTTGATAAATAAATTGGTTTTGACCAATGGATTGACAGAGTAAAGATAGGCAAGAAATCCAAACAGAGATATATAGAGTGAGTAAAGTCAAAGAGGTACCATGTAGCTGCCATGAGAAAGTCACCAGAAAGATTAATAGAAATGGGTTAGTTTAAGATGTAAGAACTAGTTAAAAAGACACCTAAGTTATTGACCAAACAATATTGTAATTAATATTGTTTTTGCATAATTATTTGGGACTGGGAAGACAAGAAACAAATGAGCAGTCTCTGTTTACAATATATTTTCAACACTTTGAAGAACTTCCACCCTCCACATTGATTCTTGATGAGGTAAGTCAAACACAGAAAGAAAACACATACGTAGACACTAGCTTTGAATTTTTAAGTGTGTGTTTAGAGTATCAATACATGTCAGAAAACTAGCAAGTTACTATGTGAGATAATTTAAGGGAAGTGGGATTTAATGTTAGTAGTTTGAAGGTTAAAGGGAAATAATGGGACAGGAATATAGAAATAGATTGGTGGATAGGAGAACAAAGTAGAAGAGGGAAAATAGAAAGAGGTAATTAAAATAAAGACTTTGAACATGTTCTCTGGAAATGATTAACTGTAGAAACTTATTATAATATACACCGAGGATACTGAGGGAGAAACATGGGTAAATAAAAGACCTAGAAAACTGAGATAAATGACATATTATGGGCATGGGATAACTGGTATGTACACAAATTCAGAGAGGTTGTCATTATATACATAACTTCTGCACAAGATAAAGGCACCATATAGGATGGACAGACTTCAAAACACCAACCTTTGCTGAGGCGTTATTGGAAAGTGATAGCTTTTGAGGAATCAGAGTCATATTTTTTTTAGGTCTGTGGCAATATGTAATTCGTCATACACCAGTGTATGTGATACTACACTCTTGCCTTTATGGGTAGCACTAATACTGTATTCAGTGGCAAAAAATACACGTATAAATTATGATAGAAGAGGGGTAGGAAGTTGCAACAAATGAGGATGTATTTATGGTGTTGTGAGGAATAGGAACAGGGCAGGGATGAATGAGTGTGGTCCAGCTACATTACATATATGAATGAAAATTTCAAAACACAAGCTAAATTTTTAAAAAGAATGTGAATTACCATATTATAACCAGGCAATTATAAATGAAGAGCCAAAGTGAGCCAAGGGATAGTCATGAAAGAAGTACATGTGTGAACAAAATCTTTGCCCAGTATTTCACGGCTTCACTGCTTCGAATTGCAGACTTCTTTAATTTTAAATGGTTTCTATTTGATTATATAAGAGGATTTAAATGGAGGTATGTAAATATACTTTGGACACATTTTGCCTCATTTCACAATATAATCTATTTTTCTTCACTCCCTATCATGTTAGCTCACTTTGTTCCCAAAGAGAATATTATTTTGATTTATGTATCATCTGCTCCTCTAAAAATACAGGAGTTTATCTTTGTGAAATTTTAGACTCTCAAATGAAAGAACATATATTTGCCTACTTAGCACTATCTTAATTAATTTAATGTAATTTTTTTTCCTATTGCATCCATTTTCTTGCAAATGTTAGCTCTACTTTCTAGCTATCAGTTTTAGAAAATTCCACTTTGTATATAAACCACAAAATTGTTTATATTTATTTCCTGTGTTCATGGTCATGTGTGGGAGGATTATTTTTCAGTAGGAGACAATAGCCATAGTCAGCAATACATTTAGTCATGCCATAATTCGGATGTCATCATTGTTCAGTCTTCTAATCCTTTATGTACTTATCAAAAAAGTGTAGGAATGGAAATACAGAAGAATGAAAGGAAAAAACCCTAGGAATGTATAGCTTTCATTCCTTGTCATGTAACTTTAGTCAGTAGAGGATGAAAGGAAAGAAGCTAAGTAGTATGAAAAAGATGGTAAATTGGGTATCATCCAGAGAAGCCTTTAGGGAGACAGTATGAACAGAGCGTACATAGTTGAGATGATGCTAAGACAACCAGAATTCAGAGGGGCTCTTTGAAGACAGTTGGAGAGAAATCAGGAACCATTTTATACTTTTATCCTAAGATACTTCAGGGGTTTTCAAAATAGCTCACAATGCTAGGGAAATGTAGTCCCCTCACAATTGTGCTGTCTGAACTTTAAATGTGGCAATGTCAGGATTCTTTCCTTAAGGAACCAAAGAATTCCAAGTTTCAAAATTGGGCTGAATAAAACTTTGTGAAAAATGTCTCCCCTAGATTTTAATAACTAAGTACACATCGATATTTCCTAATGCTTAAATTAATTGTGAAATATGTTATTTGCATGCCTAACTTCTGTTATTTGTCAAATATTTGGTGAGACTATGTTAATGGTATGAATAGATCTTTTTTAAATTAAATAAAGTAGAACAGATGTGACCAATTGGCTTCTCAGATGGTTGCATGAGAGGAGTCAGTTTTTATTTTAAAAGAAGATAGCCATCATACCCAGCACACATTCAAGAGAGAAAAACTTAAAGGAATTTTCACAGCAATGTATCATCCAGCATCATCTTGGAAACAGATGTGATGGAAAGGTCTTAACAGTCTTTTTGCTTTAATATTCTGCACTTCACAATCTTGAGAGACATTTCAACCTTTTGGGCATTTTTGCCTGCGCAGCGGATCAAGTTATAAAATGCAAAATGGCGATCCTCTTCATTGTCTGACATCAAGGATACCAGTCCAGACCAGGCAGGGTATTTCTCATTCCCTTCATTTTTACTTTGAACCTAATTATCAAAAGGAAAGTCAGCGATAAATTATATTTTAGTATTTTAGGGTGCGTTAACATTTGAATACTTGAGGAGAGTATGGATTGCTAAACTCAGCCAAACCTATGGATTTTCATGAGAAATGAACAAAGGTTTCTAAAATATAAAAATTGATGTATGCATTCTCTGCATGATAAAATCTTGCAGAAGTTAAATGGGCTGATAGGAAGTTACTATATTTTGGATATGGATTTGAGAAAAGTACAAAGGAAGATACAATATTCATTCAATCTCTTAAGTAATGTCACATGTCCTCAACATACTTCCTGACTTGTCCTTTCTTCTCTTAATTGGTTCTTATATTGGAACATTGTCCTCTTTTCTTTTCTTTTCTTTTCTTTTTTTTGGGGGGGTATGTTTCAAAATAAGGTTTCTCTGTAGCTTTGGAGACTGTCCTGAAACTCTGTAGACCAGGCTAGCCTTAAACTCACAGAGATCCACCTGTCTCTGCCTCCCTAGTGCTGGGATTACAGGTGTGCCTCACCACCACCTGGCTAATCCTTTTTTTATTTTCAACCAAATCAATACTTCATATAATGTGTATACCCATATGTGCGATTCAGTGACCATTGCATCAGGGGGCAACCATGATAAGAAATCTGCTCGTGGCGGAGTGACTAACTTTCTTACTACAAAGGGTCCTGTCCCAATGTAAATGGTGAACAGATGTTTTCTTTAGAGATCCTTAGGATATGGAGTTCTGAGTAAAACACCCCTCACATAGTTGGAATTACCAGCCTCCTCGTAAATAGTGTCTCTATAATTCCAATGCCTAACGTTTTCTTTTGTAAAGAGACATTTTTCAAAACTGAATTCTCCTTGCCCTGGTCACCTCTTTTATTTAGAAGAAATGTAAAGAAGTGTAAAAGGAGCACTCACCTGGCTGAGAATGCTCCTAACCCCTTCCAGGAGTCCAGCGTTCTTTTCCTCAATCTCTCTGGCTTTGGAGAGCATGGTAGCAGGGGCACCTTTCAGAGTAGGCATTTCTTTCGCTAGATGGTACAGAGGGACTCTCCAGGCATCCAGTAAGGTTTCCACTAATTTCAGTAGGATGACTGGCTAAGTAACCATATTTGAACAATCACATTAAAATATGAAAACCAACAGCATTAGACACAGACAGTTTTTCTTTTCTTTTTTTTTTTTTTTTGCTCAAAAGGGTGAAATAAGCTTTCTTTGTTACCTGAGTGCATATTTAAAATACTCTTTTGTAAGTTATATAAAAGTGTGAAATATTTCCATTGACCTTGTGGTTTAAAACTTGAGTGAATATAATTCAGAAATGCTAGTAGAGCATTTTAAAGTTGTTAGCAAAGAAAATAGAAAAAAAACCCTTTTATTAAATGCATTCTCCTCTCATCTCCACTTCCCCATTTTCCTTCATCCATTCATCATTATTTTAGTAAGTGTTTTAGAGACACAGACTGGTTTAGGTATTAAGGAATACACGGAACATGCATTCTAAGTGTAAGGCTATACAATTGTGTAAGGGTATAAAATAATGTGCAATTTAAATTTCGTTGAGATCGTTTATGGCAGGACATCAGAAGTGAGAGAGGGTAAAGATTAAGAATTTAAAGAGGCATGCATGATATGGAGCCTTGGCAACACGCAGTGGGGGTGGCTATACACGGTGAAGCAACTTCTTATGCTCTCTATATGACTTTCAGGTAAGACACAGTAAAAAGGCAGAACGATCCGCTAGGAATCAACACTTAGGACGAGAAACATAAGTAAAACCAGTAGGTGCCGAAAAGAAATGGTGGATAAGTTAGTAACGCAGAGCAGGCAACATAGGGTCCATGACCAAATTATCAATACTGTCATATTGGCAATGTATAAGTTCACATTACTGCACTTAACAATGAATGTCAATAATTAAAAATTTTCTTGGAATATGTAGATCTTGAAGATTTGGCATTGAAAAAGGTCCCCTCCATAAATGGTTTATAGACCTGTTAAATTTTACTTGGCTGATTTCCTTACAATTTAAATCTACATAATAAACTTTATTTTTGGTTTTCATTACCTGCCCATTTCTTGCAGATATGATTCTCATTCTTAATATATTGACCATAATAGCTTATATTATGGCAAAGCCAGCGTATGAATTGGTGAAAGAAAAGGTAGGGGACTCACATGTGTCATTAGGGCCTTACTCCTGGGTTTTGGAAGATCGAGCGAAGATGTGTGGCATTTTTTCAGGTTCTTGTTAATGAGCTGGTGGCTCTGGGCATACTGATTATCCTGGAAATGATAAAATATGTGATTACTTGGTGACTAAAAATTGTGTAAATGAATCAATGATCAACACACTAATGTACTTGATAGATGTTTCATTATTAAAATAAAATATTAATATAGTAAGGAAATGAGCCATTTAACATTTTACATTCAATCTATAGTCTTAATATCGATTCATAAAACTTTCAAATTTCCCAAAGTTTCTGCTATGTACTATTCTCAACAAAATATTCCTCTTCAGCAAAATCCAGCAAGGCTACCAAGTACCAATTTTTGAACTATCATTTGTAGTAAATGTCATGGTAAATAACTTTTCTTGCAAACATCTTGGCATCTGCACAAGTATCCCTCATTCAGTTCATTAGGAATAACAAAAAGCTTTGTATTGATCATGACAAAATAAGTCTTAAGCCCTATGCAGAATACACTAGGAAATATTATGCTATGAACCAATTAAAATAGAAAATTAATTGATTTTGGTATGCTAATCAATATTTAATTATTTGTTATATACTTTTAAATCTTTATTGTGTAAACCATCTATTATTCAAAATTACTACTAATGACATACTTGGTAGTTTGAATGGATTTTTAGGATGATTCTGAATGTCCTAGGTGACCTATCAGGAAATGTAAATGGCAGAAACAATAATATGTGAGATAAAGGTTTGAAATATATGGGCTTTGCAAGCATTGAGCCAACTTCTCACAAGGCCATCAATGCCCAGAAGACACCATCACCACATCATTGGCTAGAATAGAACATCTACCATAAAGATTTAAAGATGCCTTCATCATGAATGTCTGGCCTATTTCTCTGAATCAGATTCCCTTGCTATTAAATCATTTATCTTGAATAGCTTGAAATTGTTAATACCATTTGTTAATATGAAGATTGAATGTTAATTTTCTTATTTTGAATGACTTGGCCTCAGAGTTCTTAACCTCCTTTAATATTAGCAGGTCACTGCAATGCATTCTTCTTTATTAGATAATACAGAATCCAAAGGTGAGTGATGCAAACCAACACTAGGCCACCAGATACAATAAGAAAGAATCAAATCTTTCCTCAGCGTGGCTTGTATGTATTTATGTCACAATAACGAGCCAAAATAGGAGTTTAAAACTAGAGAAAAGTAAGATTATATCTTAGCAAATATTTGACAATCCATGAGACTGCCCTATTTTCTGGTTCCACAACCTAGTAGCCTCTATTTTTTTTTTTTTTTTTACCTCTGAAGTTATACTGTTTGAAGTTTGACCTACGATGCTTTCCACATTAGACTATACTATAAATTAACCCTTTCAATTTAGGAGCCGTTGGCTAAGAAGCTGGAAGTCAGGGGTCGTACTTACGAATTCAGTGAACATTTCATATGCTTGTTTGTTTATTTTCTCAGACAATCTCACTGCTCGATCAATCATTACTTCCAAAGGAGCAAGGCAACGCCCATTTCTCATTAAGCACATGGGTATTGAGACCACTTCTTCCCACAAAAGTAGGTTGGACATCAGTAGTAGAAGCAGTGCACCTGGAAAAAGAGCACATTGACTCTGAGATCTAATCATCTGAGTTTGTCAAGAGTGGCATTATCAAACTAAGCCTTTGCTAATAGTGGCCTCCTTTGTACATATGGTTATGTTTAATTTTGTGAGAATAACAAACATTTTCCAATGTTGACATTCAATTAATGGATTGTACTTGTTCATAATCATATTTTGTAATAGGAGTATCTCTTGGTAGTTCTTTATTACTCCTTGCATTGCTTCTGCAGTCTTCCAATTTTTGGAGTTCAATGTAAGTGTGCCAGTGTGTGTTCATGTCATTCTCTTCAGAGAGGTCAAGGTCTCCTGGTTCTCTGGTGATTTTCAGTAACATCACTCAAGGGTTTGTAATTCTTTTAATTGTTAATTTTATTTTATTCATAGCAGTTTTTATCTTATCTGTATGTGTATGACATGTAGGGCTGGCAACTATAGCAGCCAGAAGAGGGATTAGATTTCCAGGGATTAAAGATACACACAATTCTGAGCAGCTATGTTGGTAGCATGAACCAAACCCAGGTCTTATTCAAGAAAAGCAATTGTTCTGATTCACTGAGTTATCATTCTAGGCTCCAAATTTTTGATTTTAGCTCAGCATCCAATATTAAGATTTTGGACATCAGTGTAAGAAGAACAGTTCTGGTTCTGTGTTTATTTTCATGACAAATAAGAATAAACTCATCATTGTTTATTTACAAATACTTATGATAAAAGAGAGTGACATAATTAAAATGAAGCCACATTGTGGAACTTCTAGCTCAGTGTTATAATGGCATGAGTTTCTTCTCTTATCAAAATGTTCCTACCTTTTTTCTGAATTTATGTTTTATACCAACCATGATGATAAAATAGATTGCTTGCAGAAATTCTACTTTTCATTGTCCCTACTCTCAGTAGCTTGGAGGAAGCAACATACTAACAGTGGAGCTCCTGCACAGCACCAGATGCTTTGTGGTTGTAGCAGGTTGTCAGCATTCTACACAACTACATATTGTCCTTATGATTTGATAGTGCAGGCATTAAGAAGTTGCTTTTATCATCTTCATGTTCTTTGTGTATTGCAATTATAAAATGTTTTGTTATAAGCAGAATTGGTCTCATAATCAATTCATTTTTTTCATCAAAGGTCAATAAAGGGCCATAACATATTAAGTTATAATGTCAATTCTATGAATCAATATCAATGTCTAAAAATGGAATATTTATACACCTTCAGTGACACCAGTCTGAAAAACTCCTGACACTAAGGCTTTGAGAAATGCAGTTGGAAATTTAGAAACTTAATAATATTTATACATCAAAAACACATAAACTGAATACTCAAAATAACTAAAATAACTAAAACTATCAAAATACTCTGTGTTATACAAGAACCTTTTAAAATAAAATAAAAATAATTGTTTGGATAGTTTCTACTATGGAACAGAACTGTTCAAAAATCATGAAAGTTTTCCAAATTTATTTTATGCATGAGAGATGTGTAAAATAAATAGAAACACATTTGTATAAGTTTATTATCTGAAAGATATTTCATAATCTAAGAGGAGTCAATGGAGCTAATTATTTTGCCTACAACTTCATAAAATTTAAAAGTTTGCTTTTGTGAAATTTTTGGATATTAACAGTTCATTTAACTTGGAAATATAATCAAGAAGATAAAGGTAAATATTAGCAAAGTGTCTTTTGTAGTAAAGGGAACTTTTCTTGACTGAAATTCAAAGCTGTTTAGAGCCACATCTGCTAGTTTTATCTGCTATGTCAACAAAAGTGAAAATATGATTCAGTTCATTCAAGTCAAGCAAGACCCAGAAGACAGAATATGTTATATTCTTCCCACTGTAGTTGTAACAGATTTTACCTACTCATTTTCTCTTATTCAGACTGAAAATGTTTGCAAGTTTGTCTTTATGAGGAGGATCAGTCCATGTTCTAGAACTCTCTTCAAAACTCTTTGCTAAACAGACTCATGGCTGTTCTCTACCACCAGACACAGGTGGTATTCCTCCTTTTTACTGAGGTCAACCAAGACAATGTAAAATGTCTGTAGCCATTGTTGAATGTCTCCAGGTAAGAAGATATCCCTTTGTTAAGTATTGTCCTCTTACCAACTAACCTCTCTGCCAACTCAATAATCCAAATCACACCAGATCAGACTGAATTATAAGATGCCCAATTTTAATGGATGGCAACACTCCCGGGTGGCTTTCCAGGAAAACACAGAAAGGGGAATAGACAATCCAAAGACCACAGAAAAGAGGAGGACCACCAGAGAGGGAAAAGGGGAGACCACATGTTCTATATCTAAAGGGCAGTTTAAATAACCTCTGGGGGTGGTCTTGATTTTTCCTGGGGAGGGGTCACCAGTTGGTGGGCTTTCTTGGAGGTGGAGTCTGGACTGTGGCCACTCCCAGGGCTTGGAATAGAGTTTTCCACCTAACATTTTAAGATGGTTGCCATGGGGCTGGAATGAGGCCCTCCCAACTAAACACCCTTCAGAATCAATGATGCAATGGTTCATTGTGTAGTTGTTTCCTAGAGAAATAGTTGGAAAAGTTTTCTGAGGCCCTTCTTACTTTCCTGTGTAAGGTATAAACACATTCCCATTCACTGAACATTTGAGAAAACAACAACAATAACACACATACACCCATAAACACACAGACACACAGACACACTGACACACACACACATACCCCCAAAACAAAAGGAGCAAGCCCAGCAACAACAAAGCAAACCGGTTCTAACCAGTTTTATTTGAAGGGGGGGGGAGGCAGGGAGGGAAGCAGAGAAAAATTTAGAACTCAATAAAAATCAACACTAAAAAAGGCAATGTTTAAGATCAACTATAGGAATTCCCAAGAAGAGTGACTGACAAGAGCATAGTTGAATTAAGACAGCTATACCTCTAAAGAATCTCATTAAAATTTGGGAACCATAACACCACACACCATATAAGAACAATAACACCAGGAAGAAAGAAAGGAAGAAAGGAAGAAAGGAAGAAAGGAAGAAAGAAAGAAAGAAAGAAAGAAAGAAAGAAAGAAAGAAACTACTTCTTAGTCCAGTTTTGTAAAACAAAGTAATATGCAAGGTTGTCATTTGAAAGAACATTAGTTCAGTGACGCATTACTTACAGAGGCACGGATGCGTTAAAGACAGCTGCATCTCTGAGAAGTTCCACAGCAGCACAGGAACTGACTCAAGAAATCCTCCCCACAAGGAACAAACCTTAAGTTAATTTTTCCTCTTATATAGTGTTTTACACCATCCCCAAGGCCATATATTGCCAGGGGGCAGGAGGAAGTAATATGCAAACCAAGTTGAGGAGACCTTGACAACCCTCAGGTGTTGTTTACAGCCTAATGGCCAGGATGATTAACCTACATTCAACTCTTAGTTTACTTTATTCTAAGCATGTGATTAGAGCCCAAATTACATTGTAAGCCACAACAGTAAACTCTGCTACACGGAGACATGGGTGTTTCTTACTGTACCCAAAGAATTCATTATTTTCTTCATGTTCTTAGATATTTTAGTTCGTACTTCTGAAATTTTCATTGACTCCTGGATGTGTCAAAATATTGATTTCATTGTTTCTGGAGCATTGGAAAGAGGGTCAAGAAAGAGTTAGAAATTTTGAGCAATTTAACCTTGTGAATCTGTTTCAATATCTATGGAACACTGTATATCAATTTGCCTTAAGGTAGTAGGCACATAAGATCATAGTATAGGGCCAGATAAAAATGTTTAGAGGGGTTTTTGGTAGGAAATCACATTCATTATTGGAAAAGAAAAAACAAACACATTCTAGTTGGAGCCTACCATATCCCCATTCACAGACTTTTAGCCAAATATACAGTAAACAAACATGGGTTATATCCATGGAACTTGACTTAAATCCAAACACAGTTGTCTGTGTTTATAATGGGTGTACCACTATGAGATGAATCTGTACAGCTTTCTTGGCTTGGAAATTTCATTAACTTTGTTTGAATAGTTTCCTTAGTGACATTTCCTGGCAGTAACCATCATACTTATATCTGGTCCTTTGAAGTCAAATTAGATCTTCTGTCTGTATTTTAGCTTGATTTATGCACTTCAAGGATCAGGACTTGTGACATCTCATTCTATAGTCTCTTATATTTAGTACTCTTTACCTATAATCCTCTGACAATGTATTACATACATAGTCAATAGGGCGTCATTGTTGTATAGTTTAAAAGTAGCTAGGAACTGGACCTTAGGATATATCAGTGACCTGTGGTTTTACTTATAATCTAACCATAGCAGGTCCCGAATTAAGTGTGGGCTTTGCTCGTAGATGGCCTTTGAAATCTTTGCAGTACTCGATTGTGTATTTATGCAGTCAGACCCTTGCTGATGGTTACAGAGTCATCAAAGTTCTGGTATTCTCTGTCACAAACAAGTGCAAGTTGAAATGATTTCAGCATATACAAGGATTATTAAAAATAAAAAGTTATTACATTATAAAATATAATGAAAGATCTGATTTGTCTTGATTCCTCCAAAGAGTGAAATGGGGACAATATGATATACCCCAGGGAGTGCTTTATATGGCTGTAGATAACGTGCCATACTCCTTCTTTCTGCAAGGGAATGTTTCATTTTTGATATTGTACTAACCCAACAATGAGTATCTCACCATCAAGAAATTGCCTTGAGTTGAGATAATGGATGACTAAGCCATGTTGAAATGCTGATTCACTATGGGAATTCATGAATGGGCCCAATGAGTCATGTGCTATGACGAGGTATTAGCCGTGTGAAAAGGGACAGAAAACTATTGCATGAAATGTTAAAGTTATGTGTCATGTTGACAGGGGTTAGACCTGTGATTGTTAGTATAGATTGGCAGCTTGATCAGGTCTAGAATCCACTAAGAGACAAATCTCGGGGTATTTCTATGAGGAAGAGGCTGTATCTTGGTACTTTCCGTGAGAGGACCGACCGATTTATGGGTAGTACCACTCCATGGGTTGTGCCTCAGACTGAATGAAGAGGACAATGGTAGCTCAGAGACAGTGTGCTTCCTGGTGGTGGGAGCAATGTGACCCAGCTGTGTCATCTGCTCTGTTATGATGCAATCCTACTGCAATATCAGCCACAATTAACTAGACCACATCAAAATTGCTTTTTTATCAGATCACCAAAAATAATGAAATTTGTTCAAATATAATCACCCCACAAAGCATTAGTCTTCATCATCTTGAGGCACTTTCCAGAACACCTGGGACTTTGACACAGGCAGTTCTGAATTACTTGTGGTCAGCAGGGGTATTACTTGAGTTGGCCATGAGGAAGTGGGGACCAGACACATTCTTGTTTGCAGATCCTTACCATTTCACCTGGCTACTTGTGTCAGACTGGCTTCAGGCTGGCCCTGTGGCCACATCCTGTTTATCAACCACACATGTCTGCTGGAAGGGCCCAGAACTGGGAGAGCTATGTTCACATCCAATAGCTCTTATTTTCCATGATTGCAAAACTCAACCTGGTTTCACGTCTTTAAATGATTCTGTTCAATGCTGGTACACACTGCATCGTATTAGGGCTCTTTTCCCACGTTACAAATCCTTCATTTTACATTTTACACTGTATGATATGTTTGATAGAGATAATTGTCCACTCTTAGCTTAAGCTAAATCCATTCCACCTTCGTGTTACTATCTCTATAGCTACCTCTTGCTGATCACTGTTTGTTGAATCTTACACTTGTGATTTGTTAAGGATTTATGCTCAATTAGCTAGACATTCAGCAAAACAGTAGCTGTCAATGTGTTAGTGGGATTCAATACTTCTTTAAGTTAATAGGGGGCGGCTAGTTAGCAGTGCCCTGTCCCCATATATGCCAGCAACAATGACCATTCTGCAAATATAACGCTCGAATTGATTTCCGCCAATGGCATCGTCTTCACCACAGCAGCAGGGTCACTGCTGACCCCTGTGCCTCCTCTTGTCTTCAGTGAACTGAACTCTTGACATTCTCCTTCTCAGAAACATTCCAGTGTGGCATCTAGCCCTCAGTCATACCGCCCCTAGAAACTACGCTTTAAGGCCATTGCAGTCTCCCAACATGCTCTTCTTCATGGGTACCCTTACCACTCTTTCTCTTGTTCATGGCTCTTCATTCACTTTAGCACCTTACCAGTGTGGTTTTCCCTCTGGGCACCATTATTCTGATCTCCCTAAACCTCACTGTTCTTTCTGCTGTGGCCCAGGATGGATATACTGTGAAGAGAAACACGGGAGTCCCTCCTTGTATCTAGCACACTATTCCCATGCTTGTGCTCACAAACGCACTGTTATCAGACACATGGCAGGTGGGAGCTGATGCCTACCTCTGAGAAAGTAGTCAACAGTCTCTCAAACGCTGTTCAATACAGAGATGGATTGAGCAACAAAAGGCATCTGCCAGCAAATTAGCTAGAATTCTGACTAGAGAAACATAGCTTACATTCAACCTTCCCTATACCACTAGAAATTGCAATGGAGATTTTCAAAGGGTATTTGTAATCCTTATTACACAATACTATAAAACAGAAAAATATCTACCTTTCAAGGCTGAATTTAATAAATTATCTAGTGTCATGCCACTGCAAGTGGCTGCAGAAGTTTGTTGTTCATAAAATGCGAAGGCAAAACTTAAACCAAAATCAGAACAAATAAATCAAGAAACGATCTACACAGAGCAGCAAATAATGTGACTGCTCTGCCAAGCAAAATATGAATGATGCTGTTCCACACAGCTTTCAGCAAAAACAGTCATTACAAACAGGAAACAAGCAGAAACTTATCTACATCTTAAAGGAGCTCACCTGGAACTCTCCAACTCTTCAAATGAATCGTCTGATTATCATTGACAAGAAAGGAGCTAGACAGCTAGAATATTCTTTCCATGCTCGAAAGGTGCTTTCTCTGCATAGTCTTTATGCGGGCTGGCAGGCAACCAACACCTGAGGGTGACTGAACTGGGAATATCATAACACATGGAGTCCCCACACTCTCTTTTCTGGAAACAGGTACTTAATAAAATCTTCCCTCCCATGTGCGTTAAAGCTAAACTGCTCCTGAGAATGTAGGTCCATAAGCCTGTTGCTTCAGTTTCTCATGTCCGCCCAAATTTTGAGAAACAATTTACTAAAAGAAATTATATTCACTCATTTTGGCCTGTACAAACAAGTTGATAGGAAAATTTATCTAACAGAATACACTCTTTAGCACATGCTAAAATATTATTATAAATATATAAATATAATAAATAGTATTATAATTTATCCAGATATATTCTATATCACTTTCAGATATGAATGTGAGAGAATTCAAGTGTGCATTCTTAGAGTAAAAGTAACCAGTCACCGACATTGCCTCCACACTCTATTACAAACACAGATTCCTATGAAGTTTATGATCCTAGCCAACAGTAGCCCTAGTGGATGTTGCCGTTGCTGAGTCCATTCCTTTGATAGTTGGAGACAGAAGATTTTTCTACATTCTTCTTAGTTGTTCTTGATCTCAGAGTTGTTTTGATTTGTATTTCCCTGATGTTGAGTATTTCCTTAAGTATTTTTTGGCCATTTGAGTCTTCTGTTGAGAATTCTCTGTTTAGTTCAGAACCCCATTTTTAAATTGAGTTACTCAGAATTTTAATGTCTAATTTCTTGAGTTCTTTATATATTTTGGAGATCAGTTCTCTGTCTGATGTGGGGTTGGTGAATATCTTTTCCCATTCAGTAGGTTGCTTTTTTGTCTTATTGACTGTGTCCTTTGCTTTACAGAAGCTTCTCAGTTTCAGAAGGTCCCATTTATTTATTGTTTCTCTCAGTGTCTGTGTTACTGGGGTTATATTTAGGAAATGGTCTCCTGTGTCCATGCATTGAAGACTACTTCCCACATTCTCTTCTATCAGGTTTAGTGTGCTTGGATTTGTTATTCTTGACTTCTTTTGAATTCCTTGAGCAAGTTTGCCTAGGAACAATGACTTTTGAGGCAGTCACATAGGTATGTATTAGTATTATACTACTCCTGCTACCACCTTAATACAGATTTAAAACACTTAATACCATATTTCTTCAATCTGGAGTTATGAATGCTTCACGAGTTTAACTTGCCAACGACCTCTAAGCAACCTAAAACGTGAGGTCTTCCACTATTAAGTCCCCATAGAGGAAAGTGAACTTCCAAGCTATCTTTCTGGAAAGCATCTTAAATAAAACAGGATTTTCAGATAATGAAATAAGAAACCCAGTTCAACCAACATCTTGATAGATATAAAACTATAGAGATGGCACAAAGAAAATAAGGTTATAAGACAAGAAGCAAAGGAGGGAAAGACTGAAATAAGTGAACCAATGAAAGAAATGTTCATGTTGTTAGAATGACAAACCACAAAAACTCAAGACTAACACGTTTTAGACCTTGATAGCAAATTCTATCCCACGTTCTGCTTCCTATACCCCATTTCTTGGACTGTCAGAGCTCTATAGAAAAAAGAAAGTTAAACTCCTTTTCACATCAGAATTTAAGAGAAAAATACTATCACACATAAATTTTTGGTGCTTATTGGATTATTTTTCATAGAAACAAATCCTTTTCCTCATATCTGTTTTTATGTTTTTGTTTTGTTTTCCTATTTGTTTTTTTTTTTTTTTTTTTTTGGTCTGAATACCATCTCTTCTTCTAACCACAGTGATCTCAGTAGAAAATAGGACACAGTGCTCCAAAATAATACATCGACCTTTCTTTTTCCTTTGGAACACAGGGAAAGTATTAATTTCTCTGATAAGGTTCATCACCTTTGCTCCAATATGCAGGAGAGTATGGTGAAGTCTGTTGATGCTTTATAGCTAAGCCAGAGATTGTCAAGAGCACCATTATTTCCCTCTAAACAATCTTCTCACCAATTTATACACATTTCAAATGCAGAAGATGGGAACTTATCAGGTAAGGACAATTTGAAAATAAAGACAACTCAACTTTTAAATAATTTCACTGCCTGTACAAAAACAGTCATTTTAGACTTTTGGTAAGCCATCCAGGTGTAATATAAGAAGATCTATGTTCCATAGTGTTGCATAAAAAAGATAATAGTTCTTAGAAAGGATTTATTAGAGCCTTGTGTGCTACATAAATGCAGCAAATAATGGTTAGAAGGATATTTCAGAAGCTAAAAACACTCTGTTCCTTATGTACGTCTGTGTATGCCTTCATATGGATTTTAATATAAGACAACATGTAAAGGAAACTCTTCTGTAGCTAAAATAACAGTCAGATCAAAACAAAGAAATCACCATATTGAATTGATTACAATATACCATGTCTCAGGCTGTGGGCCCTACGTAGAACAAAACAGATATTCAAAAACATCACTCTCCTATGAGCTCTAGCTGACCTTGTAAGAGAAGGTTACATAAATGCAGACTACTATACTAATGTCAGTGTCCTTGGTACTGCTAAATGTAGAGAGGAATGAGTAAAAAATACAGAAAAAAAAGCAATTAAAAGGGAGTCCCAATTTCCCCCCAAAGCTTCATAATCTTGATGGTTTAATATACATATTTGAATTTTGATGAAATATTGATAGAAAAATAAAAAGACAGCATATCTATAGGCTCATGCACAATCTTTTTATGACACAGGTATACCTACATCATCTGTAAAAGAAACTGAGCTTTGCTATAAGACATTAGTAAGCAGTCAGTGATTTTTTTTTTGCACACACTATTCTAGGGTAATAAAATGGAAACTCTGATCATGAGAATAACTCTTGCATGACAAATAATAATTTATATATATTTTGAGGAAAAGAGTAGACTATATTTTCTATGTGTGATATGGAAATGCACCTGTGGGAAACTCAACTCTATGGTTGTCTAGGCTTGAACAATGACAAGACCAATAGATCTGATAATGTGGATAGAAGAACTCTCTAAAGTCCCACCACAAGGTGAATTAATGACTGTCGAGAGGAAGACTTCATCTTCACCATAGAGGAACCCTTTTATTGGCTTTCAGATACCAAGTGGTTGCTTTCAAATACCTGTACACATAACCAACACTAAATGGATTTCATAGGTATGTATGTGTTTGTAGTAATAATGATTTAAGAATAAGAGGTTATGAATTTGAGATGGATAAGTGGAAAGATTTAGCAAGTGTTCTATGAATAAGGAGGTGAGAAACTATGTAAATACAGTCGTCATATGAAATTCTTAAAAATAGATATAATTAATAATAAACATGATATACAAAATATACTATACATTTTCTATAGAAATTTTGAACATGCAGTGTCTCTATTCTTATGTAGAAATATTTTATCAAACATTCATAACACCATCTCAATGCCAAAGCAACCATAGTAGTCTGAGAAACTTTCTCATCTCATAAGCATTTTCTCCTTGTTGACTTGTGGTCATTTTATTTTGTGTTTATCATTGCCTCTGAGCCTGGCCTTAGTAAAAACACATTAGCAGATGGAGTTCCTTTAAAATCAACACAGGGTTATCACTTTCATACAAGGATGAGTTGACATTAGCATTCAACATCTGACACTTTTTTGAGAATTGACTACTAATAAAAAGGACAAGTTTCCATGGTTTGTTTCAATTATTTTTTTCTAAAGATTCATGGTACAGTGTTCAGGGTTCGTGTGCAAAAGGTAATAATATAACTTCTAACAGTGCTCCAGACAGAGAGCACTACAGAAAACTACAACAGGACCATCAGAGTGTAGAAAAATGTCTACCATCTCACATGTATTTATCTTTCTGTCCTACAGCCTCTCTAGTACTTCATTTGGTATTACCAAACACTCTTGAATGTGGGATTTCACTAACCCCCTGAATTAAAGTATGTCTTTTTTCTCTCCTAAATGGTGTCTTCCTAAATTGTTTTTATAGGTGATTTTAATTGTGTGCATCTATGAGATGGTAGATGTTAACATTTGTACCAGATGGGCTACTTCATTAAGAGTCAATGATAAAACCTGCAAACTAATATAGGAATTCAGCACCTATGGGGATTAAAAACTCAAACCATTGCTTCCTGTGTGTTCACAATAGCCTGAAAATGTAAACAACCTAAGTGCCCTTTAACTGGTGAATAGATAATGAAAATATGCTATATACATACAATATTCAACTGTTAAGAAAATGAAAGGAAGAAGTTTTCAGAGAAATGGATGGACCTAGAAAAGATGAGATAATCTAGATCCAGAAAGTATATGTATTGTATTGTATGTATGTATGTATGTATGTATGTATGTATGTATGTAACTATCTATCATCTATCTATCTATCTATCTATCTATCTATCTATCTATCTATCTACCAAAAAAATCAAACAGATGAGAATTTAGGAAGACACCATTTATGAGAGGAAAGGGGCATATTCAAAAAGGAGCTTATTGAAATTCTACATTCAAAAGTGTTTTGTTTTTTGTACTAAGATATATCTCATTGGTAATACAAAATGAAGTACCAGAGGGACTCTAGGACAGAAAGACAAAAATGCCGCATTTTCTCTCTCATCTGTAGCTCCTCAAATGTGAGTGTAAAGCATGGAGTAATCCAGGAGCCAGGACGGTATATAGAGACCACAGGCGTGAATGACTGTGGAGCGGGGGCGAGGCTTGGCAAGGAAACAAAAGGATATAGATGACATGGGATGGGAAATGGAATAATTGGGAAGTGGTTCCGACTAAAGAGTAGGAAGGAATCAATGGAGGAGGAAAAGGAAGAACAAATAACTCCTAGGTTGTTTGATACAGCCTCAAGGTGTCATTGAAGATCTCCCTAAATTAATCACAATGCTCGAACGTTATATGTATATAAACATGCATCTACACACACACACACATACACACACACACTCACACACACACTCCCAACTGCTACATGAAACTACAGGAGTTTGTTCAAGGGTCCCAAGAATTTATGTAGGTATAAAATTGGGATAAGCACTTACTGATACAGATTAGATCCAGCTGCTGTTTCCCGCCCTTCTGTCCAGGCGAGCTGGAGTCCAACCACCCCTTGCAAGAAGGCAAGAGAGTGTGACCCAGCTTCCTCAGCTTTTAAGCAGTCATGTATGCAGACAAGACCATGCTCTAGAGCTTGCTGCCCCAAAAGTCATTGGATCAAAATCCCACAACACCCAACACATATACATTTTAAAGTAAATTAAAGCACTTGGGCTGACAATGCTCCCCACAACAACCATACCCTAATAAACTCCTAAGTACTAAACGTGAGATGACTTTTAAAGGGTTGGTCAGGGAAGACCAAGTGACTGCTAAAATTATATAGATTATCAGGACAACCTTTGACTGCCTCTCAGAGTTTAAGGGGGGCTGCGAGGGAGAAGCTATTGATGAAGACAAGACATTACACATTTAGGGCACAAAACTCAGACCATTCGAGTTAGATCCTAACTCAAAGCCTTGTTCCTGTGGTCTAGCTTCCATGGTTCCAGAAAATACTGTGCAAGCTCCCAAGAGAGGAAAACAGTTAAACAGTCCTATGCAGCTGGAATGCCTATGAATTGTAACAACTACCCTTATGATAAGATATTCATAAAGGTATAATATATGACATTCCTATGCTGATGGTAAAAAAAAACAGCCCTATCAACTGGGCAGTGGTGGCACACACCTTTAATCCCAGAACTCAGGGAGGCAGAGGTGGGAAGATCTCTGTGAGTTTGAGGCTAGCCTGGTCTACAGAGTAAATTTCAAGACAGCTGAGACACATAGTGAAACCCTGTCTTAATAAGCCAAAACGAAAAGAAGGAAAAGGAGGAGGAGGAGAAGAAGAAAAGAAGAAGAAGAAACATTCCTCTAATTTTACTTAAGGTTCACTCAAGAAAAGAAAAATCATTCCTCATAGAGAAAACCTAACCTCAGTGCTAGTAAGGTTGCTGGACCTTAGGAAAAAAAACTGCTTCTATCACTTCCTTGACCAGGATAACTCTCCTTATTACATTTGAAATCTAATACTTACACCCACAGATATGTGTAGCTCCCACCCTTCACCAAAAATGCTTCTCTTTTCAACAAAGGGAAAACAACACTGAAAGCCAAAACTGGACACAGTGCAGAGATCAAAGGTCACAGGAACCCCAGCTCTCAGAGGTAAATCTACACCACAGTTCCTGCATCTCTGGCTCAGGAAACATTTCAGAAGAGGAGAGAGAAAGATTGAAAGAACCATAAAGAAAGTCTGCTGTCAACCAGTCAATCCTAAAAATGGTTACATAAACAAGAGCAGAACAGCAATATCAATGGACATCTTAATACAGAAGGAGGAAATTCCAGAGGGCTCCACCCCCAGACAAAGAACCACAGGCAACTATTGACTGCTGGGAGAAGACTTAGCTTTTCCCAGGGATGAGGCCTCTTACTGTTTTTTTTAATGAATAGTCGGCTTTAGAACAGTCATCACCTTTAAACCTCTATTCATACGAACAACAAAAATAAACTTATATTTTTATATAATAGTACAAAAATAAATATATGTGTATGTAAACAAATAAGATTAACTGGAGAATGAAGGCAAATAGGAGGAGCTTAAGGAAGGGTGCTTGGGAGGGGCTGGAGGGAGGAAATGAAGGAGGAGAGTATAATTCTATTTCAATGAAAACACTCGTACATAAGTTAAATATTTAAGAAATGAAAAAAATCAAATGTAAGCAGGGGCTGAAGATATGGCTCAGTGTTTTAAGAGTACATATTGTGTAAGGTGGCCCACAACTGCCAATAGACCCAGCTTCAGGAGATAGGGCACACTTTTTGGTCCTTTACATGTGCACAAACACAGACTCAGATATATACATCCATGAATATAATAGCTAAAATAAAAATTAAATCTTAGAAAAACCGAATAAGATAGAACTTACAATTGAAATTCTCCATGACTTATTTCAGTTGATTCCTTTAAATATCAAGTTTGAACATTGTCTTTCCTAGGAATGTTTTCCTTCTGTATTGTGGGATCTTCCAGTGGACAAAAGAATACAGATCCTGGGAGGAACTGAAACTGATAAGCGCAGTCCAGGTAAATGGGGAAAAGGCCAATTCGCAGCTGCCAACCCAGCTACCTTGTTTAGAACACTCCTGATTTGTATGCTTCCAGACTCCTTTTGGCCATTACTTTTTCACGGGTCACATCTGTCTGTGGAAAGAATTTAGGGTTAGATGAAAAATTTCCACCACAAATGCTTTCCTCCAAAAAAAAAAAATAAATAAGTTCAACTTACTTGTCCTCCTCCCAGGTAAGACTCTCTAATTCTGATATACACTGTGATCTCAAGAAGAGCTGTGTCTACAGTGAAAAGTATTCCCTTTTACTTGAGGAAGTACACTGTATAACATCTGTGGTAGGATAATAACTAAGCATAGGAGATGTGACATTATTGTTGCCTTCATGGCCCTATTTCTTTCTTCATCCAATAAAGCCTAATGACCTAAATTGCTTTTCTTTGGTCTGGTAGTCACCAAAGCATTAGAATTCTATACACTAGTGGGAAGCTACTGGCTCTACTCCTTCTTCTTTTGATGAATGAACTCTTGCTCGTAGCTTATTTTCCCATAGTCTTCCTATGTTCTGTGTGACAGCGTGTTTCCACTGGTCACCTGAGTAATAAAACTGAGTGTTAGACGTAAGCAGTACCGAAAGTAAGAGACAAGGAAATGAGAAGTCACATGCTGTGGTTTCATGATAAAAAGAAGTCTGACTAGATAGAAGATAACATTACTTGACTTCTATAGTGCTACATAACAGTTGGCAACTGTTGAGAACTGCCACTAACAGACCTTAATTAAGCCTAAGTTAAGGTAATTACTGAAGCAAACCAGATGTATCAACTCACCCAATAGTGTCCCAGCTTATATAGGTGTAGCCTAGTACATCCAGAACACATTTAAACACAGTTCCATGGACAGAACCTGATTTTTTTAAAAAAAAAATTTATTGAGAAAAAGAAAAATAAAGTTTACACCTCCTCCCAGCCTCCCATTTCCCTCCCACTCCTCCCACCCTTCTCCCCCTCCCCCCACTTCTCTCCCCCTCCATCTCCAGTCAGGGATCCCTGCCCTGTGGAAAGTCCAAGGTCCTCCCCTCTCTGTCCTGTCTAGGAAGGTGAACATCCAACCTGGCTAGGCTCCCACAAAGCCAGAACATGAAGTAGGATCAAAACCCCGTGCCATTGTCCTTGGCTTCTCATCAGCCCTCATTGTTCGCCATGTTCAGGAACATGGCAGAACCTGATTTTTTTTTTAAGATTTATTTATTTATTATGTCTGCATTTATTATTTATCCATTCTGTCTGCATGGGTGTCTGCACACCAGAAGAGGACACCAGATCTCATTACAGATGGTTGTGAGCCACTATGTGGTTGCTGGGAATTGAACTCAGGACCCCTGGAAGAGCAGCCAGTGCTCTTAACCTCTGAGCCATCTCTCCAGAACCTGATTTTTACAGGAAGCCTTGCTCAAAGTCTCCAGAGGTCGTCTTAGGCACTAATGGGAAATTCCTTCATATTGTTTGAGGACATGAATGTGACTTGTCAATGCAAAAGTATCTGCATTTGCACCCTGTGTTACTCTTATGGGCCTAGAATATAATAGCAAACAATTGCAGAGCCACACGGATACTGGCAAAGACTCATTAAGGCTAAGCTGCTCAGCATATGTGATTCACCCTGTGGCCTTGTGTTCCCATGCTCAGAAACAATAAAACAAATATGATATCTTAGCCAACATTCAGTAAATATTTCAGAAATGGTCACCGAAATAACTAAGAACCTAGCTTGTGAGATTCCCGTCAATTTTCCTAAGGTAGAGATGACTCTGGTTGTTACAATTAAAATTGGAGCCAAGTCTTGACCCGGAAATAAGCTGAATGACGTAGACACGACCACTTTAGGCACCGTAGTTATGATGCTGTTGACATCCTCTCAGGGGAAAGAAACATGGAGCCATCACTGAGATTGCAGGCGTGTCCTTCCGCCTGCCTCCTAGCAGTTTCTGGCCTTGGGCATGGAATACTACAATATGTAGCGGAGGAAATTTAACGTAAAGCAGAGTTACTTGAAGCAGCTACCAGAATCAGCAGTTAGGTGGCCGGCCTCATCCAAGATGTTGCTGTCTTTGACTCAGCTATCCCCATGTAAGTAATTCTTTCCCAGTCTCTTGTAAGTGAGCTTAAGCATTGCATTATTTTGCAAAGCTGGTTTGGACAATTTGCTTCTTTGGTGTTTTTGCTCTTACACATGAAGTGAATTAACCTTTATTAATGCCTAACTCACAAAAGTGAAGCCAAATGGAACAGAGGAGTGCTCTCTAATCATTGCGCTGGAAAGCAGCCTCACAGTCTACCTTTGCATCAGTGGTTCCAACGGGGAAGTGTTCTTACCCTGGAGGTGGACAGCAATTGCTAAATATTATACATCATCTTGGTTGGTCTAATAGAAGAGAAGAACAGTACCTGGTCTAACAGCAGAATATGCTCAGTAATGTACAGAATGCAAATGGATCCACCTCTAAGAGTCAAAACTGCAGATTCTGAGACATTTGACTGTCTCAGATCACAGACTTTGATGAATTCCCTGTGTGACTGCTGCAGAAGGGAAAGGCATATTCTTGTTCTTGGGTCTCTGGTATGAGCTGCATAAATTGTGTGAACTTTATCTAATCATCAGTTCCAGAGACATATTAGACAAGCCTAGAAAATGTAGCTCTCTGCCGTTTTGTCAGTTTTGTTCAATCAGGATGTCCTTTCCAAAACATGAATCACTGCTGCTATTTGTTTTTATTTTCTTGGTAATATTTCCAAATCAGTAGATCAGTTAACAAAAACAAATTGTATTTTATTAAGTGAAAAACCAAGTCATTGGTTTCCTTGTACTCTTCTTAAACTATAAAAATCCTTCAGATGACAAATGGCAGGAATGCTGATATATTTATCTACTACATAAATATCTATGAAGCAGAATTTAAATTTGAAGAAGCATCTTGTTTTATGAAACCTTATTTTCTAAAATAAGAATTTTCTGAAGTATGGTTTTTGTACGTGCAAACGGGTGCTCGTTAACGTGCACAGTGCAAAGATTTTGGTATATTTCGTTATTTTTTAGTATTTAAATTTAAGCATTTTCCATGGAAAAAAAATCTTACCAGGGTCCTAGTTTTATGTTACACATTTCCAGTTGCATTCATTAAAACTTTATGGAACAGGGAATTCTTTTCAGATTCGTATCACTAAATGTGAATGGATTTTTCATGCTGAGACATATGCTGGTTCAATCCTGCTGAGTGTGTAAATTACTGATAGGTTGCAGTTCTGTTTCTGATCATCTGTGAAATAAAATCGGTGATAAAACCAACACCAATCACTGTAAAAGGAAAATTCTGAATGTATGATAGAGCAATGGAAATAATCAAAAAAATCTAACCCACCAGGCATGTGACCAAATGTAAAGTCTGTATTTTACAAATAACAGTGCGTGGTGACATGGAGCTGCAAGATTACGGGTATTGTCTCTGCAATCCTAATCTATATGAAAGCCCAAGACATTTAAGACATGCCAGTAGAAGTGCAAAGTCTATAGTGTTGGCATTTTGCTTTTCCATACTGGCTAAGAACAGGACGTAAGAAAAATCACTTAACCTCGTTTGTCAATAGAGTTTAATGATAATAGACTGAGTTGTAAAGCTCAAATTCACAGAGAAAACAATCTGAAGCTTTTGGTAGCATGACAAACGAGTGTGATTATTACTGTGGTTGAGCAAAGCCTACAGAATCCCTTTCATGACATGATTCTCTTTATCCTCAGTACTGAGCAACTGCAATTTTGTGTTTATTTTTATGACGCATGAAGGCTAGCCATACTTGTTAGGAGGGAAGTATCACACAGTAACAAAATGTATAGGAGACGGTGTCTACATAACATTCACATGAGCTCCCGATCCACTAACCTGTCTCCAGAGAATGACTTCAAAACACTCAATCGCTTAAAGTCCAAAGGTTTGAAAATTTCCTAATAATTTCTGATAACAACCAAAAAATAAGGACTATCACCAAGTTCAGAAAGTCTATATCTGTGCAAATGTAATTACTTAATTGAATTTTTTTCATTACAAGATGTCTATTCACAACCACAGTTGTCCAGTGACAAGCCAGACAGTGGGAGGCACAGGAAAAGATATTTTTCTGATAACCAACACAGAGTCACTGCTGATAACCACAGACGGATAGGTCCAGAGTAGCTGGTGTTCTTTTCTGTAAGTAGGGATACTCCTGCTGCTGTCGGTGTCAAACCTACTCCAGTGGGAGTATGTGACTTCTGCTCCCATCGATGACAATGAGATCGACTATGACGAGGAATCCCTCAAGGCCTTGTTTGACCACTCCATCAAACTGTCACAGACCTCCAATAATCTCACGATGGAAATGCGCAAGTTGTTTGTAAGTACCTCGCTCACTTCTGGCTTCTCCACTAAAAGAGCCCTACAGCCAATGACTAGCGGATTCCAGTCTTCACATGAAAAATCACCTGAATCATAGTTCTACTATTACAAGTTTCGTAGATAAGAGAAAGAGGAAGCTACTGAAAAGTAGAACAAGGAGGGTGGGGCTGTTTGGTGATATCACAAAGATTTTTGAAGAATTCAGTGACTTACAAAATATGCCTCTAGTACCATGCTATTTTTCTTAAATCCATTATTCTTAAATTTACATTTTTACGTAATACCTATTCGTCATATCTTTGGAGTAGATTTGATTTCCTTACCTTGTTTGTAGGAGGCCAGTCTCTAGTGACATCTTCATTTATTCACTGCAGATGTCCAGTAGAGGAGAAGTGAAGTATAGTGTCTTTCATAGAATGCATAGAACAAATCTCAACTCTTTTGATGCCAAATAGGGAAAAATTAGAATACTAAAAAGCTGTTATACTCTCAGAAACCCTGAAATGCCAGGAGTCATTGTATCAGAGATGTCCAATGCATGCTTACACCGTGGAAGGGAGGGCTTAGAAGGGACACAAGTTATCTCTTCCCAATGACTGTATGTTTACTGTTTGAAGTCAGACAGTGTTAGTAGGAGATAATGGAGGCAGAGAATATATGTTTGCATTTCCAGTATGCGTGTGCTCATTCCTTGGTTACTCACGAGTGTCTTCCTTTCGTCCCCTCGTGCTGTTTTAGTTCTCCGATGTCTTCTCCTCAAAAATTTTCAAAAAATTTGTAAGTACCCTACTGATTTCTATCTTCTTCTAAGACAAACAGCAAAAATAATACCCCTAAGGAATGAACAGGCAAACAAACAAAAAACAACTCAGAAACTTCATGCTAAGATTTGCAGTGTAATTTACATGACAAAGATCCCAAAGCAAACCTCAAGGATTTACCTCCACAAGGTCCCACCATAAAATGAGAATGAGAATTGGTCAGGTTTGGGAAATCCCTGATTTGAAAATAAAAGAAAAAATAAACAAAAATAATGATTTTAATATGTTTACCCTGCGGAGCTGTAAGAATTGTGTGTAGGGGTTATGTTGGGGCAGAACTCTGATTTCCCCACTCATCCTTCTCAGGACTCAGGCTCCTGGGTGTGTCGTTTATTTTCTATGAAGTAGAATTGAGTTATAACACATGTTCACGGGGAGAACAATCCTAAATAACACCCCATGTCAACAGGGGCGAGGACACTAAGTCAATGGCCTTTTAGGAATCTTCAAATGTTAGGAATCATTACGTAAACATTTCAGAGGCCAAAGTTTCTTCAATTGGAGGTACAGTTCAGGATTGAAACTAGATTCTCTCCTACTGGTAATTATATGCTATATGTTCAAGATTAGTCAATGGCAAGAGAAAACAGATAAGGCTTTCAGTACAATAACGGGCATCCCAAGAATGTCTATATTTGAAATAAATATGTGTTTATATTGTCTTCTTATTAATGAGATGTTTTTATTTATCATTCTTGACTAATATTATTTAAGTTTTAACATTCTTGGCAATCCATTAAACTTTTACAAAATAACTTTTACTAGTTTTACATAAACGATATATTAAATTACTATAGTATTTAACTTTGTATATTGATGAATATGTAAACATTAATTTCTATTTTATGTTTTTAATTTATTTGTAATGTGCATTTCCTAAATATGATCATGTTTCTTATCAAGTTATTAATAGGTATTAATAAATACACACTTAATAATATTAATAAAATTGCATTCAAGGATTATGTTTTACTTTGAATGGTACAAGCTATATGTGTTTAGCGGTACTGGAAAGAACATCTATAATGCCTAGATGCATTTTAGTTTAGACAAACAGAAAATAAAGATTAATAAATATAGGTTCATAGGAACTATGGCTCAAATCATAAATACAGATTATCTTTAAAATACTTTGTATTCCATAATTGTCATATTTTTAGGGTTTCCTTTCAAACAAAAATTTTTGAGGTGTGAGAACAGGAGAGCATGGTAGAGAGGGAAAGAGTCTGAGAATTTACAAATAATTGGGTGAAAACCAAACACAGATTACAAATTTAATAAAAAAAATCTAGGTAAAGGGATAGCTTTTTAACTTCTTCATCCTAGATTTTATATAAACTTCATTTGTACATTATACAAATGCTCATTTGTAAAGCTTATAGATCTACCGAATATGTGCTTCATGGATTTATTTACTCAATTCCCAAAACTGAACTAACACCGTTTCTATTTTACCATTTGTAGGTACTGGATTTCCTCAAGGATAAGAAGTACATGGTCAAGACTCTCAACTGCTGCCACACATTTTCTCTTAACACTCCAGAAACTGTGGAGGAAGCCAGACATATCTCAGTGAGTCCTTAGGCCATGGTTTTCACATAGCTAGCTGAAGCAACACATTGCCTTTGCCATTTTGTAGATTCTTATAAACACTATAACTACATCTGCAGGAAAAGGGGAGTGAGCGATTAAAGAGAAAAGCTTTAATATCTTTTGTGATATTAGTTAGTAAATTATAAGCTAAAAAGCAGATGTTAAATAATATTGTGAAAGAGTCATAAACTCAAAGACCACACAACAATATCTTGTCGCTATATTTTATTCATTATCATATAAGAACTTATTAACTGAATTAGATATCCCAGGATAGTAATACATTTTATGTGCTCCTGAGATATGCAAAAACAATGGTCTTTATTATCTGTTACTAACATTTCCTTATTGGTCCCATTTCTCATTACTGACCACCACTGTGACTCTTCTTGATTCTCATATCTCTCCTGGTTCTTCTTTTTATGTTCATGTTACTTCATGACTTTTGCATTTTTTTTTCTGAGACTTAATGGATGTATTTGTACAAGCCAGTCATGTATATACTATGCAAAATTTCTTTGCCCTCTCAGTTACAATGAGGTCAATATATCACATCAAGTGCGTTTGTATTTGTTAGGACCTCTCCCTTCTGAGTTCCTGTCATAACTTATCTCTCAATGAATAAATCTGACATCATTCTGAAAATAATAGCAAGAAGCAAAGAAATAAGATTTAAAGGAAAAAAGAACGCTTGTAGATATTTTTAGAGACACACTCCATCTATAGGTACTTCATAGTGCAGTCTCTTAAAAAATTGCTGCAAATGGCTCTCATTATAGCTAGTTGAGGGAACAAAAATGAGGATTTAAAAAGATTAATGTAATGCATCTTTTCTGTGACTAGTAAGAATTTGTGTTTAGTATTTGCCAGATCAAACCCTTATTCTTAGTTATATGTTACCATACTCCCAGCAACCTATATGTTATTACCATTTGACTTGCTTCAATCTTTCATTTTCTTTAAATATTTCTATTGCTATTCCCATTGATTTCTTTCTTCTTTTCATTTTCATGACCACTAGGATAGCTAATGAACATTAACACAAGAGACATTCTAAACAGTTAACTTAAGGTAAGGTTCCTCCAAGGAGCACACACTGGAGGGTCACAATTCTATTGTGATTTCCATCCCTGCTTCCATAAAAGTCAAGCTAGTGGTACCATTGTTCTCCCACTACACATGCCAAGAAGCAGATTGTTCTGCTCGAAGCAAGAAGCAAAGAATCATGTTGACTCAGGAAATTATATTTTATCAATAGCAGGCTACCTTCAAGATATCTTTCTATTAATATTGTAAGATAACTTAAATATTATAAATTAGTATAATTGTGATTAATCTAGTTTATTAGAATGGTGACTCTGAGCTAAATGTTTTATATTTGTTACTGGAGGCCTCTGTCTTTCCTAAATCATGTTCTATAGGTACCTACTAGGTTCCAGGCAAATTTTTGGTGTCCACGAACAAGCAAAACAATCTAATACGTAAGATCTTGCATGGAAAGCAGGTAGTAGAATTTCAAATGGGCAGCAAAATACAATCAAAATAAAGTTTCATTACAAAAAGTAATTTATATAAGTTATTTATGTGAGTTTTTGTTATAAATTTATATTTAAAAAGTTATTTATGTAAGTTGTTTCATTCTGGCAGAATGTAGGTGAATGGCAGAACTTTACAGCTCTACATCACTTTTATCTATAAGAGTGCTTGTGTTATTCTTTCCAATTAAAAAAAATACATGCAACTAATCCTTGTGTACTTCATTTATGTGAATATTGTCGCGCCTTTATGATGTATAGTTTGAAGACTTCCTGAAGATTATCCTCAGCCTAGTGCATGCCTGGAATAACCCATTGCATCACCTAGTGACTGAACTCGGTACTATGAAAGGCACCCCTGATGCGATTTTATCAAGAGCCAAAGGCATTGAGAACCTAAACAGTGAGCTTCTAGAGAGCGTCAATACGATACTGAGCACGGTGAGCAGTTTTCTTATTCACCACTTTTTTTTTTCCTTCTGATGACATGGTTTCTGGAAGGGATGGTAAATTTTGACACACCTCACTTTACAAGAACGCAATGTAGGCATTCCTTCTTGCATGCGACTACACTCCAGTGATGGGCATAAAACAAAGCTTTTCTTCATCATCCTTTGGAGAGGAGCTTTCCTGAGCAAGGTGGCATGCTCCGGATTATTTTGTTCTCTCTTATGTTCATCCCTGGCCTACCTGCCTCCTAAGTGAGGAAACCGCCGACAGCTGTTCCACTGTACCTTGGCAAAACACCAATCTATACTCAGGCGACAATTTCCTGGCCCTATATCAATTTAGTCACAAAATACCATAATTTAAAAGGAATCAATTTACTGTAAAAAAAAATTCTAAAAGTGGGTCTGCATCCTACTTTTCAGACGACAGGTTTATAGTATTCTGGGCTAGATTTCTGAAAATCCACACAGCTGACCATCACTGTAAGTTACTAACATTTCCCTAACTAGAAGTCAATATTTACAAGGAAAAAGGACAGAGAAATATAATCAGTGGTAATGTTAAGTGCGCTCAGTGGTAATATTAAGTGTCTGACTACCCATTTGATCAATTAGGTTCATCCTGGACTCAAGCAAAATGAGAAATACCCTGTCTGGACGGATCTGGCATCCTTGCAGGCAGCCGATGAAGAACGTCACTTTTTTGCTCTTTATAAACTGTTATACTGCCTCCGTGTTGATATGTATACAATTGACCTTTATCTCAAGCACCTGAGGTGTGTGCTTGTTAATGGTGATATCTGCTACTCAGTAGAATTTTGAGAAGATCCTAGATAAATCATCCTGTTGAAAAAGCTTCTTAAACCTTTATACTTTTTAAAGTATACCTGAGTTTAATTGTTCTCCCTTATAAAATAAAAAGAGACATTCTGTCTATACCAAAGTGTAAAAATATGTGTCAGTATCCTTGGTTCATTTAGTACTAAATGTATCAGTAGCACTGAGATCACCCTAACAGAAGGAATAGATGTTAGATTGAAAAATGAGAGGCCTCGCCACTTACTTTAAAATCACAGCTAGTTACTATGGATGAAGTTATTAAAATAAAAGTGTGGCAGCAATAATAAAGGTATAGCCATAGCCACACTACTTAGTAGTTGGAAATGATAGAACACTTTGAGGAATTTAATCATTTTATTAGTTTTTATGAGAATTTTGCACAAAGTGTTTTAATAATATTTATTCCCAACTCTTTTTACCACATTTCCTAAACGTGCAACTTTGTATCCTTGTTTTTTTAAAGCCTACGAAAGTAATTATCAATGCTCATCTCCTTAGTTTCATCTCTTTATTTTGAACAAGTTTCTTTTAAGTTGATTTCAACTTCATCACATACTGAAATTATATAAAGCATCCACCTCCCCTCTTGTGGTCCAAGTCATATAATAGGAAATATGGAGGTGGACATTTCCTACAACTTTTCATCTTTTCCTGATTCTTGCTATCCGTTCCTTTGTTTCTGTCAGAATGGAAAAAAGAGGATCAAGAAAAAGGGGACATATGCCCTATGGGCAATTTACAGGGTTCTTTCTGCTGACGGTGCCACAAGATGAATTCCCTCAAGTTGAAGATGCCTCTCTTAGGGTCCCTGAGTCCACTAGCATTTTCCTAAATCCAGGTAGGGCACTTCATCAGGAGACATTCCTGGCTATATTTTCCTATCTGCTCCAAATCACTGCCATATCTATCATGGTACGTTCTTTCCCCATTGCCCAGATGCCACACCACTGAAGAAGAGTGGCTGAAAGTATGCTTTCCAGCAACTGATAGAGAACCATGCATGAAAACTACTCCATTTTTGGAGTGCTAACAGCGAAGGATCGCTACTGAATTCATTCTGTGATCTCTACCTATTCTCCTCCTCATACAAATACATCTACAGCAGCATGTCAAATAAGCAGCACACGTCACCGGAAGAATCAGACGCTGTTTTTCTCTTCTTTTTGCTCTCATATGTAATTTTATCTAGGAACAATCCTCTTGGAGTCAGTCACACAAACATTCCGTAGGAAGCCACTAATTCTAATAGGCCTTCTACAGAATGTCACAATACTTAAATTTCATTGACTTAGTCTTGACTTTTTGGTCGATGGAAGCTCAGTTCATCGGCTGATTCTGAGTAAATTAGGAATTAGGCTTATCTCTCTGTTGGGGCTCCTGAAAGGAAAGATTGCTAGGCTATCTTTCCAGCAAATATCAGATTATCAGGGACCATTAGAAACTGGAAGACAATCCAACTGGCATCTTGAGAAACAAACAAACAAATAAATAAAGCATTGAAACAGAAACAACAGGATTATGAGGTAGGGAATAAGGGAATAAAATATGAAGGAAAAATTAATAAAATACAGGGTTGGGATGATAATATGCTGTCAAGATATCCAATTTCATGAGCACACTAAGCTACCTTCCCATTTTGACTCACAGAACACATGGTGTCTCGTGTTCTCTTTTCATACCTCTTTCATTCCTTGCTTTCCTAGAAGTTTCATTCGCATTAGAACAGTCTCTTCTTTCATCCACAGGATTTTTGCAGGTCTAAAGCAAAACAGGTCTAGAGCTTTTTTATTTTAGGAATTCTAGACAAATTTCTACCACATGAGAAAAAATCTTGATGGACGTAGCACAAGTGTTTCAGTTAAACCATTCTCAGCTGTCATACATATCCCGGAGTGTTTTATTTATTTATTTTTTATCTAAACCTTTCTATGGCTTTATATTTCAGAATAGTAGAGAAGGTTGTGTGCTATGCTAAACTGGCAACGTGTCCATTACCTCTTGGATGTAGGCAAAATGCTAATTACCCCGATATATTTCATCTTTCTTTTCATTCAAAAGGCAGGAGATTGTTGTGAGAGCCACAAATACTTTATATTGCAGTTATTGGTGGTCAAAAGCACCTTACAGCGTTTTCTCTTAAAATCTTTCCCATTGATCTATGACTATTTCCCACACAGGGGATGGCAATTTATTGGAGGGTGTTGGCAATAAATGACAATTCAATTTTGTGAAATTTTCAGTGTTATATAAGTTTATAACAAGATGGAGTTTCAGACTTTGGGAAAATCTTTCTGATGTGACAGGAAAAGGCCTCAAAGTGGCATATAATTGAAATAAAAAAAATCAGACAGATTTCTTGTGGCTACAGGTATTATATAGATTCAGCAAAAAGTGACTAGAAAGGCTACTTAGAAGACATTTGAAAGAGTCCTTTAATGAGAGTCAGTGAGTGTCGCTAACATTATGGGTTTCAATGTAAGACAGCATTTGAAGAAATGGTCTCTCTGCAACAAGAATACCAACAGTGGCTTTAGAAAGAGTTCAATTCTGGAAATTGGTATATCTAATAAAATAGAAAATTATTACTCATCATGAGAGTGATACCAACCCAAAACAGAGGTTTTAAAATGTCTATTTTTCAGGAGAGAAGGATTCCAGAAATAAGTTGATGTACAATAAATACTAACACTTTAAAAGAAATTTAATAAGGGTGTTCCAGTGATTGCCTAGGAAAAGTAGAGGCACAAGTAGGCGATGGTTCAGTGTGGGGATGTGGCAGATGAAAACGACAAAAAGACTTTAAACACAAGACTAGATGCAAAGTTAATGAAGGATAACCAAAGAGAAGAGCGGTAAAGATAATGAAAGTTAGGACCAATTGAACATGGACTTGATTTTACCAAATGACATTGACTTTTTACCAGAACTTAACAAAAATGACTAATTTGGGGCAGTCACAAAAATGAGCTGACTGAATCATACTAAGTATGAAAGGTTCGAGAACCAGACTATTGTTGGCAATGACACCTTGTATGTCACTTGTCCTCTTTAAAGACTTGCATAAGACAGATCTATTCGCTGTCAATTTTTTTACAAGTATTTTTTAAGTTTAAAATGAAACCAATCCTAAAATAACTTCCCAAACAATCAAAAATAACTTACATAAAATTTACAACAAATATACTCAGCAAGCATCTGTGTGTGCAGTTTAATAATGTGGCTGTTTGCCTGTTATAAACCACTGGATTTTGGTGCCAGATGTGGCCAGCTTGCTGAAGAATTTGTCTGCCTCTGTGTAGGTAGTTCGTACCTTCTGGTATAGCTGTCAACTCTAGTACTGGTCCCAGCAGAGCTCCTGCTGTCCCTAGGTCAGTGAGGACAGATCTGAATGCTTGCCTTTTGCTCCAGTTCCTTGCTTCAATCCATTTGGTCCCTGGCACACTCTAAACTGATTGCCCGCAGACCAGATGGACAGATTGTACTGCAATGACTTCCCCTGAGTGCCTACCATCCTCTGAAGAACCTCCAGGCTCAAGGACTTATATGAGGAAAGATGGGAGTTTAAATCCAGTACAGGCAGCACGGTGACGGGAGAGGGTGCTGGAGACCAAGAGATGTGACAGGGTTCTTGCGCCTGTGCATATTAGCCTAGGGTTACTGTCAGGATTGTACAAGTCTTCTGATCGTGCTGGTTTACACTGTAATATCTGCAGTGACTCCACTGAACCATGGATATACGTGTGTGTGTGTGTGTGTGTGTGTGTCCCGATGGAAAGGTGGCTGGACAGTGCTTTCGTGAGCCACACAGCACAGTAGCTCTTGATCAGAAGGCAGCAAAGTGCACTGAACTCTAGGCTTCCATGCTGCTCCTCTGGTTACTAAAGAGACCCTGGTTCCGAGGCTGCTGGATCCCAAGCACGTAAGCCATCTGTTGCTGGTTAGGTGTCATGAGTTACAAAACAGGCGATTGAGAGAAACAGCTGTGTTGACCATGCTGGGGGCTATAAGCCATCACGTGTGTATATGTATGTGCATGCGTAAGTGTATGTGTCAGGGCGAGCGTGCAGCGGAGAGGGTGGATATTGATGGGTTGAGTTAATTGGTAAAAAATTCTGAATCTGTTGAGGAGTCTGCAGGTAAGCAGCCTTGGAGGGACAGGATTTAGTGAGTAATTGGCACAAGGAGAGAGATTGTGTAGTTGAACATAGGGAAGAGCTATGAAGTCATGGTATAGCTCAGCTGCTGAAGATGCTGAGGGAATATTTGGGGCTGGAAGAGAGATGAGAATGGATCCACTGCTTTGGGAGAATGTCATTTGTCTGAAAAGGTTGCTGAGGTCACTTGCCTGCTGTGAAGTCATGTGATTATTCAAGGGTAGCAGCTGCTGAGTGAGTGCGAGAGAAGGGTGGTATTGCTGCTGGTGGTATTTCTTCTGGGCAGTACAAGAGAGACAGCCCCAGACAGACTGGCGTGAGATGACCCGCTTGCTCAGGTTTAGGTCACCTAGTGCCATGCCTGGCTTAGATACCCTTCCTACTACTGTCTTTATTACTACTGCTGCTCTTGCCTCTGGGGAGAATGGAAATTGCACTGAAGCGTCTAGATTTATTAACAGGATCTCAGGATCTGGACTGAGCCTTCAGAATCTGGGCTGCTCTGAGGTCATGACTCCAGGGATTTGAAGTCATCGTGTATGCTACTGTGGCAGCTGCTTGAGATATGGCTCAGACATTGTTTCCCCATATGCCATTCTGATGTCCACTCTGGTCAGTCTCTTGGGAAAAAATCTTCTCTTAGGCCCATTGATATCCTTTCTATCTTCTATTGTTTTTTCTCCTGCAATGGAACCCTGATAAAGGTACCATATCCATTCACAGTGTCCTCATCTTTCCTGTGGATAAATCCCTCTTGATATAGAGACCCAGAGTCAAATGTCAGGTGAAGCTTGGGGATTCTTGCAGAAAAGAGGAAAGAAGAATTGTAGGAGCCAGAGGGGACAAGAACATCAGGACATGAACCACAGAATTAACTAAACAGAGCTCATAGTGCTCATGGAGACTAAAGCGTCTATCACAGAGTCTACATGAGTTTTTCCTAGATAGAATTCCTCTGCATTTATGCTATGGCTCTTTAGCTTGGGGTGTTTGTAGGACTCCTAACAGTGGGAATGAAGTATCTTTGACTCTTTTGCCTGATCTTGGGATTCTTTCCCTCCTACTGGGTTGCCTTGTACAGCCCTGATATGTGGCTTTGTGCCTAGTGTTATGGCATCTTTTTATGCCGTATTTGGATGATATCACTAAAAGGCCTGTTCATGTCTGAAGAGAAGCAGAAAAGAAGTGGATATATGGGAGAGGAGGAGTGGGGGGTAGGGACTTGGAGAAGAAAGGGAGGGGAGTCTGCATTCAGGATGTATTATATGAAAAATAATAATAATAAAAAGAAATTCTTTTTTCTTCTCATCTGTTATGCGTTCTGAGAACCAATGTTCAAGGATTCTTGTATTATTGGAATATATTCCATATCAGCTTCCCTCCTTACAAGAAGAAAGAAAATCCACGAGAATGTCTTTGAAATGAAAGGCAAGGTCAAAAACAAAGAAAATTTCTCAAGGAAAATGGTATCTAGAGAGTCTTACCAGGAATATACAGACTCCAGTGGAACAGACCTGTGTGAATTTAGCTAAACTGAAAAATAACTCAAGGGAAAAAATGATCCGGCTAAAATTAGAACAGGATATTCTGCAATTTATTAATGACAACAGAAACCTGTTCATGAAGTTCCCACAGACAACATCATATTACAGTGCTATCACACCAGGGAGTTACTTATTTGGAGATGAGCAAAAATCTAGGATATACCTATTGACAGGCTACATACCAACTTGAACTTGGAGTTTAACTTGGTTCTTTTCCTGGTGTAACCATGCCCATGTAATGATGTCCTGTTCTGTCTCCTGATAAAATCCAGTATCTTCATTTTTCTCAGCTTCTTTCTTACTTGGAGTCTTAGGTATAAACCTGTGTTTGTTTACAGATTCATCCACCAGTTTTTGTTCTTTTGATTCTTTGATTATTTCCTGACTCTCTTGTGCACTGACAATTTGACATTTCTTCAGTACAATATAGTAGCCGCCATGGGTTTCTGAGTAAATTTCTCTATGAGTGCAGTGCGGCTGTAGCATCTTATTTAGGAACACGTTTTAATCTCTTCTCTTGAGTATACATATGGGCTCACCTGGGCAGGTGTTCAGAGTTGTATTTATCAAGAATAACTTCGAAAGATACCAAGGAAAAACAGTGTAGAGAGCCTCTGGAAATTCACCTGGCTAGCAGGGCTGGAGATTGTTAGGCATCTGATTCCCCATCTCCTCCCTTTGCTTAGCTAGGCCCAAGCTATAGGCTGTTTTTTTTTTTTTTTTTTTTTTTTGCGGGGAGGGGATTCTCAATTGGAGTCTGGTGTGAGAAGTTAAGGTAACTGGGAAAGAAAAAAAGGGTGTTGAAAAGGAGGTAGAATAAGAAAGAAAGGGGAACAATTCATGAAGGAGGAGAAGCAGGGAGGGTAAGGCCCACATTTTTTTTTAAAGTCTCCCGTTGGTCATGTTACAGTTTAAAGCCACCCCATCCCCAAAAGCTCATGCTTGAAGCTGAAGCTTTTATCAGGATTAAGTGGTGGGAGATTTAGGAGATGGAACCTGGTACAAGAAGATTTCATTGTATGTATCTCTAAGGGGAGTCTCCTCTCTCCCCCTCTCTTGTGTGTGTGTGGTGTGTGTGTTTGTGTGTGTGTGTCTTTCTCTGTCTCACTGTGTATGTCTCTCTTCCTTTGTTTCTATTTATCTGCCTACCTGTTTGTCTTTCTGTGTATCTACTCTCTCTCTCTCTCTCTCTCTCTCTCTCTCTCTCTCTCTCTCTCTCTCTCTCTCTCTCTGTGTGTGTGTGTGTGTGTGTTGCATGTGTGGCAAAGGTGTGACTAAGCCTTCTCTACCATGTACTCCTACCACAATGTACTCTGATGGCAGAGTTATGGAAAACATACATAATGACCTAAATCACCCAGAATTAAGAATGTCAAGGATGATTAATAAGTTAAAGAAAACAATACATTTACACATCCATGGAACAAATGGATTAAACAAGCACGACTACTCCTGAGTGTGGCTCACAAGATAAACAAAAGTCCATAGGACAGAAAAGTGTCTGAAATAAAAAGGAAAGTATGGTGAATCTGCTCAGTTCAAATGCAGCAAAATGTTTCCCCAATCAGAGGAAGAAAATGAAAATACAAGCTTTTAGAACATGAAATAGACAAGATCAGAGAACAAACTTCCCTGTCCATTATATTCAGATATCTTTTGTGGAAAATATTCACTGTTAGCATACCTGGACTAAAAATTTAGGCACTGCATTGAAGGTATTGCCAGACATGATTAACAGAAGAGGTAAAGCCACCCGAAATGTAGGTGGGATGTAGCATGACATCGTGATCTGGAAACTCATTCTGAATGATAGAGAAAAAGAGAAATCCCAGTGCATGTTAGTATCCCACTCTTTCATCTAGGCACCCCAAAATCTATGTCATCATGCTGTTGCTGCAAAGGACAAGAGATATTAGAGTCATTCAGTTTTCCTTAATAGGTGGAATGTAATCTCAAACTATAATATAACAGTCATTTCTCCTTATTTGCTTTTGTCATTCATTTCTCACTAGGAGATTTTGTGTGTGTGTGTGTGTGTGTGTGTGTGTGTGTGTGTAGAAAGAAAGACTAAAATAAAACAGGCAGAACGGTAGAGATTGAGTATCATCCACAGACAGACAGACAGACAGGCACACACATACACACGCACAGAGTGATAGTGACAATATTAGAAATACGTCACATTCCTCACCAAAACAACCGCATTAGATTAAACCAGACTTCTCACTTTTAATCCTTAAAGTCGAAAAGTAGTGAAATATTAAAGAATACATTTAAAATATTGAAATTAAATAATTAACCACAAGATCATTTTATTTGTGAAGTTGTGTCCTGATTTTATCAATGCAACTGAACATTTGGAGAGAATCATAAATTAAGACATTTTATAAGCTGGGTGGAGGTGGCACACACCTTTAATCCCAGCACTTGGGAGGCAGAGGCAGGTGGATCTTTGTGAGTTTGAGGCCAGCTGGTCTGTCTACAAGAGCTAGTACCAGGACAGGCTCCAAAGCTACAGAGAAACCCTGTCTTGAAAATCCAAAAAAAAAAAAAAAAAAAAAAAAAAGGAAGAAAAAAAGAAAGAAAAGTTTTCTCTGCTTTTGCCTCATTTTCAAGTAATGCTTGATTCTCTACCAGAGCAATAAAGCAGAAGAAAAAAATCAGAAGAATACTAATGAAAAGGTAAATAACTCTTGATGCAGATACTATAATACCTAAAAGTTATTAAAGATTTGAACAAGAAAATTTCTTACATGTGGCAAGTACTTTAAACACAGTTAGGTCATATATAACTGACATGCAGTTCCTTCCTATAACCTGACGCAAAGAAGATAGGAAAAGAAAGCCTTTCACAACAACTTCAAAAATGACAGATTATAACCAGAAATAAATGTCTCCAAAGGGATGAAAGACATCGACAACAGAACATAAAGTTATGGTAAAGCATAATAGAAGAAGCCCTAGAAGATGGAGAGACCACACATACTCATGGTTTGGCATAATTAATATTGGGAAAGTGAAGGTGATACTGAAGGAGGTCAATTGCCTTAAGTTGCTTAATGGGCAAAATCACAGTGATATTCTTTGAAGAATTTGAGAAAATGACTTTGCATATGGAGGAAAAATGGTTCTGAAAATAGCAAACAATGCAATGGAGAGAGAACAAAGCTAGAGTCATCAAGTTTCCTGATTTATATCTGTACTAGAGAGTAACAGTAACAGAAACGTCATGGTATCAGCACATGCCCAAACATGTAGACAAAAGAGAGAGAGTGGAAAACCAAGGAAAAGGCAGGCAAGATGGATTAGTGGGCAAAGATACCATTAAGACTGGTGACCTGAGTAGATTTCTGGATCCAAAAGTGGAGAGAGAAGACTGGTCCTGCAAGTTGTCCTTCGGCAACCACAAAAGTGCTTTGATGCACGCCATGGCAACTGCCTGCCAGGTCACATATATATGGCACATACACATAAAAACTACTTAAATAAATGCTGCTCTAAATCCATAGACTGACACCAATTTAACATTTTAGAAAAGTATATAAAATCCATTAGAAAAATATTACTGAAGAACGTGTGTGCATACCCAGAACAATGAAACTAGGTCTGTATCTCTCAAAAGGACAAAAATCAATTCAAAAACAGATAATAGATCATTTGAAAGACCTGAATTGACATGCTGTTATACTATTGAGCATGCACATATTTTCCACAGGACCCTGGTAGCCCCAGAAATGCTTCCAAGAATGAGCGAGTGGAATTTTATGGAATTAAATGCCTACTGACAGCAATAAACCATAAAGCAGATAGAGAGCATAAGGAATGGGAGAAAGAAAACAAATCTTGGTCAGCTACATGTCTGACAGTAGATTTCTGCTAGTCATATCCTTTTCATTCGTGTGTTTAACCTTTCATGTGCCTATCTCTCTAGCTATTCATTCTTCCTTCTAATTTATCTGGATTAATGAGAGTTGAACAGACTTGTACTCCCGACAATAAATACAAAGACTTAATACATATTTGAAAAAATGATCATTCAATATATTTTCTTGTCAGGAAAACACAACTTAAAACGGTTTCAAAATATCATGCCACATGAATCAGAATGGATATATTCAAGAAAGCAAATTGTGGCAAGAAACAGAAGTAAAGGAATGCTTGTGCACTGCTGGTGGGAATATAATCACGTGCAACTGTTAGAGAAATCAAAATAAACACGATTCAGAAAATAAAAATGCAAACGTAAGATGCAGTTCTACCAGTACAGAGCTTATTAACACAAGAATAAACAAATAAAAACAAAAAATAAGAGAATACACACACATGCACATCACACACAAACATACAAACACACACACACATAACTTTAACCACAATGAAAAATAAATTATGCCCTGTTTTGTAAAAGAATAAATTTGATACTATTTTGTTAAGTGAAATAATCCAGAATGAAAAAGACAGATGACAAGTGTTTCCTCTTATATGAAAAGTATAAATTCACATTCATAAATCAATATATATATATATATATATTATGAAGATATGACACAAATGTAGAAAAGGGAATGTGATGGGAAGAGCATTCCCAAAAGTGACCATAATGGGAAAATGTAGATCAAAGGAATACAGAAATATATCATAATGTGTTTTCCATCATGTGTGAATTTGGATTACATCATATGAAATTATGCATTGTCCACTATGATGACAAGTAAAAAGCAGAGGGGACAAACAAATTTATGGGAGTGAATGAGAGTCAGGTGCAATGAAATTTAGAAATGAAATGCTGCTCGTGAAAGCATGATTTTGTATGATAATTGAAATATATTGAAAAATAGAAATATCATGAAAATGTAAGAATGAAAAATGTACCAAGTACTTATTAGTATTTAAAGAAGCAAAATCGGCATATTAATATGATATAGATATCAAAATAAAATTGTTAGAAATGAAGAGACACCTAAAGCCTTATACAAGGATAACTAAACCAATTAAACAGGAAGGCAAAATTATCCTAAATGTGTAGACACCAAACCAAAATGGCCTCAAATACTGTAAACTAAAACATTCAGAGCTCAAAGGACCAGAGACAAATCTAGAATTATCTTCTATCCTAATTTTTCTGGATGTTTTACATGAAGGGAAGCTGATTTTTCCAGTTGTTCTGTGACTATTGACAAGATCATGCAATTTGTTTAGTCTATTCACTTACTTACTACATTAATTTATTCAGAAACATGAAATAATCCATGAGATACTGGATCCAAACTCAGCTGATCATGGTCAGTGAACTTACAGCTCCGCTGCTGTCCATTTTAGCTTGCCAGTTTCAAACTTAAATTACTAGTTTGAACAAAATTGTTCTATACTGTTCTTTTTTGATGTTGTATCCTTGTCAATTTAACATCAAGGTCATGGTGCTTTAAAAGCATGTGTTTCATAGTGTTCTCTTGCTATGGAATGTCATTCATTTGAGTTAAATGTTCAGAAAGGTGACTGATACGGGACTTGCTATTTGGGGACTGTAAAAGTTCAGGGAAGTAAAACAATATAGAACATATGTATAGTATAATGCTATTGTACAAGAATTGATAAGTAAGCTATCTTCCTATTTATCTGACAATATTTCAAACATTTAGAAGCCTGTGTCATAACCAAGAGAACCATGCTAGTGTCCTTGTGGTTACTTTTGTGTTTTGCTTATTGTCTCCTATGAGTCCAAGCTTGGTATAATATAAGGGCAAACACATTAGCATCATGAGTTTCTTCAACAAAGTCATGCTTTTCTAATACAAGGTCTCATTCTACAAAACCTAGTCTGCTTTTTTTGCTTTCAATGGATAGACTCACTATCTATAAAACAGCAGAGGTTAGTATAATATAATGAGATCCTTTGCTACAAGTAAAATTGATATTGTCCTCAACATCTAAATAGATGTTTTATAACATCTTTCCTTCAAACAAGAATGTTTTCATGTTTATTCAAAAAAATTCCTAAAAGAAGAATATTGAGAAGGTTAGGGTAGATTTCAGTCACAAGCATATTTAGCTCTCTAAAATATACTGTCATCCTCAGAGATGCCTTTGGCTTCAGTCTCTAGGAACCTTTCCAGGGGGATTGTGGAAACATGGAAGACTGCTCAGAAAAGTCAGGCAACAAGAGGAATTTGGTCGCATCTCACCTACCACCCAGCTGCTTCCTCAGGATTCCGTTTCATTGTTTCCCGGATGCCCTAGGGCTACTACATGCCTATCAGACAGACACATCTGCTGAGACAGCCCAGAGCTGCATTTTCTACCATAAAAGGCTCTGAGTTCCTCCTGAACAAATATGTTTACTGTACCTTTGTATCACCAAGCAACACTCTCAACTCTGGTATACACCATGTTTCTTGGGAATAAATCCATCCCTAATGATTGGTCTTTACTGGAGAAAACTGCTCAGTGTAATATTTGGGGACAGGATAGGACCCAACCTAAGAAATATTTAATTGTGTCACCTTCATGTCTATGTATTCAAATCTATCCAGAGCTGCTCAGTGCTTCCACGCTATTCGAGGTAACCCTGGTTAGATTTTCATTGTTCTTATATTTACCAACGCTCCACAATTGTATAAATCATCAGGAAACCACCACTTGCACATCTTACTCCAATCAATGAACTCCTGGTCAAACTTTTTGTTTTGTTTTGTTTTGTTTTGTTTTTCGAGACAGGGTTTCTCTGTGGTTCTGGTTCTGGAACCCGTCCTGGAACTTGTAGACCAGGCTGGTCTCAAACTCACAGAGATCCGCCTGCCTCTGCCTCCAGAGTGCTGGGATTAAAGGCGTGCGCCACCACCGCCCAGCCTGCCTTTCCAGAAGCACAAAAGCATAGCTGCTGACAGATCATTTTTCTGAGCAACTCTGTGGGGGTGTCAGCACAGCTCCTGCCTCACTTTCCTTTCAGTGGCCCCCTTTTCTGCCTTTTATCATCATACCTTGGTTGCTTTAGCATTTCATAAACCCTATTGACACAAAGTTTGTAAAATGTCTAATGCTGTAAATGTGATCTATGCTAACTAGAGAGGAGAGTCTCAATGGAGAAGCACTTCAGTCCCAGCCTTTACGAATCATTATGCTAGGCTTACACTAACAAAAAAGTAGGTTTTTCAGTCATGAACGAACTGGAAGTTCAGGGGCTGGAGAGATGGCTCAGTGGTTAAGAGCATTGCCTGCTCTTCCAAAGGTCCTGAGTTCAATTCCCAGCAACCACATGGTGGCTCACAGCCATCCATAATGGGGTCTGGTGCCCTCTTCTGGCCTTCAGGCATACACACAGATAGAACACTGTATACATAATAAATAAATAAAATATTTAAAAAAGGTAATTGGAAGTTCAATAATTCCAATAACTCTCCAACTACCGAAGGAATGACCCAGCATTACTTCTATCCGGTGAGCAATTGGTAAGGAATGCATAGCCAACTCTGTTTATGTGCTGCAGAATGGAAACAACCTGGAAACCTAGTCCTGTTACACATAGGAATGCACCATGGAATGTTTCCAACATTCTCTCTAACACATCTATGACTCTGTATAAATTATAAAATTGAGGCAGGTACTGAAGAGAGTATATTCTTCTTCCTTCAGAATTTTGTCTGGGGATAAAGTCAATCAATATTTTCTTTTAACAATTTGTTTTCTAAATAACTGGGAGACATAGAAAATTGAAGTAACAAGTGTAGGAATGTAGGTGCCCAGAAACAATTTTGACTTAATGTAGTCAGAAACTTAGCTTTGATTAAGTATTCCTAGTGGCTAGAGTGTAGAGCATCTCTATTGGAATCTTCTTCCCCCACATTGTGATACTGGTTGGAAAATGGGCTTTAGTTAGAAAAAAAACTAATTATTTTCTTTCTTTATAACAATAGTCTTGTTATTCAGTTTATTTTATTTTATTTATATTACAAATACACGCTGGTGAATTCCTCCAATCTAGACATGGGTTGTGTTGTGTGCTGTTGGTGCCCATCTATAAAGAGGGTGCAATTGTTAGGTTTGGTTGATCATGTGAAAGAAGCATTAACATTTTGCTTGGAAGAGCACTCACTTTGATGTTCAGTGTAGCCCAATTTTGCATTCATTCTTTTCAGATTTTAGGTTAATTTCTCTTTTTTGTACAACAATTTTTATTACAGTAATATTCAAAATAGCTACATTTTAGCAAACTCCTGAATGATTCTGGATAATTTCTATCTCAACAGACACATGGAGTCATCTCGGTTAGTCATTTAGTAGGTGTAGTTAGGAGAGAAATTCTTTGAATGGTCTGAGTCTTGAGTTATGATTACATCACTTCCTGTGTTGTATTGTGCAGCAAAGATTCATCTCGCTTAGAATCTCTAAATCAATTTTTATTGGCACAGGAAACACTGCATTTGTGTTGGTCATAGCCTTTAAACAGTTTCTAGTTGAATGCCATGCCTGGCAGAATTCTTTGTTATCAGGCTATTCCTTTGGTAAGTAGATATTGGAAGAGTGTGATGTATTCACTCAGAGGTAAGTGTCACCTCCCAAATGCTCTGTGCCTAGGAAACAAACTCTTTGTGAGCATAAAAATGACACCAACAGAAGAGGTGCTGTGGAGGTGATGCTAATTAAAGCATTTGTCTTTAGAATCTCCCCTTCTGTCTGTGCTACAGCATAGGAACAGAAAAGGCTTGGGTGGATCTAGCTTAGAGTGGCTGGAGAGTAAATTGGGATTATAACATACTAAAGCAATTGAGAAGCAATTAGCAAGTAAGAATTAGAAAAGGGTGTCGAAGAGGAAGCACTGGTGGAGATTTGGGTTAGCCACAAGTGAGAATTTCTCGGAAAAGTTTGGCAGAGTATCTGATGTGACACTATAGTGTTTCTGGGAAACTCATTGGAGAATTTGAGTAGCGTGATATAGATAAAAAGAGGGAGAATGTGTCCATTCTGCTCTTTACCTGTGGGCATAAGCAATGTGAGATGCTTTTACTAAGGGAACTCAGTATTCTTGGGGGTGAGCCTTAAAATGATGAAGATTAATGACTCATTGGTAATGATATTTATACAAACTCTTTTTTTTTGATTATGAAGATCAAATACTTAACAAAAGCAATTTGGGAGAGAAAGTTTATTGTTTATTTTATTATGAGAGGACACAGCTCCCAGAATGTGAGCCCGATGATCACATTGTTTCCAAAAACAAGAAGTAAAGAATGATGGATGTTGGTGAGCTGCTGGTTTTGTCCATTTTATTCAGTCTGAGATACAACCTACAAAATGGCGCTGCCCCTTTTCTGTGGTCTTCACAATTATGAGAGTCGGATATCAAGACAGCAGTGCTACAGCCATTCTGCAAATCAGTGTGGAGGTTCCTGACTCATCTAGAAACAGATTTACTGCTTGGCTCAGCTATGTGACTCTTGGATATATACCAAAAGGACTTTATATCCTACCACAGAGATAATTCTTCATCCATGTTCATCGCTTTGCTATTCACAGTAGTCGGGAATGGAAGCAGTCTAAATGTGCATTCACTTATGAATGGATGATTAGATGTGGTGCACATACATAATGAAATTTCAGTCACCTCTACAGAGAAATAAAATTATGAAACTTACCGGTAAATAGATAAAGTTGCCAATAATCAACCCAGACTAAGATCTCTCTCACATAGGAACCCTGACTTTGAATCTTTTGATTTGTGTGTTTAAGTTGGAGCAACTAGAAATCAGGAAACTAACAAGGCTCTTGAGGTGGAACAGCAGGATAAATAAAACTAAGAACCTGTGAAAAAGCCTCATGAAAATCCACTGTTGTAGAATATTCCCCAAATACACACAAACAAAACTGACTTCAATGGAATACGCACATATTGCAGGATAATGCCTCTCCCAGACATCACAGACAATCACAAACGAGCACAGTGCCAGGTGTGGGTTACCTACCGTTCAACTGTTTGTCAGCTTAGTCCACAGATAATCCAAACAAATCTGCTTACTGTCATCGCAGTCAGTTACACTCCAGAGCTTGATAGGAAGACCATATTGCTAAAGAGCCCCATTACCTGAGTCATGGAACATAGGGAGATCAAACAGGCACTAAGCTTCATCCCTACCAGCAAGCTTCCAAAGTGCCGCAAGATGTTATACATGCTACGGGGAACAAAAGCAGTCAACAGTCTCACTCAGATATGAACCCTGTGAGCCTCAGTAATGAGCTACAATAGTGATGCAAGTGCCAAGGTGTGCCCATTGCTGCAACAGCAGCTTAAGCATTAGGAGAGAACCAGGTACTTTCTGGTTGGATTGCTCCACAAAACACAATTGTTGCTGCTATTGTTAACTGGGCAAGAACCTATGACTAGGCAGGTCCTAGGCCCTGTGAGAGAATCTACTGCTATTGCTATGCTAAATGGACACAATATTAAACAGTTTCCCAGACACCTATCTTTACACGCATACATTAGTGGAGCACACAACCCACACCGAAGGAGAAACATTTTATAATAGATGGCAAGCAATATAAAGATCCCCAAAGTGTCAAATACAAAGAATAAGGACATGTGGACTCCTAAGCCACTAAGAGGACATCTATATTGCATTCTCCAAATTCTCAAGGATTATAATGGAAGAGGGGTAGTGTGATGGCTATTCTTGGCCGTCAACTTGACTACATCATGAATTAACGAAAACCCAAACATCTGGGTGCGTATGTGGGAGTTTTTTTCTTTCGTTTTTTGCATATTTTTTATTTAAAAGTTTACTTTCCCTTTTACATGCTGACCCCAGATCCCGCTCCTTCCCCTCCTCCCACCCCACCTCCTTCCTTCCAATCCCCCATCCACTCCTCAGAGGGGGTGAGGTTATTCTTGGGGAGTTAAATGGTTTGGTATAGCAACTTAAGGCAGTACCAAGTCTTCCTCCCCTTCTCCCATCCCCACCTCCCTCCTTCCAGTCCCCCATCCACTCCTCAGAGGGGTTGAAGCCTTCTTTGGGTAGAACCAAGTCACTCCAAAAAGCCAGTTCATGCACCTGGAATAGGTCCTTGTGTGACTGTCAGGGGCCACCTCAACAGATCAAGGTGCATAACAGTTACCCACATTCAGGGGGTTTAGTTTGGTCTCATGCAGGTTTCCCAGCTGTCAGTCCATATTCCATGAGCTCCTACAGCTGTCTCTGTGACTTTGATCATCATGTTCTTGATCCCCCTTGTTCATATGATCCTGCCTTCCTCTCTTTAACTCAACTCCAGGAGCTCAGTCCGACAGTGTTTGGCTGTAAGTCGCTGCATCTGCTTCTATCAGTTACTATGATGACAATTAGGGTAGTCACTAATTTAATTCTAGGGTAAGGCCCTTTCAGAGACCCTCTTCTCTATTGCTAGTAGTCTTAGCTGGGGTCATCTTTGTGGATTCCTGAGAATTTCTCTCACATCAGGTTTCTCCTTAACCTCATAATGGCTCCCTCTATCAAAATATGCCTCTTCTCTCTCTTTGACTGGATTCTCAGATTTTGGCCTGGTGCTTGGTTTTGAATCTCTGAATCTGGTTCCGTAAATTACTGGATTAAGGCTGTAGATTTTCTGGAGCTGTGGATTTTAGCCTGGTTATCCTTTGTTTTATTTCCAATACCTCATGTAGCATCTGCAAAAAAACATATCATGATAATAACAGCCCTGACAAGAGTCTAATGAAAATAACTTTCCATCTTATCTTAAAGTGACCCCATGTAACGGTGAACATGCAGGAGAGCCAACCAAAATATACTTAACACCCATTTTTATGTTAACAAGGTTAGTGATGGCCTTTCCACCCCTACCTATAGTAATGTAAACTTTGTCAAATAATCCATTGCTCTTGTTCAGTTTGAATTGCTTGAAATCTTCTGTGTATTCTTAAGTACCTTGCAAATGATCCTTTCGATTTGAATTCAAACAGGCAAGGTGAAACAGGGAAGGAGGGAGAGTGATAGGAACCCCCACTGATAATTGGAAAAGTGCACTATTACAAAGCTAAAAATATAAAATTTAATATTGTCAAGGGTAAAATTAACAAAGTCGCCTTGCATGAAGTTGTCAGCGAATGGCTCCAAGAAGGATTATATCAACCTCTAGGTATTTCAGGAAATCTCTTTGAAAGAATTACTTGGCTCTTAGATACACAGAGTTATAAAGGAAGGTGTCTAGGGAACTTTTCCTTGCTAGACTATCAAAGAGAAAATGAAAAGCAAGCCTACCAGTATGAGACTTCAGCCATGCTATTTTCGGCTGAGGAGCCCCATTTGAAAACAAATCAAAAAGTAATTCTGTCTCTGATGCCTCTCAAGTTTGGCTAAAAAAGTACTTACCATGAAAATTTGGACGGGTGAGACCTCAAATTGATGCCATCAGGATGATGTCACCTTGGGTTGCAAGAAAGAATTTATATTCCCCACCATCCAAAAGGATAAAACAGCATGGAAGGCAAAGTAGCACAAACAGAACAAAGCACACAGAGACTCTCAAGGATGAGGAAGGGAATCAGAAGTGGACTGAGTCTCAGGATTTTTATGTGTGGGACTGAGATGAGTTATCTTTCTTCTTCACATTTGACCGACTGGGCTATCAAAGGGATAGCATAATCCAGACAAAGACAGTGAGTTGCTTCATTCTCAATAGAGAGTCCTTCTCTTCAGTTCCCTCTAGCATGCAAAAAAATCTCATTGAATCTTAGAAGGAGAGAAGGGAATGAAAGTCAGTTGTCTTAAATACTTAAATAAAAAGTACTTTGTTTTACCTGGAGAGTTTTCCTTGTCTTTCTGCCCAACAAGGATCTTTCTGATTCCTAGTTCCCCAATAGCCTCCCACAGGTTTTCTATGACTGTTCAATAGGAAGGCCCCATTGGCCATCCATGGACATAGACTATTGCCATCGTGTTGGATGTAAATGGTAATAAATGTGTGGGGTGACCAGCCTTATGTTCTGATTGACTGAAAAGGAGAGATCTGACTGGTACTGGTGTAGACGATCCCATAATGATATTTGACTTACATAGCTCCAGCTTGCTGGCTCCTGCTGTGCAGTTTCACTAAGGAGCAGGCTCAGCCCAAGTTAAGGCAATTCCCAAACCAAGTAGCAAGTATAGACTCAGAGTGGCACAGCTGTAACATCTGTAGTCATATATATTTGGGTTAGATTTAATCCTGTGCCATGATCAGAACCAATGTTTGTTACTGTAAGTCTAGCTAAAGGTTTGTGGTAGGAATATTTTATATGCTACCAGGAAGGCCTTTGGTGTTGTTTGGTCAAATTAACTTGTTTGCTTAGAAATATGTTTTCCAATATGTGTATTTTTCATTGTACATGACTACTCTTCTTTGTCTACAGTGTAGAGACAAACAATTTACAGTGTTTTGTGGGTACTGACAAGACTACAAGCTAAATCGCTCAGAATGTGTAACGGTTGCTATGAATTTGTCTTTGAATGCTCAGAAAATGCAATGAAATGATTATGTGACCCCATCTAAGACACAGAGAACATTTCAGAAGAAGGAAGTGGATGACAAAAGTGCCTGTAGAAAGTCAGGAATTCGGGGCCACAGTTAATTTCTTAGGGGATGGAAGTGACGCCAGTCTTCATGGAGCAGAGGTTGCGGTGAGTCACATTATCACAGTGACCCATGTCAGGGACTGTCCCTGTAGAAAAACAGTACAAAACTGACTAGGTGAGGTGTGCTGATAAGAGGCTCTGACGCCATCTCCGGGCAAGAGGCAGAGATCTTTACGTCCTTCCCTGTTCCCCAACCCTTCCCTACAGCATGTGGCCCTCGGGATGGTGTGAGGGCTGGAGGTAAAAAGTTACCTGAAAGTAGGACTTAAGCAAGTTTCACCAGGCAACTGCCAAAATGTGGTGGGATTCATCAGAGATGCAGCTGTCCTCAATTCAGCTGATCTAAGTTGATCGGTCTTCCCCTAAGTGCCTGCAAGTAACTTTGAATGCTGAGTTAGTAGCTAGTACTGATTTAAATCATTTCTCTTTTGAGTAGCACTGTTGTCCTAGGATGAAGATAGCAAGAGGAAGGATTCTTTGGGTTACAAAATTTTCCTCAAATTGAAATAATATTCATTACCAGACTTTTAGCCTAATCTATACACTATGCTCCACATAAACATTCAAAATTTAATGGAAGAAAGTTAAGTGGAAAGCAATACAAATTTTTGATGTTATTGAAACATTGATATCTTAGTTATAAAATATTATCTCATTTTATCATAGTCTCCTGACTTAGAGGAGACAAGAACTTAATATATGAGAATAAGTTAGCATTTTCATGAACTCATCATTCAAATGACAAGGGACTGAGAGATTTTTTTTCATGTGTGATATTCTGTCATAGTTTAAAGATTGAGATGATCACAGCAACAGCTAAAGAACACTATTCAAATGAAATCATCCCTAGTCTTATGGAATAGATCAAATTTCTGTAGCAAGTTGCTATGTATATAGAGAATATTTTAAATGGTAGACCGTTTCACCACAAGTCAATAAAAATCTTAGGTAACATGTTATAAATCTGTGAGGAATTTTTCCCAATGTCTTCTAATTCTTAGTTGAATTATCACAGACACAAAGGAACAGAAGTTCAGAAAAAGTAAGAAGATTCAATTGCGGAGGTTTTATGGGTACAAGCCCCTGTCATATTTAATAGACACAATCTTAAGATTTCTTGTTCTTCTTGCTCTTACAATCTTGCTGTTCCTTCCTACTTTCACATTTTCTTGAGTCTTAGGTGTAGGAGTTGTGTTGAATATTTATCAATTAAGATTGGGCACCCGAAGCTGGGCGGTGGTGGCACACGCCTTTATTCCCAGCACTCGGGAGGCAGAGGCAGGCGGATCTCTGTGAGTTCGAGGCCAGCCTGGTCTACAAGAGCTAGTTCCAGGACAGGAACCAAAAAGCTACGGAGAAACCCTGTCTCGAAAATCCAAAAAAAAAAAAAAAGATTGGGCACCCGATAGTCAGTTGTTCTCTGCATTTTGACCAGTTTAAGATTTCTTTGATGGTCATCATCTGCAGAAACATGCTTTGATGAGCAGTGAAGCTACACTTCTCTGTGTATGTAAGCTTAGGTTTTAGAATGCAGTTGGGAATTACACTAACTGAGGAATATCACATTAGTAGGTTCTCATCTATGGTCCATGACCTCACCAACCTAAGCAAGACAAGCCCAGAGACAACACCAGTGGCCATCTCACCATGACTGAGGGAAATCCAAAGGCCTTGATAGGATGTCTGATACTCTGTGATCATGCCTAAACAGACGTACGTGTGAGAAAAACTAAATGAACTTAGCAGCTTGTATTTGTATATCTTTATGTAAATAAACATATAAGAACAATAGTCAAAGAAGGTGGGGTAATGAAGTTTGGAGGTAGTAAGGAGCATTGGAAACATTGGAGAGAAGAGAGTAGAGTAGCCATTCCTTATTGCCAACTGGACATTTTCTCATGGTAGCAGGCTGGGCACCTGCAATAGATTTAGGGTCCCTGGAAAAGAAGAAGAGAAGCCATTCTGGGCTCTCTAGTTCTCAAATGTTATCAGGAGTCACTATATCAGTGGTCAGTCTCCTTTGTTGCTTACTTAACTTTGCAGTTTTTTGGTGCATGGAGTCATGAATATTTTTTATTGTGTAAATTTAGTGAAGTTTTCACAGATTGGTAGTTGGAGGTTTGCATGGCACCCTCCAACATGCCTTACTCCTGGCAATGCTTCAGCATCTCCAAACATTTGGAGTCCAACTTAAGTTGAGGCAGTGTATATTCAAGTCACTCCCTTCAGAGTTTAATGTCTTGATGCCTTCAACTGACTTTAAGAAGTAGCACACTATTTGTTTCTACTCGTTGTCTAAGACATAACAAAGACAGCTCATTTATTCCATTAACTTTATCTCATTCCTGATGTGAATCAACACAAGATTGCTTGTTTACTAATTCTGCAGATAAAGAACCCAGGATCTGGAAAAAATAGATGTTTTGCTATTGCTTGGAATTGCCAATTCATGACTACAACCGCAATCATTTGTACCTTTGCCTAGAGACTCAAGTGTGTTCTCTAACTCTCTTATTAATGAGTGCCTTGTGAATAGCCTTAATTTTCCTAATTGCTATGAAACTACAATGAAATGACATGAAGAAACATTTGATCTTCATGGTTCCATTAATAAGTTGAGGAGCCAATAAGACCACATTAGGGATCTTTTACCTCACTTGAAGTTCTGTGTTGACACAAAAGAGCAATAGAATATTAACACAATAACACGGGCTCCAATAAGTTGATTTTGCTTACTTCCCTTGCTCTGAATAATAAATACTTTTTATTTTATGACAACCTTCAGTGTTGGTTTCAACAATTTCCTGTTCATTATATAAAATAAATGTAATGTGCCAATAATTTATATTCCTCAGAAGGCAAATCAAGTTGAAAGATCTATCTCTGTTAGTGACACTAGTCTGAAACTAATTTTGTTATAATATAGGAGTGGAAGATGTGAGGTATATGCATAGAAAACACTTAACCCACATTCTCAAAAGGGCTAAATATATCCCAAACACTTTCAAAGGCAACATTTAAAAAAATGGTGCCATGTAATTCATATGATTGGTGTAAATTTTCAAAATAAAAGTGATTTTCCAAAATTATCTTATGCATAATAGATACATAACTATATGTAAAATATGCAAATATAATTACATCCGTTTATCTTCTGAAGGATTTTCACAGTATAAGGTGATTGCAATTTGAGTAGTCACATTGGTTTTCTACTGCCTAAAATATGATTTATGGTTATTACTAATTGCTTTCATTGAAATATTATTAAGTAAATAAAGGTACATACTAATACTTTGTGATTTTATTGATACATTGTTTTAGTTGAAGTTAATTATCAAGGATCCATTAGACACACAGTTTCAAGCTTTGTCTATATTAGTCTTAAAGATGAAAATCTCATAGAGCAGACCCTGAATCCTGAATATGTAACCTTCTTTGTGAGTTGAATAATTCCTTTCTCTTGACCTACCCAGTGAATATAGCATTTGGGCGATAAATCTCTGGCTTGAAATTATTAAACAGCGGTAACACCCTTTTCAAATCAGGTTTTTTTTTTTTTTTTTTTTTTTTACATTGAAAGGGTTTAGACGTGCTACATCTTCCCAGCTGAGGAAAAATCCTTTTTGAGAATCCCTCATCCAAGAGTGTTGTTTTCTAGATCCAAGGCTGGAAAGTACTCCTTAGACCTCTCTGGTTTTGCTTCATTGGGTTAGGTGTGAACAAACATCACTAATCTCATATACAGCAATAATAACACTGAAGACGTCAACTGTCTGTACCCAACTTGGAAGAATAATACAATGTTTAGGCTTATTTATAATGTGGGTAAGAAGTTACTTAAAGAAGCATGATTGAAGCAGGGCAGCGTCATCTCTGATAAGACCTACTACAGCTTAGCTCGGGAAATCTCTTCCACTGGAGTTCTGCTTCCAGTTAACTTTCCACCTTCTGCGCAGTGCAGCGCAGAATCTCCTAGGCTATGTTCAGCTAGAAGGCAGGGGAAGCAATATCTGGAATTTCAGTTGCTAGTCCTTTTACTGCCCCCAGAGGTCATGAACAGCCTAATCACTGTGGCTAGTGACATAGTCATTTCTACATTGCTTAGCCTATATCCAGAGTGAGAGAGAACAGGGCCCTGTGACTTTGTAGATGACCACAATCATTTTTGATCCATGAAGACCAATGAGGATTTCAAGCCTAAGAGAAAATAATTAGTAACTTTGCCTTTTACTTCAGGCAAGTAAGCTGCCATGTGTTCGGCAATGTTTATGGAATCTTGTGTACATTGACATGTGTATTTCATTGTTTCCTAGTTATTCAGCTACCCAACCCATAACAACAGACACTATTTCCGAATGCGTTAACCCTTACATGTCTTAGCTGATATCTATGGGCACAGATATGAAGCTGCAGGATATGTTGGTCACCCTGAAGGACTTCAGTCTTGACTTTATCCTATGAATTTTGGTTAAATCTCCACTGTTTTCTTTTGGAGTGGTAGTGTTACTTCTTGCCATTGAACACTAGTTTATATCTTTGTTAGATTTCTTAGGCGCTCAGAGTTAAGATTGATTCAAGATACTTTGGAGTTTGAATATTTTTAGGGCAGTTAGAGTATTGAAAAAATTTTAATTTGTATTATTCTGTATTAATTTTTTCATGCAGTTTGTTTTAATCACATTTTCTCCTCCCCTAACTCCTTCCAGAATATCTCGATCTCTCTACCTACTCAACATGAATTTATTAATCTCTCATTCTAAAAATATTATCATTAAGAACAAAAATATTTTGTTTGCATTTTAACAGAGAAAGATCGCCTAAAGATCAGAGAGCAGAGTTAAGTCACTAGAGGCTAGGGAATTGTGGCTCACATCTTTAATGCCAGCACTTAGGAATAGGGCAGTGATGGCGCATGCTTTGAACCCCAGCACTAGGGAGGTGGAGACAGAAGTGGTATTACTGGGAAGAGAGAAGGATATAAGAAAGGAGGACACAGGAACTCCTTGCATTCTGAAGTATGGAGGAGGCAGATGCAGTCTGAGCACAGGATCACCTCTTTGGTCTGAGCATTGGTAGAAGTAAGTAGAAGTAAAAGAACTCCCTAGTGGTTGCCTCTCTGTTTCTCTGATTATCAGCATTTACCCCTCTATCTGGCTTTGAGTTTTTATTTTTAAGACCAACTAGAATTCATGCTACATAATAAAAACAAAACAAGACAAAAATGAAAATCAAAACAAATAAACTAAAGAAAATAAATTAGTCCAACAATGTCAAATCAAATAAAACAAAATCCTGTTTAGTATATTTTGCACTTACTAGCTTCTGAATGGCATGAGATCTGCTCTGGAGTTTATTTGATATATTTATTTGATAAATTTGATATATTTAATTGATAAATTATAACTGATGAACTACAACTTCAGTTCCTCATGGTACTATACGTTCCCTTACCTTAGGACACTGCTATCAGTTCATTTTGATAGCCAGATGGAAGGCATCTCATTCTGATGAGACAGATCAGGGAAGTTGGGGGACAGGACTTATCACATATAAGAAACTGCTCCACTTTAGATTGTCCTCTGTATCTTTTACCATGATGGTGAATGATCCCTCCTTCTTTACCAAATCAATTTTTCTCTTGACATTGTCCAGAGTTAAATAAAGAATGCCCACTACAAAATTTGACGCACACCCTAAGTTTCACTCACATTTGCCACCCTGAGGTAAAAGTTGGTTATATTTATATCCTGTGCACACCAGGTCATCCATGCAACAGAGTTTGCTGCATTGGAAAAGAGACGATATCCCCTGTGGTTGGGTTGTTTCCTCACCCATACTCAAGTTCAAGTGTTTTTTCCTCCATGTTTCTGTCTCCAGATCCATTTACTACTGCCCACTGCATGTCAGTAATTCCATGAGTTAATATTCGCTTAGAAGATACAACTAAGTAGAAGATCCAGCAAGATACTGACAGAGTAACAAAAGTATAACTTAATAATGGCTCTTTGGGATCTTCTGCGATCCTCACGTACAGGCACCACTGACCATTAGTAGGAAAACTGTACTGAGTGATTCCCAACCAACCATATGTTCTGCTTCCACATTTGTGCCATATCCAAAACCTGTATTCTGTCTCTTTACAGAACAATACTCTAAGCAATATACTACTCTTATACACGCACACAGGCACCATATTGGACTCTCTTTAAATATTTTCTTATCAATTCTGCCTTATCATATCACCAATCTTCTAAAATTCTTGTGGGTTTGACTATTTTCCTGATTTTTGTTCTCATTCCATCTAGATTACTTTAACATTTTCTCAATGAGAGTTTGGATGAGGGTTGTTGCTCTGAGCCACCTAAACTTCTCCTGTAAGGCCATTAGATTCACCTGTCTTCACCTCACTACTCTCCACTCAGGACCCTAGCCTATGAAACCATCCACATTCAATAAAGCCAATTTGCATATGCCACATCAGCTTCCTTAGAATGTTCACTTGACTGCCTTGTGGCCACTGCATGCTCATTGGTCAGACCTATCTTCTATACAGAAACAGTGATAGATGAAAGTTTTCCACCTCCCAAGACTTTCAATATTCCAAAAGTCTAAGTGCAACTTAGATTTTGTACCTTCCATCATGACTCTTCAATTCTGGTATGCATCTATAGCACAGGAGTGATTCCACCAGGTGCGTATTTTTCTTCTCCTAGAAAAAGGCATACCATATGATACCTGGGGCAGATCAATCACCTAAATTAGCAAATGCTAAATTATTTTCTTGTTTATAGCTCTATAGTTAAATCCACCCACTGCTATCAGTGATCCAAATGAATTCAGGAATATTATAGATTGATTTTCTTTCACCAAACACCAGCATTTTATAAATCAACAGGAGGCCACCATTTGCATCTCTTTCTCTATCAGTGAACACTTGTTAAGACCTTGACCTACACAGGAACATAGCACCTGACATGCTTTTAACTTTTCCAAAGAACATGGCTTTGAGGTCAGAATAATTCTTGTCTTATTATTCTTTGAGTGACCCCTTTTCTGCCTTTAATTTTTTCAGCCCATCTTGACTGCTTTACCACTTCATAAATCCAATTTACACGACATTCTTTGTCACTGAGAACCTGGGAAGTGTTTTCTCCTATAAACGTGATCTATGTTGACTCCCTGACTGTGGGAGAAATACTTTAAAGGGAGGCACCGCTGTCCCACCTTTAAATGTCTGTAACCTTTACACTTCAAAAATTCGTGAATTTGTCAGATGTGAGGAATTGGAAAATCAAGAATGCTTACAGGCCGGGCGGTGGTGGCGCACGCCTTTAATCCCAGCACTCGGGAGGCACAGGCAGGCGGATCTCTGTGAGTTCGAGACCAGCCTGGTCTACAAGAGCTAGTTCCAGGACAGGCTCCAAAACCACAGAGAAACCCTGTCTCGAAAAACCAAAAAAAAAAAAAAAAAAAAAAGAATGCTTACAAAAAGGTGCTGAAAATCTACATTTCAACAGTTAAAGAGATGGACCTAACATCAACAACAACTGCCAGACCTACAATTGTTGAGGATTTTATAACCCATGAAATCTGTAAATAAATAGTAGCCCACAAAATCTTCTAAAACAAAATGTGTAATCGAAAATGGAAACAACCTGGCGTTTTGGTGACCTTGTCTCTAGGAATACACCATGATTTTTTTTTTTCTGAAATCTTGTTTCAAAATTATGTAGCAAGAAAGACTTTATTGTGATTAATATTGATAGGGAACACAATTAATCATGGCAGGGAAGATGAGGTGGCTTGTTTCATTGCTTTTACAATCAGGTATAAGGCTGAGATTAATGTTCTTTCGTTCTTTACTTCTTTTGTCCTTCAAATTCAGTCTTTGCCACAGTGCATGGAGTGGTGATGTCCACAGTTATGGTGGATCTATGATAACCAAGTATAGAACTCCCTTATTATCATTCCCAGAGGATTGTTTGCTAGGTGATTCTTGTGCATATAAAGCTGACATTTGATATTAAGTGACAAAAACAACCCTTATAAACATGACTCAAATCATGCCTCAAACTTGATGGCTTTATGTATCATTTCCTCATAAACTCATGCATGTGTCTTAAAGCAAACATATTGAGTATGTTTGTATTAATTGTAGTATTTCACAATATGCATACTGTTTATAAGTCAAGTGCCTGCTCTGATATTTGAAACAATCTCTTAACACCGAGATCCTTTAAAGAAAATCCAAAATACAGTTTTAATATATCACATAACCAAGGAATAATGACATTCCAAAATTGAGGAATGGGGAATATCAAGGATTACCTGCTTGGGAAAATACTACAACCCATGAGAGCAGGCATCAGATTTGCTGTTTTGTCATGTCTGGTAGCGAATCCTAGGATGGAGTCATTATCTCTAAAGAGCTTGAGTAGCCAATCTCTTCCAAAAATGTTGCCTCTAACACATATAGCCTTCATTGTCTAGTTTCACCATGCCTTTAGGTTTACTCAGTGGACTGTAGAATGGATTTTCCATGTCTGATACTCTGATATCTCTATGCAACTCTAGTCCCATCTTCATTGTGTCCCACAATGGCCTTTCAAACTTCCTTACATGGACTACAAACATGTCACACATTGCCTGGCCCCAGGGGATCTCGGCAACCTTGTGGTAAACCTGAAGGGTACTGGCATTCTTCTATCTTCCATTTCTGTAAAATTAGTGCCACTTGTGCAATGCTGCCAAGGTCTCGAGCAGGATGGGCTTCTTTTTCACCATTTGGATCACTGAAGGGCTAATGGCACAAAAGCTCTAAGTGAGAAGAAATCTTGATAGATGCCATATACAGGATGCAAGGATCCAGAACGCTTCTGACAAGGGAACCCAATGGATGATGAGGACTTACACACTAAAGAACTTTTCCTTCTCCCAAGTAGAACATCCACCTCTCCTGATAATGCCACACCAACCCCCATTGGCAATTCCAACTTGAAGTGGCAAATGCTTTTTCAGCATCTACTGGAGAATAGATCTGTAGATTGAATGTTCCATGACAAGAATCTTTACTGCCCATAAAACCCCAAGTACCCTGTGTCACATGCCCACCACCCTTGATCAGTCCTGATCTAACAATAATAGTCTCCATGGAGATCCTACCTCTAATAAATTGAGAGAGAATACTAGTTAAACAACTCCATATTTTCTCAATCAAAATAGGGCATTTCCTGAAACAAACTTTATTGTAAGCAACATCTTTTTATAGAAGAAACCACTGAAAGAAACAGTTAGATCATTTTATTATTTATTGTGAAGTGTTAATTGCTTTATTCTTGTGGTTAGTGTTGTTTTTAAGGATTCCTATTGATGCTGAGTTCTATTAAAATTGTACTTGTTGGCAGCAGGGAACGCTAGGCCTTAAACAGTTTTGGTTATAATCTGTAATGGTTTCATTGGTAAGGATTGCACAGAGATAAGACCTAATGTCCTACAGACTTGGAGAAACTTTTAGAAGGAAAGGACAGACAGTCGAGAAGCTGAAAGCACGTACTGCACCAGGCCGGGTTGAAAAATGTACTAGGAAAAACCACAGGGTTTCTAAACAATCCCAAGGCCAGGTTACTTTGCTTCCTATGAGTTATTCAACAGTGAGTCCATGGTGGCCATCTATGTAAAAGTGACTGTTGTTGGAGTATTGGATGGGAACTGAATTACAAACTAGAGATAATAAAGTGAGATAGTATATGTTCTGGTTGCATAAGAAGAAGAAATTGAACTTGTAATGGGATGGGAGAGTGGTGTGAAATAAGAACCCGGTGAGAACAAGTCAAGGTAATTAACAAACGGAGGCAGATGTTTTCACTAATTCTCTGTTGGTATGATTGTTACAGTAAATAGGTTATAGTTTAGTTGAATAAGTTACAATTAGCTCTAAGCCCAGTTCTGCACACTGAGCTAATGTTTGTAAACCTGGCTAAAAAGCCTGTGACTGGAGATGTTCTCGGTTCCAAAAATGAAGGCTTTTGACAATGTTTTCTTAAACTAATTTGATTTCTCTACCAAAACAGCCTCCTTGACATCTGCATTTGAATATTAGACACCCTTAGGTGCCTAAGATGGAAAATCAAACATTTCACAACATACCTTGGATGTTGTCAAAGATTTATGCTGGTAAAACTGCTCAGTGTACTGTGGCCATGTGTTCAAATTCTACAAAATCAGTGAATTATTTATGACCTCCATCCAAGTTTCATTGAACTTTTCCGAAGAAATCATCAAAATATTTAAGAATCTGAAGGAAATTTAAGAAGGTCTCTGAGATAGCTGTTTACCTAGTATCTGAAACTGCTCTCGGTCTTTATAAGGAAGAAATAGCTGTGGTTACTCCTAAAATAATTTGTGTTCTCCCCCACACCTAAAACCAAGATAAGCAGCGCACGTAGAACTAGAAGCCAGGCTCATGGTAACGAAACTATTTATACCCCTGAGGGGAACAAATAATGATAAATGACACGATGCTTTCTTTTCCTGCTACCTGTGTGCAGCCTTAGGAATCCTGTGATAGAGTATAAAAAGAGGTGGCGAGTTAGTCGGAGGCAGGACTCCAGTGAAGTGTCTTCCCCGAGTCAACAGCTAAGCCGTGGTGGGACTTAGCAGCGATGCCACTGACTTTGACTCAACCGTGCTCCTGTAAGTAACTGTTTACTCTCCTCCTCCCAATGAGCTTAAGCAATGCATTATATTGCAAAGCTTGTTGGGAGAGTTTACATCTCCCGTGTTGTTACTTTTCTTACCGGGAATGAAGGACATTAATACTTAAACAAGGAAAGTAAAGTCCAGTGAATCTGAGAAATATTTTCTAATCATTATTTTAGAAGCAAATGCAAAGTGCGTTTATGGATCTGTATTTCCCAAAGAGGAATAATGTAGCCTGGAGTCATGTAGCAGCATCTAGAAACATTTTGCACTGTTTTAGGTGACTGAAGTAAAGAATATGAATATTACTAACACTTTGTAGTAGAAATCATGATGTGTCTAAACAACCTTGAATCGTCAGGAGAGACCTACAGAAGGGAATGATCTATCTCAAAAAATCGAAAATTCAGATATTGAGACATTTGATGGGACCACATGAGCCCATGGGTTCAGTATATGGGACATGTAGAATGAAGAATGTATCATGTTCTGGCTTGAATAGAATGAACTAAATAATATTTTCTATTTGAGAACAGTGTATACAAGTTTAGGAGATGAATCTATAAAGTTTTGAAAATTTAGTTCCAGTAAAATACCATTTTAAAAATGGAAAATTTGCTAACATTTGGACTTTTTCTTACTATTTTTAAGTAAAACATTTGGAATAGCATAAATTGGATTATATGAAATAAAACCTAAAGTCATTGGATCCTAGCACTCCTTTTAGACTGCTAAAATTCTGCAGATGCTAAATTGAAAAGCAGTATATGCACCTATTCTAAACATAAATATATGAGGTGCATAAAATTAATTGGGGGAAGCAGCATGAGTTTTTTTTTGTATTTAATAGGAATTATCTATGTAGAATTGTTTCTGTTTATCTTTGAAAATAAAAAAAATAGTTAAAACCTCAAAATTGAAAGGTGGTTATTTTATAGGTAAGGGAAGTAAATAAATGAAGGTTAGTGGGGCTTCCTGGTCCATGTGCTCAAAGGCAAAACTTGTTATTTACAAATAACTTCTGCTGATACTTGGCACTAAGACTTGCTTCCACATGAGATCCCAAAGTACATAAGATATGAACATAAGAAATATACACATATGACAGGACTTCCATGGTGTTGGCATTGAACCTTCTCCACCAGGCAATATATTAAAATGAAAACCCTATGAAATATCAATATACCTATAAGGCTTCCCTTTTTTCAAGATAATTTGATGATATTACACAGGTTTTTCCATTCATACGATTGCTGTAAACAGCCCGTTCACAGAGAAACCAAGTGCAAGCTTTGGGGAAATGTTGAATGAGTTTATTACCATGCATGAGTGAAAGTCAGCATACAAAATCCTTTTTATGACGGGGTTCTCTTTCTCCTCAGAATTGAGCAACAGGCAGGCATGTGTTTATCCCTATGAAGCAGTCAGATACAGTAGAAGGTGTTGTGCTGTCCTTGTACAAATTTGAAGGTTTCTAAGGAGTGCAGGACAAGGTCTTTCAGAGAGGGACAGCTGAAACTCAACCTAAGTGTTCAAGATGTCAGCTTCCTAAAGAGAATGGCTTCCACTCACTCACAATTAACATAAACTCCAAATGTTTGGAAATTTCGGAATCATATTTGATAGAGATCCAAAATGGTGCGAAGTCATCAAACTCCCAAACTGTATGTGTTAATTATTATTAGTTATTCAGTTACGTTTTTACAGTGGAAGAAGTTTATTCCCTAGCACAGTTTTACAGTGCCAGATCATACAAGGGAGGACATCAAGCAGAGATATTGTCACTGTTGATAACCTCATATGAAGAGTTCTCAGTGGAGCTTTATTTCTGCATAGCAGGGACTTTCCTGATGCTGTTGCTGTCAAACCTCCTCCTGTGGGAAGGGGTGGCATCTACGCCCATGAATATCAGTGACGCTGGCCTTAGTGAAGTGTCCCTCAAAGATCTGGTGAAAAATGCCCTTATACTGGCTGAGAACATCAGTGACCTTGCTACAGACATGCGCCGAGAATTTGTAAGTACCTCACTAACCCCAACTTTTTCCCAAAAGGAACCTCCCAGATGATGAGTTCATCGCATTATAGTTTAATAGGAAACGTAATGCAACCTATTCCTAATATGCCTTTCAAATTTACAAGAAAGTCTATGGTACTTAAAGTGCAACAAGGAGAATGTTGCAGTTCCATGAAATCTTAAAGACTTGTAAAAACTTTCAATAGGGCAATGGCACTGGGTTTTGATCCTACTTCATGTTCTGGCTTTGTGAGAACCTAGCCAGTTTGGATGCTCACCTTCCTAAACCTGGATGGAGGGGGGAGGACCTTGGACTTTCCACAGGGCTGGGAACTCTGACTGCTCTTTGGACTGGAGAGGGAGTGGGAGAGGAGTGGGGGGAGGGGAGAGAAGTGGGAAGAGGGGGAGGGAAATGGGAGGCTGGGAGGAGGCGGAATTTTTTTTTTAATTAAAAAAAAAGATATAGACACCAAGAAAGAGGAAAAATGAAACCCCAATAAATGTTAATAAAATCAAAAAAACTTTCAATAGTTTTAATTAAAATAAATAGTTGTATTTAAAATTGGAGTTGTAGCTCAGGGATTAAAAACACTGACAGCTCTTCCAGAAGACCCAGGTTTAATTCCTAACATTCACACGGAGGCTCACAACTCTGTAAATCCAGTAGGTCTGAGGCACTCTCACACTGATAGATACAGGCAGAACACCATTGCAAGAAAGAAAGGTAGGAAAGAAGAAAGGAAGGAAGGAAGGAAGGAAGGAAGGAAGGAAGGAAGGAAGGAAGGAAGGAAGGAAGGAAGGAAAGAAGGAAGGAAAGATTATTTGCCTCTATGTAACTTTTCTAAAAACACACATAAGAATAACTTTTCTTAAATTTGCAGTCATGACCTGAAAACCTAGAAGATGTAACTGCTGAAGAACTTGGACTTCCTTACATTCTTTGCAGCAGGCCAGTCTCCAAGGCATCTTAAGTTATCACACATTAAACATTATAGAGGAAAAAGTGTATTATTGAAGGTTGAACAGAATGACTGGAACTAATCTAAACTCAGATGTCAAGAAAGGAAATAGATATATTCTGTTCACAAAAACCCCTTCATCTAGAAACCTTTTTTTTTTTTAAAGGTTTCCAGTGCATGAGTTTATTTAAGGGAGGACTGAGTTAGAGGTGAAAAGGGCTTGAATATTATCTGTGTAAAGGTCAATCAAGAAGGAGACAATTGGGAAGGCCTCAATAACAGGGGTACCCAGAAAATGCGTCCCTACATTTACAATAAAATGTATTCGTGATGTTTACTCACACATTTTTTTTTCATTGCTCCATTCTGTTTTAGTTCTTCAACAAGTACTCGTCAAGAATATTCAATCAAATTGTAAGTACCTTTATTGACTTCTCCCTTCTCCACAAAGCATCCATGCTAATGATTGCACTGTAGTGTTCATAAGAAAGCAGCAAGAACCAATTCAAATAAAACCCCTGCAGAGGTGAAGGGTGAAGGAACCTTCAGCCACTGTAAGCAGGATGAAAACGAAACAGCTTTGGGGAACATGTTTTGCCACGGATAAAATGATTGTTCATGTTATTCTCAAATTTATGTTTTATTTTTTTAATGTTTATATTTATGGGAAAATTGTAAAGATTTTAGGAAGAAGATAATTTTGATTATGTATTCAGTAATATGAACCCTTAATTAGTATCTTATTTTGAACTTCATCATTGCTTAGTATTTCCTAAAATGGTTAACTTTTATGTTTAATTTTGTTACAATTGAAACAATTTCATTAATGATTTATGATAGACTTTTAATGGTATAGGTGTATATATTCACTGGAAACAGGAAGAAAATACTTAATTTATTTAATGCCTAGTTTTAAAAATGAATTTAAACTAACACCAAACAAGAAATTAATTAATAATGGTACATATTTACCATGACATGCTCAAAGCACACTGAAAAATGCTGTTTAAATGTTCCACATTTTTACCATTACCATATTTAGGGGTTATCTTTACATTATATAGTAAATTTTAGGATTACTGACAGAACAATAAAATGCTAAATAGGAAAAAGGATATTAGAAACTGAGATGAAAAGTCAAATGAAGTTACTGACTTAAATGGAATATTAAGTAAAAGAGTTACTCTCCTAATTGTAGATTGCATGCAATGCTAATTTGTAAAAATTATACATCTATTAAATATATTACTATTTTGGTTGCTAGTTCATTTTTTTCAATTTTTAAATATCAGTTAACTCAAATTTCCTCTTGAACATTTTCAGATGTTAAATTTGCAATGGGACGTGAATAAGGGGAAAATTTTAAAACACTGCCACATTCTTCCCATCGAATCTCCAAGCACAATAGAAGAATTCAGGAAGAAACTGGTGCGTTCTCAGCATTTCATCTAAACAGCTAAATTGCTGCCCTGACTTTGCCATGGTGTACCTTCCTATGAGCACTGCCAGGGGTGTGGTAATCTGAAGGGCAGGAATGCCAAGTGAAACAAAAACCACAGTATATACTTGATAAATTACAAAGGAAATCAGATATTACATAATCGTTTAGTAGATCATTATATACCTACCATTTAAAAGATCTTAATTTTAATCAATTAATTAATTATTTTTTAAAAAGAAAATAATATTTTCATTTTACATACCAATCCCAGTTTCCACTCCCTCCCCTCCTACCCTTCCCTCAATCCTAATTCCCTACCTTACCCCCATCTACTCCTCAGAGAGGGTAAGGCGCATTGCTTTGGGGAAGGTCCAAGGCCTTCCCTACTACATCTAGACTGAGCAAGGTATCTGTCCAAAGAGAATAAGTTCCAAAATGCTAGTACAAGCTGTAGGGATAAATCTCGGTGCCACTGCCATTGGCCCTACAGTCTGCCCCAGCCATACAACTGTCACCTACGTTCAGAGGGACTAGTTTGGAACTATGCTGTTCCCTCCCCTGTCCAACTAGAGGTTGTGAGCTCCCATGAGCTCAGGTAGACTGTTTCAGTAGGTGTACCCATCATGGTCTTGACCTCTTTGTTCATATTCTCACTCCTCCCACTCTTCAACTGGACTTTGGGAGCTCAGTCCAGTGCTCTGATTCAGGCCTTTGCCTGTGTTTCCATCAGTTGTTGAACAAAAGTTCTATGGTGACATTTAAGATAGTCATCAGTCTGAGTACAGGACAAGACCAGGTCAGACACCCTCTCTTCTATTGTTTAGAGTCTTAGCTGGGGTCACCCAAAACAAACAAACAAAAAAAGATCTTATTTTAATAATGTTTTGCCACTTGGAATTGACTTATTATTCTGTAAGAAACTTTGAACAAAAGTGAGCACCTATTTTTTTTTTAAAAACACATTCGTGTATATGGTTAAGATATGCAAAGGCAATAGTCTTTATTATAAATTAATAATGTCTCCACATTGATATGCCTGTCATTATTGACCACCAAGCTAATTCTTCTATTCTAAATATCCTGGTTCTACATTTGCTTCTTATATTTGAATGCCAAACTCCTTGAGTTTATAATTTCTTCTATGTCTTAACCAAAAGTACCTGGACAAGGGAGTCTTATAAATCCTGTCTACTGCTCCCCAACAGAAAATCACTTCCTCAGTTGTGATGAGAAGTCTAACAGTTCTGATTACGTTTTGTTATGACTCTCCTTTCTTACCCATGACCATAACTTACCCTCCAGATTATTAACTTAAGCATCACTTATAATTAGTAAAGTAAAAGGAGGGTAAGGTGGAGACATGATGCTTCTGAAGATTTACTCTATTGTAGAAATGTCACAAAGTAGCTTATTGACATTGTTTGAATCAATCCTCCCAAATTGCAGCTTGGATAAGGAAATGAATGCTTTGAAATGTTTTGTGGAACTTGTATCATCTGCCAGCCCAGTCATAATGGAATTTTGAACTTTATCAAATTCAAATCCTCTCTCTTATTCACCCTCTCCCAGCTACCTGCACTGCCGTAACATTTCCCCTGCTTTGTCCTTTCATATTCTTCCCACATTTCTGCCAGTGTGCATTGAACACTGTTCTGCTCTTCACTCTCCTTATCACTATATTAGTTAAAAGACTTAAACATAGTTCAAATACAATCCTGACATATACTGAAGCGTTAAAATTGAACTGTTGTGTCCATGCATGCAAGGAGCCTCATTATTCTTCAGTATACTTGTTAGAGACAAGGGAAGGGAGTGTTGTAGACCAAAGAACCATATTTATTAATGACCGATTGTCTACAAGGTACCTTTCTATTAATATCCTAAAGTTCATAATGAGTATTTTGCAAACATCCTCTCTAACTGATGTCATGAATACGATTTAAATGATTTGCTGTTGAAACTGTTAATATCTGTCTTTCTGATTCTAGTCCAGTGAGCACCTCCTCAGTTCAAGAAAGCCTTGGGTGAGGGTCTGTCTCATGGAAGAACAAAACAATCAAATGTATAATGCCTTACCGGGAAGGCAGTTGGTAGAATTTCAGACATAAAACAGAACATGTTAAATTATATAGTTTATAGAAACTATTATTTATATAAGCAGTTTCATTTTTTTTAAACTACAGGTGAATATTTTGACTTTTACATTGCTACATCATTTTCTTCTCAAGAAAATCACACTTACACATAAGAATAGCAGATGATGAGTTAGTTACTGCTTCCTAATTAACAGTCATGTGTAACTAGTCCTATATTTCACTTATCTTAATTATTGTTCAATTACTGTTACATAGTTTGAAGACATTTTGAATACGACACTACTTATACTGCGTGACTGGAAAGATCCTCTGAAATATCTAGTGAAACAACTCCATTCTATGCCAGGAGTCCCTGATGTTATCCTATCAATGGCCGAAGCCATTGAGGACCAGCACAAAATTTTTCTAGAACACATGATGAAGATAGTACCTAAGGTGAGTAATCTTCTTGCCCTCTGATTTTCTGTTTTATGGATAGTGTGATATCTGTAGTGAGTGATAAACTTTGAAACACTTAACCCTGCAAGAACAAAGTTAGGCATCTAACCTTGTTTTCATCTTCTTCATTACAAGGTAGACAAAAATACAGCAAGTCCTGGGCTGATAGGAATACCCTCAAGTACCGCATTAGATATTCTTAACATAATCAACCCTGGCCAAAATGCTTTTTAAGTGAATGAACTATCATAGTTCTTCCATTGTCCCTTGAGCAGAGTTTATGCTCAACCACCAGAGTCCTGGTATTCCATCTGTCTTATTACAGTTAACTTTAAATTTAACTTTAAACAAAAAGATGTATGTAAGTCTTGCGTCTAGATGATAAAATAACTTATAGTGCCCTATTATTTAAAAAAATAGAAACATGGAAATGCATGCCTGTAACTGAAATTTCACATTTATAGTATTTGCTTAAGTATGATTCAGCCTTTAGAAGGGGAAAGGTCAAATGGACACAAATCATGATAATAAGTAACTGTCCTTTCTGGTCAATAGGTGAATCCTGCAATCCAAGAAAATGAAGCCACCCGAGTCTGGTTAGATGTGAGAGCTTTGCAGATAACTGATAAAAGGACTCAATTTTTGGCTCTTTATATGTTTTCGCTCTGCCTGCAGCTTGACCTACGAGTAGTTGAATATTATGTCCATCTCCTAAAATGTCTGCATGTGGATGGTGACATCTGCTTCTATCCAACACGTAGTACACCTTCATGAAGCTTCTTTTAATTTTATGCCCTTTGAATGTATGCTTAAGTGTAGTGGGTCTATTAATAAAAGGCACAAGATATGTCATAGCATAGAAAAAATTGGTGCTATCTTTTATTCATTTAGTAATCAATTTATCAATAGCAATGAGATCTCCCTATCCAAACCCAATGTCTTCAACTGGCAAAGGGAAAAATGCAAAGCTTAGTTTAGAACCACGCTAAGTTAGTGTGGAAAGAGTTATTGGGATCAATGAATGAGATCATAATTCAAAGCACATTCTTTCTATTACAGAATCAGAAATATGCCTCTAAACTAAATTTCCTAGGAAAATGGCCTGAAAACAAAATTACCATGAAGCTTCACTACGACTAAGTGCTAAGGACGTTTTGAATTTAAGTGGCTACAGTACAAATATGGAATGGCTATTTCCTCATCCTACCGTTTTCAAACATGTTTCACAGAATTTTGCCTGCTTTGCAACATCTTAGATATATTTCACCTATTATCTTCCCTTTGTGTCTCTGGAATCTCATTTAGTGTAGTTTCAATTTTATTGTTGAAATTAGTTGATATACTGCTCTCATTCTCCTGTGGATCAAGTCACACAGAGGGGAAGGCTGAGATCATCCATTTCTACAAAAGTTGTAGACTTCCTACTTCTCTCTGTCTGTTCCTTTGCCTTTGTCAGGATGAGGTAAAGAAGTAGGAAAGGGGAAAATCACTCATTGTCAACTTGTGTGGTCAAATCAGACAGACCACTGACAAGGACTTTTTAAAAATGTTTTCCTTCTAATGAAAATAGAACTTTTTCCTCAAATGATATACCCTGATCACATGTTATTCACTTCCTTATATTCCTCACTGCTCCTTCTCCACTCCCAGTTTCTTCCCACCTCCCTTCCCATCTGGATCCAGACCCTTACTATATCTTATGTGAAAAGAAAATTTAAAAACAAACAAACTACTAAGGGAGGATGATTAATATAATCTATTTAATATAATGACATAAAACAAAACAATCACACAAGCAAAATCTTTCATCATATTGGATGAAGCAAACAGCAGGAAATGAGCCTAGCAGAGGTCATACAAAACAGAGGCCTATGTATTTTCACACTCTAGAACTGAATAAACACCCTAACTCTAAGGCAACACACACACACACACACACACACACACAAAGGACCTAGTACAGACCCATGAAAGCCTTGGGTCTCATGCACGCTGCTTCAGTCTCTGAGGGTTCATGTGTGCTTTGATCATGTCCATTTATAGGACCTTGTTTTCTTGGTGTCCTCTGTGCCCTCTGGCTCTTACAATCTGTCTGCTTCCTCTTCCACAGGCTCCCTGAGACCTGAAGGAAAGGATTTTTATGGAGACATCCATTTATGGCTAAGTGTTTTAAAGTCTCTCATTCTTTGCTCAATTCTGGCCATAGGTATTTTTTTCTCATCTGCCGAAAAAGGAAGCAGAGCCCTGGTCTATGAGTATAGATTGCTGGGATTGTTTTTTGCTTTTTGCTTGTTTGGTTCGTTGGGTTGGCTTGGTTTCTCTTTTTAGAACATTAGTATTGGTCTTTCTTTAGATCACTAAGTCTCAAGTTCTTGATCCCCTAAGTAATGTCAGATTCCATCTTGTGGAGTGAGTCTTCAGTCAAACCACTATGGTGACTCCCACAAGATTTGTGCCACCATTGTTGCAGCATAGCCTTCAGGCAGGGCACCATTATGGATCATGGGGTTTTTGAGCAGCTTGGAGTTTCTGTTTCTCATTTGCTGGCATTCAGAGTACCTGCCTGTACCAAAGCTACTAAAACATAGGGGCAAAGGTTCTCAGTAAGTAACAGCTCAACTTTCGCATGTCCAATGAGTTGTGTAGGTATTGTTTTCTGCAATGTGGCCTTGCTGTTTGCTTGTGGTGAGCAACCTATAGTCTTGGCAGCCATCTGACTTGTCTGGGTGTTCACATGGAACTTCTTGGTCAACAAATCAATTTGATATAACCCAGTCCCAGGATTGGAATCTGACAAGGTCTTTTCCCCCTTCTCTCATGGAACATAATAGTGTTTTCTCCAGATATCTAGTGAATGGCATACTTACTCAGAGAGATTACAAAACTAGATTTTTAATCCACTCCGGAGCTTTACCGTGAGACTCCCGTAGGTCTTCTCATCATGAATGCATGCTACTGAAGAAGAGTGGCACAGAGTGTGCTTTTTAACCAACTGAAACAGGAAGCCCACACATTAGAATCCCATCAGCAATGGGTAGCAACAACATACAGTCACTGCTGACCCCTTCTTGGGGTCCTGACAATTTCCTTCCTTTTCTGCTCATGTAGAAAATATAAGAAAATCACAGAGGTTTCTGGAAATGAGATGTCATCCCCTCTTAAAGTTCAGGATTAAATTTATCTAGGAAGACTATCCTAAAAGTAACTCACCCAGACATATCCTAAAATCCTGTCAACACAAATATGACCTCAATACAAAAGTAAGAAACTAAGAGTTCATCTTGTCAGCTACCTATAAGCAACCAAGGGTACAGGTTCACCTGATTGCCGCATCTCTGTAAAGAAAAGTATATTGCCAAGCTGTGTTTCCAGCAAATGCCAGGGATTTGCAAATGTATATATAGACAATTAAAGACTGCTCAGTCAGCATCTTGATAGACATAAAAGAAAAAGACTTTGATGGACAGAAGAAAATTGGGTAGTGGGGAAGAAAGCAAATAAAGGAAAAACCAAATCAGAAAATATGCAAAGAAACACATTATGAAGAACAACATACTGTTACAAACTTGAACTCACAAGAATTTCAACATATCTTGCACTTTAGACCCTGCTAGCAAATATTTTCTCTTTTTTCCCATGCCTTTTGTCTTCTCTCTTGTTTTCCTCAAAGTTTCGTTAGCTTTAGAAGTAAAGTTTCATAATCTACTTGATTCCTTGGCCTTAAAGAAAAACAAAGTGAGGCCACTCTCCAGGTCAGAATTCATGAAAAATTTGTTCTACACAATAAAAGTTCCTGCTGCTTTTATTCAGTTGTTCAGCCAAACAAATGGCTTTCATCATAGTCAAGGGTGCTGTTACCTGAAATTTTCCTGTGCCTCTGTCTAGGATAATTCCTATTGTGTAGAAAGTCATTATCTGAACTAAACTCTCAACCCGTCTCACTTTTTGAGTTCACACAATTTTATAAAACATGAATTTCACATTGTTATGTAAGTTCATAACAAGATTGAATTTTATACTCCGGTGTGTTGGCAAAAGGCCTATGTTCAATAGTGACATGTAACTAAAATCTAAACTTTTAGATAAGATTCACTATAACTATTTTTGTCAAACCTAATTATACAAAGAGTAGCTAGAAAATATATTTCAGAAAAAGATAGCAACCATTCTTGCTTTCAGGAGGGTTAGCGTACAATCTATGGATTTCCATTTAAGATGACAAGGATTACCAGCAGAGATATTAAAACAGGAACAAACCAGTGCTAGAAAATGTTTGCTCTGATAAAATGAGAAATTAAATATCCGAAGCACATACCAAAAGAAGAGGTAAAAATACCTTTTGTTATATGTTGGTTGGCCGTTTTGCTTTGCAGCCTTTATTATTTCTTGTGACTGACTTTGTTGACTCCCCGTGGGAGGCCTAACTCTCTCTGAGGAGTAGATGGAGAGGAAAGATACAGGGAGCAGAGCAGAGAAGGGGAACTGGGATTAGTATGTAATATAAAAAAGAGATTGTTTTAAATAAAAAAAATTAAAAAAAACCTGCTGTTGTCTTCAGCTGTCCCTCTGGGGGTTAAGTGACTCAAGCCTTCATCTGGAATATATTGTATGTGGAAGCCTCAGTGTATGAAGATGAAATAATTAACAAAATACGAAAAACTACCTTTCTGTCAGGAGTTTAACCGAACTTTGTGGGGGATATATAAACATTTAAATTATTGTACAAGGTAAAGGATACTGCTAAAAACAAAAAAAGCTACAAAATCAATCAGAAAATAGCAAGTGAAACCAAACTATTGCCCAAGTTTCAGGAATTTGATGGTGTGAGGTGAAGTTGTAAAGGTGTTATAGGGTAGTGGTTCATCACAATGGGCAAACAAGCCATCCACTGTCATTCTATAACATACCTTCATTTCCAGTGAGAAAACTGAGTCTTATTATTATATGTTGTTAGTAAGCAACTAACCTTTATTTTTAAGAAGATATTGTTTCATCTATAGGTGCTTCTACAGGGTGATAATGTGCTTTGCGTTACAATGGATGGCGTATCAATTTTGAGTTTGAGCTCAACCTATAGGCAACATATTTTACTGCAAGAAAGCAACACTCCTAGAACTCGAAAACACAGATGTTTATCTGGTGAAGAGCTACAAGAATGTGTAGGTAGCAGAAAAACGAAAAACTAAGATGGCTGAAAATCAGCTGAAATACAAGGCTGACACTAAGAGAAATTTAGCAAAGGCTCCTCAACGAGGGGTGAATCAAAGGACATAGGAGCCGTAGAGGCATCAGCAGGCTGTGGCTGTAGTTAGGGAGATACTGAGTAGATAAAAAGGATGAAGAGACTCCATGAATGTAATCATGATTGGAAACTAGGAGAGAGGATGAAGATAATTTTCTGATTGGTTTTACCTGAACTTAATTTGTGTGTATGCCATTCACTTTGCACCAAAAAATCACAAAAACTGTTCCAGCTTAGGTAAATCATGCATATTAGAGTCAAAGGTAGTATATGCTGTGCCACAGGAAAAGAGTTCCTGCTGCTCACCAATGATGCATTATAAGTCACTTTTATTTTCAGTGAGTTTGAACTAGATGAAGGAATCTGATACTCTTCTGACTTCATTCAATTTTCAAAGAGTTTGTGATTCCTTATGATACAGGATAACTCAAAGCTCACGTTTAAAGCCTTGATATCCAGGCTTTGGAACTATACTTAGGTGCTAAAAATTTAAAAGATGTTAGAAGCAAGTTAAGTCATTGCTGTGTGCATCAAAAAAGGAATCTTTCTCTCTCTCTCCCTCTCTTTCTCTCTCTCTCCCTCTCTTTCTCTCTCTCTGTCTATCCCCTCTGTCCCATCAACTCATCGAGTCTAGTTTTTGTTAACTGACCACACAGGCATGGGGCCTGTCCTAGTGTGTGGTTGATATACTAGGTGTCACACTACTGAACCCATCTGACCTTCTCTCTTCTGGTAGCAATTAGGTACCCATAGTTCCTCAGCAAAGAGTTGGACTTGGTGCCTACTTCCAATCTCCTTGCTAGGATTTTCCCTGGCTTGAATTCTTGTAGATCTTTTGCACATTCTCAGTGTCTGTGCTTCCGCATACCTTGCTGGATCTGGAAAATACTTCTGCTTTGAAGTCATTCACTGCCCCTGGGTTGGTCCTTCTCCCATGATGATCCTGGAAACTTAAGGGAAGGCCGATGAAATAAAGATATCTCATTTAAGGTCAAGCACTCGGAAGTTTCTTCTTTTCTGAACATTGACAAGTTGTAAGTCATCACCCATGTTTCCATCGTCAACAGATCACCTGCGGACAAATTTTAATCTCATTATCACAAGAGAAACACAGAAATGTAAATGGAAGGACAACATGATTGCTCTTCAAGCTCCCAATTTCTCTAACACTGAACTCAAGGATTACAATAGAGAAAGTTTGTTCATGTTGAATATAAGTGGCTAGAATATAAATCAAGGTTGTAACTTGCTAAAGTATTTAAGACGGGGTTAATAAGGAAAACGTTAAAAGGAGTCATCGAGAGAAGAATTTTGGGAAGTTTGGTGTGGCATGAAAAGAGCATGTCTTGTGAAAGTTTGAAAGACCTTTGGAAGAGACACGTGTTTCTTAAATACTATAATGTGTAGAGGACGGTTCTCTAAAATATTATTGCTAATTGAACAGGGCTTCATGGCAATCTTAAAATTTATCAGACATGGGGGGCAAGAGAGCGCAGGTATAGAGATAGTAGTATTAAAGTGAAATGCATTAGCTTAAGTGGTAATGGGTAATTATGTCTAAAAAATATTGTACCGTGTACATTTTGTGCTGACAGTCATTAAGCTTGTGGTCATTGACCTATTGGGATACATGGTGCATGCGAGGTAGGATATCACCTAAGGACATGGAAGAAAGTGGAACTTCTGTGTTCGTTGGAAATAGGATCCTTTGGTTCTTGGCCCTTTTAGAAGAAAACTGTGGATTTTAAGTAGTGGCTGATCATACGCCAGTCACACGCAGGTGTTCTGACAATGTCCTGTGTGTAGGTGAAAAGGGTCCATTCCGCTATTAACTCTTGACCAGTACAGTGCGAACTTTCTACACTAAGGCTTCTCACCTGATCCGTTAATGGTTCTCAAGATGATGAATCCTAATGACACCTGGGTAAAAAAAAAAAAAATTATACAAATTCTATTATGTTATTTATTTATTTTACAGCTCCACTGTGGTTTCTTCTCCCTCCTCTCCTCCAAACCCCTTCCCTCTAATTCCCCTCTGTTCCAACCCCCCATCCACCTCTGCTCTATTTCAATTCAGAAAAGGGAAGGCTTCCTAGACACATTAACAAAACAGAGCTTATCAATTTGCAATAAGACTAAACACCTTACTTAGGATTAATGCTAGGCAAGGCAACCCAGTATGAGGAATAGAGCCCCCACACCAGGAAAAGAGTCAAAGACCGCACTTGTTTAATGCACAATTAATAAGTGCTCAAAGACAAAAAATTGGGGTTAATCTGAAGGCTAGAAAAGCAAAACAATCAGTCACTGGCTCTTACCTCTATCTCAGTTCAAAATGCCCATCCTGCCTCCAGGAATTGTAGAATGAGACTGAGACTGAGAGCTGTCTCCTTCCATTTTATAATCCTCTCTAGTGCTGGGATTAAAGGCATGGGCATACACCAGTAACACCTGGTTTCTATGACAAGCTAGTGTGGCTACTGGGATTAAAGGCATGTGTCACTGCTACTTGGTCTGCAAGGTTGGCCAGTGTGACCGTTTTACTTTTCTGATCCTCAGGCACATTTTGTTTATTAAAAGAGAAATAAAATGCCACTACACCTGCTCTCACAATTATGAGTTCTACCAGAAGACTAAGCTACACAACTGCCACATACATGCCAAAGGTCTAGATTCATCCCATGCAGACATGCTGGTTGTCAGTTAAGTCTCTGTGAGCTCCTGTGAGGTGATTATTTGATTCTGTGGATTCTCTTGTGATGTCCTTGACACCTTTGGCTCCTACCAATCCAGCCATATAACTTTTGACCTACGGTCTGTCCTGTCTATGGGATATGTTGAAGTAAAAGTGACTCAGAGGTTGTGGGAGTAGCCAACCAATGACTGGTCTATGTTCAAACACATGCCATGAGAGTGAGCCCTCCCCTGACACTGCCTGCCGTGCTAGGACCCAATGGCTAGATGACCCAGAGACCTAGAATAGAACCAAACATAACTGGGGACAAATCAATGTGAACATAGTGATGCCTAATGATGCTCTGCTATAGTCATAAATTGGAGAGTGGCTCAATTGTCATCAGAGAGACTTCACCCAGCAGCTGATAGAAACATGCAGAGACCCAAAACCAAGCATTAGGCAAAGCTTAAAACATCCTTCTAGAGAAAGGGAGAAAGGACTGTATAAATTAACCTTTATTACTGTAATGAAACACCCAACAAAAGAAACTTTGGTGAGCAAAGGTTTATTGAGGCTTGTTTATCAAGGGATATAGCTTATCATGGCATAAATGGTGAGGTGACTGGTCACATTGCTTGTCTGAGACACAGTTGATAAATGTAATGGGGCTATCTACATTTTCGATGAATCACTACCCCTGAGGGACTCAGATGATAGGAATATAATCTGTTGGAACTGCCTTGGAAATTGATACAGAAGTTTCTTAACCATCATAGTATGGGTAAAATTACTTCATCTTGTCTAAAAGTATCTTGCTCTGCTATAATCACTTCGGTTCTTGACTTAGCATCAACAATGATATTTAACATGACTAAAAGGTAAACATTCCTGCAAATTGTATTTCTCCAACAACTTGTATTTTGGGATGTACCACGGTTCCAAAATGTGTGGTGCTGTTCCCTCTATTGTCTTCCACATTTACTGATTTTATAGATGGTTGCAGTTGTCTACAGCTGTGAAACAGTAGATGGAGGCATGATTGAACACACAATGTTTGCAAAAATGGGTATTATCATTTAATGCTGACCATAACCACACTAAACAGATGCGAACTGATGTTGGCATTCAGTATATAAGGTTTTTTAGAAAGTTACTAATTTAGTACTAAGAAATGAAAAGTTCTATGGTTATATCAGTGTTTTCTCCAGGTACAAAAGTTGAGGATGGTCACTTCTTTATTTAGGCCTCTGCAAGACAGTGCTATTCTCAATGAGGCATCTGGTTTCTTTATTTGGAGTCCTTCTTAATTAGCAAAGGAATGGGTTATTTGAGAAGAATTCACATGCTCAACTTAGTCAGTAGGTAACAAGTCCTTTCTTCCATTCTACACCCATTATCTTTCAGAACACTTTCTGATCCTCATGGCCTTTACACTGTTCTGTAGTCTATGTCTTTTCAATGATAGAATTGTCTACAGAAAGTTTCAAAGACTGGGTGAAAATATCTACTCTGTATTCTCTCTTTTTTTATAATCTAATATATTCAGCTTATATTTCAAATTTGAAAACAAGGCTCTCCAATTCTGGTATACATTATGACCTCAGCAGAAAAGAATGCACAACACTTTCACTAAATTGTGATGATTGATATTTGGGGCAAATAATACCCAATATTGTAAATGGCACATCATTTTTATCCTCTTTTTATAAGTCCAACAACTGTTGCTCAGTGCTCCAAAAGTATTTGGAGTTTTCATTGGTTAGATGTTCACCAAAGCACCACATTTTTTATTCAGTCAATAGCAGATCATAACTTTTACCTCTTCCTGTAATCATTGAATCATTAGTCAGATATTATAATGACTTGGTGGCTTCTTATTAGCTGTTCAGTAGTGAAGCCCAATTGACCATGAATGTAATAGAGAATATTGACAATGCATTTGATATACACCACATTCAATCTAAGAAATTTGTAATGATAGGCCTCTTGCTATGTTTGCACATTAGAAGAAATCTTACCAGGACCAATGTGGACAATTGTGTAGTGTTGCCTGAGTTTCATAATTCCAGATGTCACTAAGAGACTTATTCATTTCAAATGAAGGCAATTACCAAATAAGTCAGATGTATATGTTCAATCAATAGTCATTCAGCATTTGGTGTAAGTGCAGCTAAACATGCTGTATTTAATTTAGGACCAGCCCCATGAGGAGAATCTGTATTTATTTCTGTAGTCTGGATAATGCTAGACCAGGGATATTCTGAATCCTTCAGGAGAGCCCTTGATATTTTGTTAAGTTCATGTGAGTTACTCACATAACAGACCCCCTTAAGCTCCTGCATTTGCACTTTATATTACTCTTGTTACGTGCCTAGTGTGGAGAAACAAACAAACAAGCCACAGACATTGGCTGAAATTTCAAAAGTTAAATTTCTCAATATGGGTGACTCTTACAGTGGCCTGTGTTCTAATGTTCAGAAAAACACTGAAAAACCTATGTCCTCTCATCTAAGATCCAGTGAACATTTACAAGAGGTGATGGGAATAGAGAAGGAACTGGAGAAGAGAACGCAGGTCCAGGAATCACTGTTTTCTGATAGCTAGAGGTTGACTTTAGACTTCATGGAACAAAGAAAGCTCTGGTGCTTTGCAGTTTAACTAACCCTCTAGACATGGCCCTCATATTCTCTAAATTATGCTCAAATGACTGCTTTAGTCATCATGGCAATGAGATGCTTATCCGTAAGGAGGAAGTATGGTGGAATCCTCATCTAGATTCCAAAGTTTGCTTCCTTTTGTACCCAAGCCTTAGGGATGCTGTGCTCTACTATATAAGAGGTAGGACTTCAGCGAAACAGTTGTCCCGGAACAGCAGACAAGCTGTGCCGAAACTTTACAGGGATGCTGCTGCCTTCCACCAAGCCATGCTTCTGTAAGTAATCTTTCTCTTAACCTCCTCTAAGTGAGTTCAAGTAGTGTATTCTTTTACAACACTTGTTTGGACATCTTATATTTTGGTGTCATCTTTGTGCAGTCTAAGTGAATGGACATTTGTTCCTGCTTAGCCAATATGAAAATACAGAACTAAGAAACACTTTCTAATCATTGCTCAAAAAATAAATGCAGCGTATATCATTAGATTAGCGAGGGTTCTTAAAAGATAATCTTCTTTACCTCTAGACATGGAGAAATGTCTAGAGGTGTTTTGCATTTTCTCTTTCTTCTTTCTTTCTTTCTTTCTTTCTTTCTTTCTTTCTTTCTTTCTTTCTTTCTTTCTTTCTTTCTTTCTTTCTTTCTTTCTTTAGACAGGGTTTCTATGTAGCTTTAGAACTTGTCCTGGATCTAGCTCTTGTAGACCAGGCTGGCTTCCAACTCACAGAGACCCACCTGCCTCTGCTTCCTGAGTGCTGGAATTAAAGAGTAATTGAGTTCAGGTAGAAAAGAAGAATATTGCCAGCATCTAATCATAGGAACAAGAGTTGTTTATACACAGAACTCAAATGTGCAAGAGAGGTCCAGATAATGGGATGATAAATCTTCTAAAGTTAAAATTGCTTACATATATTCATTTACTGGAATGAGATTGTCAGAATCATGGGCTGAATTTCTAACAACTTCAGAAGGAAGAAAGTAACATCTTCTCATTTTTAATTTTTTATGGGCTGTTTTACTGGAATGCACTTAATCACAGTACCAATTATGGGGACATAATAGGTAAGGTTAGCAGGTGTGTAGCTATACATCTTTGACAATGTAATTCAAGTAAAATACTCTTGCAAAATATGGAATTATACTATTATTTGCTTCTATTTTGATAATATTTCAAAGTAAAATGAATCACTAGCAAGCACAGATATATTGAGACAAGGTCTCCCTATAAAACTTTGACTGATCTAAAACTCACTATGTAAACCAGGTTGATTTCTAAGTCAATGAGATCCATCTGCCTTTGTCGTTTAAATACTGAAGTTAAAACTGTGCTTTGCCATTCCTAGTCTTAAATTGTATTTTATGAAATGAAAAGCCAAAACCATTTATTGTTTTATACTAATCTTAGACTTTAAGTTCTTCAAATGATAAATGGAAGGAAATTATACCTATATCTATTTAAAACATAAATATCTATCATACATAATAATTTGGGGAAAGCACATGGATCATTGTATATTTGCTTTCTACAATAGGAATTATCTAAAAATAATATGTACTTTGAATGTGAAATATTGATGGTTATTTTGTATGCTACATAGTTATTTTTATCAATTATTTTGAGTATTTGAGTCTAGATGTTTTCCTTGAATAAAACTTACCAGTTCCCTAATTTTCTGTTACACATTTCAATTGGATTATCTAAGGTTCTGCAGATCAGAAGTGTTTTCAGACTAATGCCACTAAAGGTAAGTAGATATTTCATTTTGAAACATAACATTCTGTGTCATTTTGTTGGGCATGCAAATTATTGACACATTAGGATTCTGTGTTTATCCATTAGTAAAAGTTAAATTGGATAAATTGATGTTGAAACCATTTTGATCATTGCAGGAATGCTAATTTAAAGGATGTTGGTTTACAAAGCAAGAGAAGTAGATACAGTCAACGTTACTAGGTCTACTTTGATCAAGTGATCAAGTGGAAAATCATTAAGCCTTTTAAGTATTCTCTTCATCAATATAATTTGATGATATTGCATAGGATCAACCTATCTGCAGAATTATTATTAAACCTGTAAAAACTTATGACAAACTGCTAATGCATGAAAGCATTTTGGTAAGTTTAAAAGCAGACTGTAGGTCCTCTAAATTATAGGATTCCCTTCAAACTCAGTATTGGACAATTGACAATAATACACTTATTCTTGTTAGGTACAATAATGAAGAAAAGCCAGCAGTGTTGACCTTGTCCTGATGTGAATATTGCCTACTAAATCCAACACAGTCTTTGAGAGATTAACCAATGAAAATTATGACAAAATTCCCAAGACATAAAATTATCTACAAAATGACTCCAAAGTATTCACGCACAGTTAACTTAGAGTATAAATGTTTGAAAGTTTCTGATATCAGTACAAAATGTGGGAAATCCCTGTTTTTACCAAACTATAGAAATGTGCAACTTATTTATTTAATTATATTTGCACAGTGGAAGATACTGATTTACTCTCACAGCTGGACAGCACCAGACCATACAGTGGCAGGAACTGTGGACAGATAAAATTACTCTTGATAAGGAGGAAGAAGTACCATTGTTAACCTCAGATAAATTGATCTCCATCTCCCATTTCTATAAAGCAGGAACACTCCTCTTGATACTGGTATTAAATTTGCTTCTGTGGGAGAATGTTGCCTCTTTGCCTGTGAATGTCCGTGGAACTGGAAATGGTCAAGTCTACCTCCAGGACCTGTTCAATCATGCCATCAGGCTGTCTTATAACATCAGTGAACTCAATAGGGAAATGCGCAAGATGTTTGTAAGTACCGCGCTTACTTATTGCTTCTTCCCAAAAGGAGCCTTTTTGTCAATAATTATACTGTAACACATTTAAAATAATTGTAAACCAAATTTATAATTTAATAACTAACACAGATTTAAAAAAAGCTACTGAGAAGTGGAATATGAAGATCAGGATAGTTTCATGAAAACTCATGGTTTTACAAAGCATTAAATGATTTTTGAAATTGTTTCTACTTAATGATTAAAAGAATATCAGTTTGAACCAATAAAGAACAAGAGGTTAAATAATGCAGTTGTATTATGATGGTGTTTGGCTCAAATTATTCAGAAAGGTTACTGGTAAAACACAATTGTCACATGAAACCCTAAAAGATGCAGCTGGGAAACTGCTCTGGTTTTCTCGTCTATTTTCACACGGTCTCCACCGATATCTTCCCTTTGGCATCGTGCATAGCCAATAGAGGATCAGTGCATTGCATTGAGCACAGTGGAACTAAGAGATTGAATCTATATTATGTGATTCAAGAATAGAAAAGAAATATTAGCTTTCCAGAAACTCCTCAATGCCAGGAGTCACAGTTTGAAGATTTCAGTGGATGAGTCATTCAGCGGGAGTGATTGAATAGAAGTGAAAAAGGTTTAATCATTTTGATATCTGCATATTAAGATACCTGTTTCAAGCCAGTTATTGTTGGGATGTGGTCATAGACATGACTTCAGTAAAACAATGACCACTTAATAAATGTGTTTCTGAAGCTATAATAAATTTGCATTCATGTTGCTTTTTACTTATAACTTATTTCCTTTCCCTGATTCTATCTCAGTTCGTCAGTGACTTCTCTTCAAACAAATTCCTTAAATTTGTAAGTACCTCGTTTATTTCTATCCCCCCTCCCTGTAAAACCTTTATGTTCATGGCTTCATTACAATTTAAGTAAGAAAATGTCATTAACCAAATACATTTCGCAGGTAAAAGATGCCACTGCCATTATAAAGCAAACAGACATTTTTCCCCCCAGAAGAATGGGAAATCTTCAGGAAATCCCACTTGAGGAGAATGCTATGATTTCTCATTTTCTCTAAATCCATGTATTTTAAAGTTTTATTTGTATTTGTACCTGAGATACCAAGCTGGAAGAATTGTGGCAGAGGTAGAAACATCATATTTTGGTCTTGTTTAAACGGAGTTACAATTGTGTTGTAGTTCTTTATGTGTAGGAAACAGAAGTACACTGAACTAAAACTATGTCATAGAGACGCACTAGCTTTTTTTTTCTTCAGAAACCCCCAATGCTACCAATAAATCCTTATTTAAAGCTCTCCAGTGCTAGAGTTCATTCAGTAGGAGCACTAACTGGCAACTAAAAATAGGCTCTCTCCCACTGACCACCTGTTGTCTGTTCAAGGTCGGTCAGTGGGAAGAAGAAAACAGGATGAGACTTGAGTACAGCAGTAGACGTGAAGAGATTGTCCCTGACTTTACAATAAATACTTGTTCATATTGTCTTTTTATTCATGAGTTTCTCATTTCTCATTCTTGACTGACTTTTTTCACATTCTTAATATTCCTGATAATCCATTAAAATTTTGCACATTAGCTGAATATTAGTTTTAGATAACATTTATTTTTATAGTATATGTAAGTAACTATATTCAAAGATAACATATAAGCAATAATTAATGATTTATCGCTTTCAATTTTTCTGTCTTATTTTCTGGAAATAGTCAGTTTGGTATGCTTATTTTTGTTAAATATGATGCAATTCCAGTCAGGATTCATGATTAAGTGTGAATGGTACATATACATATATTCACTGGGAAGGGAAAGAAAATGTGTAGATTTACAATGCCCAGATAAAAGAAATATATTAATTTGGATTAGCAGGAAACAAATACATACAGATAAACATTTACTGAAGCATTAGACTCAAATCAAAAGAAAAATTGTTCTTAAAATATGTTGTGTTTTGTGCTTTTTTCATTTCTAAGGCCTTTTATTATTATAAAAATTTTGGAATTAGTGGCAGAATAAGAGAAAAGTAAATAGGAATGGATGACAGATTAGAAAATTAGATGAAAAACTAAATTAGATTGCTTACCTTAAAAAGGGAAAACGTGGTTACAGATTCCCTCTCTTCATGGTAGATTTTACGCAGTGTTTATTTGTAAAAATTACACAAATAGTTAATAATATTCTGGTCACACGTTCATTTACTCAATTTCCAAATTCTAACAAACTTCATTTCTTTTTTATTGTTTGCAGATGTTAGAATTGAACAAGGAAGAGGAGAATATGCCCAAGATGCTTGACAGCTGCCACACTCCTCCCATCAACACCCCAAAGACAATACAGGAATCCCGAAAGTTAGCAGTGAGTTTTCATTTAAACCGCTGAAACAGTGCACACTAACTTTGGCATGCTGTAGCTTTCTTAAGTACTACAACAGATGTGGTAATCATAGGAGCACAAGCAAGGACTACGAGTGAGCAGTGGAATAAAATCATGATACCCAGTTGATAAATTATAGAAAATCAATTGTTAAATAATATTGTGGCAGATCTCCATAAACTGATCCTTTAGAGGATCTGGTTTCACTGATGTTTTGTCAGTGTAAATTGACTTATTTTTCTATAGGAAATTTTGAGTGGAGTAGGACATCCCTATATACACAGATATTCAGTGAATACCTAATATAAACAAAAACAGTTGTCTTCATTGTGTATCATTGGCACCTTTTTCATTCCTGACTACCATGGTAAGTCTTCTTTATCTCAAGACTGTCCTGATTCTACAGCTCCTTCTTATGCATGTGTTCAGTCTTCTATGAGTTTGTACTTAATTGAAGGCACCTGAACAAGGGGTTCAGTAAAATCAATGTAATTAATGTTCCTCAGAAGGAACTCAAGACCCCAGTTGTGATGAGAAACTCTGTATAGTACAGAGAATGTAATTTATAATTGTTATGACAGATGAGTTGGAATTTCCTAATATAAATTACCCTCTAATAAATTGATTTAAACATCATGTGAAAATAGTAAATGAAACTGTAGGAAGAAGAGGTGAATGAAGAAAAATGTGTGTAGAGACCTACCCCATGACTAGACAGTCCCCAAAGTCCTTTATTGATATTCTTTCAATTACCCTCCTAAAAGATGACTGAGATGAGGAGCTAGAGTTTGAAAATATTCAAAGAATTTAAAACACATGTATGTTGTCAGTGTGGAGTGTTGGCTGTAATGTAGCTCAAGTCCTTGCTCCAAATCACATAACACAATGCTTCCAACAGCTGATTTTACATTACTATTTGAACTGTTCATTTGTTCTCCATCTTTTATGTCTTTCTGTTGTAATAGCAGTTGAATTCCTTTCTACTCTTCACAGAAGCACCCCTAAACGTATTGAAAAACCATAGCAAAGTTTTAAAATTATGAAATGAGTTTCTTGTATGAAGTTGGCAGTGATTATACACTGGAGCATCAAAATTCCATTGCCATTTGTATTAATGCTGTTATTAAAGACAGAGCATTGGAATGTTTTTTTTTTAACCTGCATTTACTATCTAAAGTACCAATTATCTAAAGAGAAGGGAAAGAGAAGGGGAATCATAGAGACTGAGAGAAGTACATTTATTAATATCAGGTTGTCCTAATAATATTTTTACATTTATCCTAAAAGAGCAGTAAAATACATATGATTTCAAACAATATACCTTACTTGTTTTATAAATCTAGTAGAATGATATGTTACTGAGAATGATGGCATGTATCTTTCCTAAATCAAGTTCTTTGGGAATGTACTTCATTTTTACAAAGCCTTAGATTCTCATGACAAACAAAACAATCTAACACAAGAACAATGGCAATGGGTTTTTGACCCTACTGCACGTACTGGCTTTGTGGGAGCCTAGGCAGTTTGGATGCTCACCTTACTAGACCTGGATGGAGGTGGGTGGTCCTTGCACTTCCCACAGGCAGGGAACCCTGATTCCTCTTTTGGCTGACGAGGAAGGGGGACTAGATTGGGGGAGGGGGAGAAAAATGGGAGGCGGTGGTGGGGAAGAGACAGAAATCTTTAATAAATAAATAAATTAATTAAAAAAAGAACTTAGAGGGTATTTAGATTGTAGGATTCAGATGGAGAACAAAACATAATCAATATAAAACTCATTTTTAAATGTAATTATTTATACAGCATAACATTTTATTTTATTAAGATGTAGTTATAAATTTCTAAAGTTCAGAACTCTACCCCATTTTCATATATAAAAATTTCCATTAGATTTGCAAATGGGTATTTTAGTTCAGCCTTTCCGATTGATTACACATCAAATGTAACCAATCTTTCTGTATTTCATTTCTCTTAATGGAATTCGTCAATTATGGACGTATAGCTTGAAGACTTTCTGATAATAATTTTGAATCTAATGGGAACGTGGAAAGAACCTCTACACTACCAAGTGACCAAACTCAGTGGTATGCCAGGAGCCAATGAAACTCTCATGTCCACAGCAAAAAATATTGAGGCCCAGAGCAAAGAACTTCTAGAACTCACCAAATGGATACTCAATATGGTAAACAGTCTTTTTTTTACTTTAATTTTTTTCTTTTGTTTTATTAAATTTTTTTAATTAAAAATTTCTGCCTTCTTCCCGCATCCCTTTTCCCTCCCTCCTTCCCCACTCCCCATGCCCCACTCCCCTACCCCTCCCTCTCCAGTCCAAAGAACAGTCAGGGTTCCCTGCCCTGTGGGCAGTCCAAGGTCCTCCCCCCCTCCATCCAGGTCTAGGAAGGTGAGCATCCAAACCAGCTAGGCTTGGTAAACAGTCTTCTTAAAAGTCCACTTTTCTCCTTCATGAAGCTGACTACTTTTGAATTATCCATCTTGAAATGTCCCACTTTGGAAGAACAAAATTTAGTCAGCTTATCTTGTATGTAGCCTAGAGTCACTTGAGGAATTATCTTGGCTGGGTTTCTAAAACTGTGGTTTTAAAAAAGAAATGACCAAAAGAAGCTTGGGAAGGAAAGATATATTTTTTTTTCCACTTACACTTCTACATCACTGTCCATTACCTATGGAAGCTAGGCAGGAACTCAAGGCATAAACCTGAAGCAGAAACCGTGGAGGAATGCTTACATGCTTTCTCCACCCGTTTCTTTATACAACTCAGGATCACCTGCCCAGGAATGGCACACAACATACCTGCACAGTACCCTGTAGACTTGCCTCCAGGCAATATGCTGGATGTAGGTTTTCAACTGTGGTTCCTCTTCTCAGATAAGTCTTGCTTGTGTCAAGTTGATTGAGATGGATCAACAGTCAAGAGCACTGACTGATTTTACAGAGGACCCTGGCTGGCTCAATTCCCAGCACCCCATGTGACAGCTCAAAACTGTAATTTTAAGATCGGACACCTTTTCATAGACATATATGAAGGCAAACCACCAATGCACAAAAAATAAAATAAAATAAGTGAAAAACACAGCAATGGGAATTAACATAAAAGTTGAACTATTTCTCACAGCTGTTTGGACACAGACAATACCTATAAGCATCTGTTGGTGTTGTTGAAACACTAGGCTGTGTTGAAATAATGCTTTTCTGCTATTTCATCTTCCTAGACTTAAAGGAAACAATTTATCACCCCTAAATTTAATGTAAGAAAATATGGACATGTGCTGGAAATCTAGATTGTCTATACCTAACGATGTCAGAGTCCCCAATACTAGATTCATGAAAGTCAATGTCTAAGAATGAAATTTCCCATTATTAATGTATCTCTAAATACAATTTACTATTCAAAAGGAAAAATGACTAACAAATACACACAGTGTAAATAATCGATGACTGACTATCATTTTGCCACTAGGTTCACCCTGGCATTGAACATGAGGACTATGCTGAATGGTCAGATCTGAAGTCTTTGCAAGCCGCTGATGAAGAAACTGGCCTCTCTGCTTTATTTAAATTGTCCTTCTGCTTGGGAATTGACACGTACATGGTTGACCTTAATCTTAAATACCTGATATGTGTGTTTGTTGGTGGCAATACCTGCTCATTCTCAAGGTTTAGATATGATCCATATGATCCATTCTTTTGATAATTTGTTTTTTATTTTGTACATTTGAAAGCATACATTTGCACAGAGCATATCTTATGCATAAAATAAAATTGTATATTAAATAAAATATTACATTTACAAAGCACAAGAAAATTTGTCTTCAGCTTTTTTCCCATTTAGAACTAAATGTAACAATAACATTGAAACACTGATCACAAACGACATGTGATTAGGAAATTCAAGCAATTTATAACCTAAAGTCATAGTAAAATAATGTTGGTAAAGTTGTAAAATTAAAATATGAGATCTAATTAAAATTCCAGCAAGCTACTTATAACATGGACATATTGGTATATCTTAAGAACACCAGGCATGTCTTTAAACCAAGTGCCAGTGAAATGACAGAAAATACTATTCCCACCTGATTGTAGTATGGTGGAGTTCTAAGAATTTTCTGAAATGAAAGTGGTTGTTTTTAAAGATAGGATGGTGCAAGATTTCTCTAATAACTCTCTTCAGCCATGCTCTTCTTTTGGGCACCCACAAAAACACAGGCAACAGATAAGTTCACACTAGGAAACTTCCCAAAGAAGGGAAACACAGAAACATTATAACCGAAAAATAACAGGAATTAACAATCACTGGTCATTAGTATCTCCTAATATCAATGGACTTAGTTCACCTATAAAAAACACATGATGGAGGAAGGTCATTGAGCAATAAAGAAACTGCTTGGCTGGCCCTGATAGGTTAAAACATAGGTGGGAGGAGTAAACAGGAGGAAGTGAGGTAAGACTCCTCAGTCAGACTCTGCTCTGCTCCCGGAGAGACCCGACAGCTCTGCTCTCTGGAGCAGAGACGCCATGCTCAGCTCTCCCGGGTAGACTCAACAGCTCTGCTCTTTGGAGCAGAGATGCCAAGCTCTGCTCTCCCAGGCAGCTTCGACCCAGGAGGGACATAGGCTAGAATCTTCCCGGTAAGTGCACCTTGGGGCGCTACAATTATTAGAAATGGGCTAGTCCAGGTGTGAAAATTAGCCTGTAAGGGCTAGAGTTCATGGCCAAGCGGTGTTTAAATTAATACAGTTTGTGTGTTGTTATTTCGGGCATAAGCTAGCCAAGCCGCAGGGGTGCTGGGGACGCAGCCCCGCCGCTCTTATTTCAACAAACATAGGCTAAGAGAATGGATACAAAAGCTGGATTCATCCTTCTGCTGTATACAAGAGACACACCTCAACCTCAAAGACAGATATTACCTCAGAATAAAGGGTTGGGAAAAGGTTTTCCAATCAAATGGACCTAAGAAACAACCAGGTGTAGCTATTCTAATATTGAACAAAATAGACTTCAAATGAAAATCAATCAGAAAAGATGGGAAGGACACTTTATACTCATGACAGCCATGTTCTTTGAAACTTTCATTTTCTTTGACTCATCTTTGACACATTCAATATGTTTTCTTCTCTCTGTTTCTGAGTCTCCTTTGTTCTAAATTCAGTTTAACTCATAATAATCACTTAATACATCTATGTTCTCTTTTGGCTCAGATCATATTCAGAAAAGCAGAGATGGTCACTTTCTACAGTGCTACACTTACTGTTTCTTGATTCTTTTCCTTTGACTTTGTCAGAATAGGAAGGAGGCTTAGGTAAAAAAGAAGGTTCTCACTATTTGGTGATAACAAAGACTTACTGCCGACAAAAATAAATTCTCTCTAAGTAGCAGTCAACTCATTCATAGAGCACACTAGTGCTTGCTCAAAACACCTACTAGAGAGGACTTCAAGTTACACTATATTTATCAACATATTTCCTCCTACTAGGCTTTTCTATCCACTCCACACCTCAGCCATCTGCCGCACCCTCTACTGCCTGTGCTAAAGATTCCCCTCCTCTTTAAGGAACACTACCAAAGAAAATCAATAAAGGTGTGAAATCCACCAAATGACACAGAAATATGCCAGAGGACTTCTTCAACAGTCCAATGATAACTGCGCTGGACCACAGTTGACTTCTTCTTGGCGTTGTTACCAGTTCTCTCTTTCTCCTGTTTATATGTAGACATTTGTTGTGAGGTCACTGTTCTCAATATAAAGTTTAAACACCTAATATTCTATTTATGTTGTGTGGTGAGCAGTGTTTGGTTGAGGGAAATTCACCTTGTTAACTGTCTCTAAGAAACCTAGAATGTGAACTTTTCAACTGAAAGATCTCCTTAAAAAAAATTCAGTGACTAGGCTGTATTTCCTGTGAAAGTCAGGGGGTTTCAAAGATTCTTAGACAATGAGAGACAACAACATTTTGACAGATAGAAAAAGAAAAGAGTAGGATTAAAAAGCAAATGCAAAAACAAAGCTGTATTGTGAGAAAGAAGCAAAAAAAAAGAAAGAAAAAGAGAAAGAAAACCAATAAAAGACATGATAGAAAGGGTATTGTGCTGTTACAATACCAAAATACAGAGAAACCTAAAACTACCTTAAATTTTAGACCCTCATAACATTCATAATGCCTCTACTCGTATCCCACATATTTTGTTTCATTTCTTGATTTATTGAATGTTTAATTTAAATTTGAATATTATATTTTTTGTCTATTGAAATGTTAAATCTTTCAAGTAAAAGAAAGCTAGACCATTCTCCATATTAGAAGTCAAGAAAAAATTTTCCCACATAATTTTGATGTTCATTGTTCAACCAGACCAATTTCATCTCTCAAAACCATTTGAATTTATCTGAACTTTGCTTCTGGTTCTCAGTGTGATAGTATTCCTTTTTCAAAACATAACAGAAGACAGTTCAATAACCGCATCAACCTATCTACTAGCTCTTGAAGGCATGCGAAGCAGTAGTTGCCTTGCTAACTGTCATTCTTTTCCCTTCAAAGGGTAAGAGGGTGCAATACATATGCAGGTTTATCTGTGTTATTCATTGTCAAACTCTATTTTGCTTTATGTTTAACAGTTTTATGCACATTTCCAACATATAAGATGGTAACATGGCAGGAGTGTTTGGAAATAAATAGCAATTTAATTCTATAAAATATAAGTTTTAAAATGTCTGTAACAAAACTTAATTGTAGACTTCTGATAAATCATGCAGGTGTAGTGGTTAAAGGCCTCAGCTGTAGGTGTTTCAAAGATTCAACAAAATATGGTTAGAAAAGATACTTCAGAACAAAATAATGACTTCCTCTCTAATGGAGAGGGAGTATATTTTCTTATGTAGATTTTAGAGTAAAAGAAAATTTGAAGAAATGCTTCTCTTGCTATAATGATGGAAATCAATATCAAAACAGAAAGAAAACAATGGTAGAAATTGAATTATCTGATAAAATATTAAGTTATATGTCATGGACACTATGTAGAGTAAATGGGACATCAAAAGAACTCTTCTTTCCAGGCTTAGAGATTATATTGTGAGGGCAGAGTGTAAAAATATACAAATTACTTAATTAATGTCAATATAACAGCACCTTCTCATGGAAAGAAAAAATGAGTTATTTCAGAGATAGAATACAAAATAGAAACATAAAGAGAACATGGGAGAGTTTGGGAATACCGTGAAGACATTATTCAGTGGTTAGGGAACTATGGGAAGGGAGGTAGAAAGATTGTAAGAGTCAGAGGGATTTAATGACAGCAAGGAACTAGGACTGACACCATATGAAGTCATAGAGACTATTGTAGTATATAAAGGTTTATATACATTCAAGCCAGACAGGCTTCCAGTACTGAAAGAGGAAGTGTACATGAAATCCCACCATAAACAATAAGAAAATTACTCCAATTGACATAGAGTTGTAAAGAAAAAATTAGTTTTCTCTAGTAGAGTTTCACTGTATATACTAACCACATTTAAGAATAGGTCCGATGCCTAGCAGAAGATTGTTAACACCAAATGAACTTAAAGCCATTTTAAAAGCTAATTTGTCTTACATGGCTTTGTTTGGGAATTCTTTATCTTACTGATCTTTTGCTTCTGTATTATGATTCCCAATTTTGCATTTTTATGAATTTTGCTTTCTTGTTTATCTGTGTATCTTTGTAGTATTTTTCCATTTATTTTGTTTGTTTTCTCAAAAGACAAGGAAAGAAAGGGATTTGGATTGTTGGGGAGGTAGGAAAGATTTTGGAGGACTTGGGCCTTGTAATACTACTTAAAAGTTTTTTATTGACTGTCATCTATATTTTTAGCTGACAAAATTGTGTACAATATCTATTACATCTCAAGAATACATACATTGTAGAATAGTTTCTATAGTAAAATCAGCTACTCATAACAATTTTAAGAATATATTCCACTTTCCTTCACATTGTCTTTCTGCTGCACATTAGTGCTTCTAAGTTTGTTGTAGATAGAAATTATATAATATTTTTATGTATTTATTTTTTAAAAACAATATTTTTTTCATTGTGCATGCCAATCCCAATTCCTACTCCCTACCCTCCTCCAACTTTCCCCTTCATCCCCCATCCCACCCCCAGTAATTCTTCAGAGAGGGTAAAGCTTCCCATGGGAACAGTCAACAAAATCTGGACATCACTTTGTGTTAGGACAAAGACACTCTCCCCTACATCTAGGCTGAGAGAGGTATCTCTCCATAAAGAATGGGCACCAAAAAGCCAGTTCATGCACTACGGATAAATCCTGGTCTCAGTGCCAGTGGCTCAATTGACTGCCCAATCCATATAACTGTCACCCACATTGAGAGGGTCTAGTTTGGTCCTATGCAGGTTCCCCTGCTTTAGTGCAGAGTTGGTGAGCTCCCTTTAGCTCAGGTCTGCTGTTTCAGAGAGTATAGCCATCATGTTCTTGACCCCTTTGCTCATATTATTGCTTCTCCCTGTACTTGACTGAACTTGGGAGCTCATCCCAGGGCTTAGATGTCAATCTTTGCATCTGCTTTCATCACTTGCTGAATGAAGGTTCTATGAAGACAAGTAAGGTAATCATTGATCTGATTACAGGGGAAGGCAGTACAGGCGCCCTCTCCACTATTGCTTAGGGCAATCTTTGTGGATTCCTTGAAATTTCCCCAGTGTCAGGTTTCTCACTAACCCAATGATGACTCCTTCACTCAAGATATCTTTTTCCTTGTTCTCCCTCTCTGTCCTTCCCCCATCTTAAGCATCCCATCTTCCTCCCTCCCCTTCTCTTTTCCCCTTTCACCCTCCTTTCTCTGCCCTGACTCACAATTTACTCAGGAGATCTTGTCTATTTCTCCTTCTTAGGGGGATCCATGTATGCCTCTCTTAGGATTGTCCTTTTTACCTAGTTTCTCTGGTGCTATGGACTATAAACTGCTTTATGTTAATATCAACTTACGAGAGAGTAGATACCATGTTTATCTTTCTGTATCCGGGTTACCTAACTCAGGATGTTCTTTTTTTAGTTCTGTCCATTTGCCTGCAAATTTTAAAATGTCATTGTTTTTTTTTTTTTCCACTCAGTAGTACTCCATTTTTAAATGCACCACATTTTCTTTATCCATCCTTTGGTTGACGAGTACCTAGGTTGTTTCTAGGTTTTGGCTATTACAAATAATTCTGCTATGAACCTAGTTGTAGTATGAGCGTGCATCTTTTAGGTATATGCCCAAGAGTGCTATTTCTGGATCTTGAGGTACATTGATTCTAAATTTTCTGAGAAACACCATACCGATTTTCAAAGTGACTATACAAGTTCGCACTCCTACCAGATATGGAGGAGTGTTCCCCTTACTACTCATCTTCTTCAGCATAAGCTTTCATTGGTGTTTTTGATCTTACCCATTCTGATGGTGTAAGATGGTCTCAGAATCATTTTGATTTGCATTTCCCTGATGGTTATGGATGCTGATCAATTACTTAAGTGTCTTTAGGCCACTTAAGATTCCTCTATTGAGAATTATCTGTTTAGATCTGAAACCCCATTTTTCAATTAATTTATTTGGTATTTTGATGTCTAGTTTTATTTAGTTTTTTTTTTTTTTTAAATTTATTTTGAAGATCAAGCCTATGTCCAGTGTGAGGAAAGATCAATTCTTTTTCTGATGTGGGGTTGGTGAAGATCTTTTTTCATTCTGGAGGCTGCCATTTTGTCTTTTGGAAGGTGTTGTTTTTCTTATAGAAGCTTGTCCATTTCAGGAGGCCCCATTTATTAATTGTTCCTTCAATGCCTGTGCTACTGGTATTATATTCAGGAAGTGTTCTCCTGTGCTCATGCATTCTAGCTTACTTCCCCCTTTCTCTTCTATCTGGTATTCAGTACAGCTGGATTTATGTTGAGGTCTTTGATCCATTTGAACACAAGTTTTGTGCATGGGGATAGATATGGATATATTTAGATTCTTCTACATGTTGACATCCAGTTATACCAGCACCACTTGTTGAAGATCCTTTCTGCTTTTCATTGTATAATTTTAGCATCTTTGTAAAAAAATTAGGTGTTCAGAGGTGTGTGGATTAATAACAAGCTCTATAGTAGACCTTGATGTCAGAGATGCTGATACCTCTGGAAATTTGTTTGTTGTCTAGCACTGTTTTGGCTATCCTGTTTTTTTGTTGTTGTTGCTTTCTATCCCCTGCTACCACACCAGCCCCACCAACCCCAACAGCACCTGGAAGAAGAGTAACCACTTGAACTATAGGCCCCACCTGTACCAACTCCAAATGCACCTGGATGGACAGTGGCCACTGGACTCACTGGCCCCACCTGCACCGGGAGTGACAATAGCGGTGACACAGGCCCCAACTATACCCCAAGTGCACCTGGAAGAAGAGTAACACCTGAACTATAGGCCCCACCTGTACTAATTGGGAGAAGAGGAGTCTTCAAGGCTCAGGCTCCATCTGTACTGACTGGAATAAGAAATGTGTAGATGGCAGTGTAAGAACACATTCAACCACACAAAGATCAATATAGCACCCTCAGAAATTAGTGGACTAACAGCAGCAAGACCTGAACAGCTCAACTTAGATGAATCATAAAGAAACAACCTTAAAATAACTTTATGAAGATGATAGAGACCCTTAAAGAAGAAATGAAATATTCCCTTAAAGAAATGGATGAAACAACAACCCAATAATTATAAGAAATCAATCAATCCCTTAAATAAAGTCAAGAAAACCAAGGGGGAAAAAACAATCAAACAAACGAAGGAAACAATTCAAACAATTCAAGACTTGAAAATTGAAGAAGAGGCAATAAAAATACAAATCAAGAAAATTATGGAAAATCTGGGTAAATGAACAGGAACTACTGGTGCAAATATGACAAACAGAATACAAGAGATTGAAGAGAGAATCCCAGGAGCTGAAGATATGATAAAGGAAATAGGCTGGTGAAAGAAAATGATAAATTCATTAAATCATTAATAGAAAACATCCAGGAAATCTGGGACACCATGAAAAGATCAGACCTTAGAATAATATGGATAGATGAAAGAGAAGAACTCTAGCTCAAAGACACAGAAAATATAGTCAACAAAATGATAGAAGAAAACTTTTTCAACCTAAAGAAGACTATGTCTATGAAGGTAAAAGAAGCTTACAGAAGAACAAATAGACTGGTCCAAAAAAAGTTCAATCATCATGTTATAATAAATAATAATTTTCTATTAAAGGTTTTTTAAAGACAGTAGTGCTTAAGATATAATGACATATTTTAATGATATTAAAGAGCCGACAAAAATCTTTTACATAAGATAAACAGCAATGAGGTAACATCTAAGTGATTTCTGCAAGAATTAAATAAATTAGGAAAGTGAACTCCTTCACAATAGCTTCAAAATATAATAAAATGACTAGAAATATACATATCCAAGTTGGTAGTAGAATGTTACACCGAAAAGGGTAAACAAGGTAAAAATAATTTAAAAAACACTAGAAGATTAAAAGACCCACACGCTCAAGGCATGAAAGAACTAATCTGATGAGAATGACTGTGCAACTGCAGGAGATTGGCAGGTTGCTTATAATGGTGGTCAAAATCCCAATGATGTTTTTTGACAGCTTGTGAAATGATTCTAAGATGACAGTGGTGACAGGGTGTCACTGACAAAACAAAATAACACTAAGCAGAAGAACGAAGCCTAGAAATATCACAATATCTGGTATCATTTTTTCCCTAGAACCATAGTAACAAAAACACCATGGTTTTGGCATAGAAACAAATTCATTACAAAATGGAGAGAACAGAGATTTCAGAATAAGACAAGAGAGATGCCTTAGTTGGTAAAGGCAATTGTCACCTACTCTGAGAACCTGAGTTGATTCCCAAGACCCACATGGCTTAAAGAGACAGCTGATTTCAACTATCTCTCCTCTGACCCTCACCTGTTTGGTGTGTCCACAAGTAAATTATAGACAAGCAATGTATGAATAAACAAACAAACAAATAAATAAATAAGCCATGACTACTTTTTTGAAAGTTTGGGGTTTAATTTCCTGGACCAACGCAACATCTCACAAACACTTGGAAAAACTCCATTTCTAAGGAATCCAATGCTTTCTGCTGACACCAGGCACATACATAAGACATAGAAATGCATGCAAGTGAAAGCACATACACATAAAAGAAATAAAAATAAGATTAAGTAAATGAATAAAAACAAAAATACCCAGACATATATCCACAGAAATTATTCATCTAATGTTTCATAAGACAATAAAATATATACAGTGAAGAAATTATAGGTTTGGCAATAAATGCTATGAAAGAAACTGTGATGTACACGTGGCACAATGAAAATAAATCTATATTTCTCAATCTGTACAAAAATAATTCTAAAATTCAATAGTAAATAATGATGTGTGTAAGTGCTGGATATTTAAAGTCCAGACAAAATGTAGATGAATTAAGAACTACATAAAAAGGGACTCAGTAACCAAAAGTAGTCCAAAGAATGCCCATGATATTAAATACTTTTATACAGAAATAAAGGCAATCAGTGAAGTGAAGAAAGAACATATAAAATCTTAGAATTCACCAAAGAATTACAGACTATAGATAATAAAGATAGAGAATTACATCACTTCCACATCCCTAACCTCTATTGACCCTTCCCTTCTTCATCTGGAAAATTCTTCTCAAATTTATGGTCTTTTGTTCTTCAGCTAACATTGTTATAAACACATATATGACTATCACACACACACACAAACACACACACACACATTGCTAAACTGAATTTTGTTAAAGTTAGATCAGGCCTACTAAACATATTTGCCAGTGTACATTTTTTACTGAAAGATAATAGATTTGAGGTAGTTTGTCATGAATGGAAATATGATATGCACCACAAAGAAAAATATCACCTAAAGACAGGAAAGTAAGTTCAACTTAAGTGTTTATGTGAAATTAGAGCCTTTTATTTCTTAACATTGTTCACAAATCCCTGAGTCTTTCTAGCAGACAGATATGGGTGATAAACAGGATGTAGCTCTAATACTAGTCTGGAGCTAGTCACACACCAGAGCCCAAATTCTGCAGATAAGGATGTAATCATTCCCTGATTTACTCCTGGCAATACAGACAATGTTAACTTCCTGTACTAAGAGAGTCCTGTGGAAATGCTTCCAGACAAGGAAGACTAATGACACCTGACTAATGACTTCTTTACAATTCCCAGATTCTCTACTGTGATCAAAGACCTAACAAGGGTGACTTTCTCAGGAAGTTCCTGGAGGCTTATCTTTCATACACATACAGTTCATTGTGTTGGGGACTGTGAGATGGCTTTTTACATTGATTCCACAATCAATGCACACAGAGAGACAAATATTGTTGTTTTATTTCTTCTTTCTTTTTACTCAGATTGAGTCACAGTACATGAAATTGTGTCTCCAACATTAATGAAAATATAGTATAGTGTAACCATTATGGACATTGATGGGAAGATTCATCAAAAATATAGAAAATATAGAAATTGATCTAACTTATGACCCAGATACACAACTCCTGAGTATATACCCAAAAGGTCATATTCCCTACTATAAAGATACTTCTTTAGCCATATTTATTGCCATGTATTCACAAACAAGAAGTTGAAATAGCTTAGACCTATTAGCTCATGAATGGATAATGAAAATATAGTATATATACACAATGAGTATTCAGTCAACTCTAAAGATAATGAAATTTACAGGAAAATGGATGTAGCTGGAAATAATCATTTTTAACTAGGTAACCCAGACTCTCAAAGATATATGCCAAATATTCTTGCTTATATATGGATCCTAGCTTTGAATTTTTATATTCATTCTTATTATTTATTAATTATGTATACATGTGTGGGGGTATAGGTATATACATGTGTATAAGGGTTCACACAGAGGCCAGAGGAGTTTGATCCTCTGGATCTGGAGTTACAGACAGTTTTCAGCTGCCAAAAATGGGTGCTGAGTATCAACCCAGGACATCTGGAAGAACAGTACATGCTGCATCTTCCTACCTTTGAATCTTTAGATATGCATTTTTAAGTTGAAGTAGCTTTAGAATTTAAGAAACTATTCTAGGTTTATGGCATGAGTGGCAAGATTTCAAGACTGGAAAAAAATAGCAAAATATAGATGTGTTAAGAAGAAAGAAGAACAATGGAGATAAGATATAGCAAATGATGTGAGGATGGGAAGGCAAATGAAAAGATGGCTAAAAGAGCACATAAACTAAATCTAAAGACTTTTAATGTCCATATAGAAACCTAGTACTGTAGAAGATAGTTGATATTGGAATTTGGTAATTACAGGTATTAATAAAATATTAACAAGCTGTTACTAAAATAATGAAGAATCTATCACTCTGTTAAGTTGATCCCTTTGAATAAGAATGACCAGGGTTGAATGGGAAATACTGAGTACATTTAACTCTTTATAAGCTACTGTCTTTCTCAATGAGATATTTGACTCACTATTTGGGGGCCCTTCAAGTACTCCATAGAAGGGGCTGCTGTGGGACAATGGTCTGGTAGCCTGTAAAGATTTGTTACTTGTATTTTAATAAAATTCTGATTGGCCAGTACCCAGGCAGGAAGTATAAGTGGGGCAATGAGAATAAGAGAATACTGGGAAGAGGAAATGGTCAGTTTGCAGTCGTGAGAACCAGAATAAGAATGAGCACATGTTTTATAGCTGCATTTACAGTATAAGAGATCAAGTCTAAATGGGCTGGTATCTTAAAGGCTATCAGCTGAAAGAGCTGAAGGAACTCCCACAGCAAGAGGCAATCAAGATCATCTCAGCCATGGGTGAATGGAACCAGGCCTATTCCTTTTTTCCACTTTTTTATTTCATTAAAAAAACAAAAAGCACACTATCTTTTTTTCATTTTACATACCAATCCCAGAACTCGCTGTCTTCCCTCCTCCCATTCAATCCACCTTCCCCCCTCCACCGCATCCAGTCCCCAGAGAGAACAAGTCGCAATTCTCCGAGGAAGGAGAAGATATACTTATCTTCCCAGTATAAGCAGGCTGATCTCCAAAAATAAATAAAGAATTCAAGAAATTAGACATCAAAATTCTAAATAATCCAATTAAAATATGGGGTTCAGATCTAAACAGAATTCTCAGCAGTAGAATCTTAAATGATCAAAAGACACTTAAGGAAATGTTCAACATCCTTAACATTCAGGGAAATGAAAATCAAAACGACTCTGAGATATCATCTTCCACAAGTAAAAATGGCTAAGACCAAAAATACCAATAATAGCTGGAGAGGGTAACAGGAACACTCCTCCATTGCTGATGGGAATGCAAACTTGTACAACCACTCTGGAAATCAGTATGGTGATATCTTAGGAAATTGAGAATCAACCTACCTCAGGATCCAGCAATACCACTTTTGGGCATATACCAAAAGGATGCTGAATCATGCTACAAGGACATTTGTTCAACTATGTTCATAGCAGCATTACTTGTAATTGGCCAGAACCTGAAAACAACCTAGATGCTCCTCAACTGAAGATGGAATAAAGAAAATGTGCTACATTTACACAATGGATTATTACCCAGTGGTAAAAAAAAAAGGGTATCTTGAAATTTGAATGCAAATAGATAGGACCAGGCCTGTTTTTAAAAGCATTATTCTTCAGAATAATATTTGAGTCTCATGACCTCTTGGCTGCCCTTTGGTCAAATATTCTTTGTTGGTTAGATCAGTGTGAAGAAAGGGTCCAGTGACAGAAGAACAATGTCTATCCCCAAAGGCTTTCCTGTCCTCTCAAAAGGAAGTTTAATTTACACTTCTTATGCTCAGGCATTATCTTCCTGATTCTGGTATACAATATGAACTCTAGAAGAAAGGTGTTCCTTGCTTATTTCTTTTAATATATATTAATTGAGGAAAATAGTTTCCAACAAAAAAGATTCTAAATCATTTTCACACTTGTATCTCTATGTCCACATTCTATCCACTGCTCCTCGTGCTCCCTGAATTTTTTTTTCTTTTCACTGACCTATTCTTCACCAAAGAAACAGTTTCTACACAGCAGCAGAAGACCATTAATTTTATCTCCTCCTCTATTCAGAGAAATCCAGTTCTGACCAGACCCTGCTGATGATTTCTGGGGAAATGCTTATCCACGAAATATAGACTATTGACAATGTGTTGGATGCAGACAATAGTAATTTTTAGCAAACTAGAGAATGATATGGCATATGCTTTGATTTCAGTATAAAGAAATATCTAACTGTGACTTAAATGAAAACAACACACTCTTGCTTTACTTTCAGATGACATTGCTCTGGGCACTTCTACGAAGTGTCATAAAAAAGACCTTCTTAGAACAAATAAATGTCACTCCCCATCTAATTCTGACAATTATAATCAGTCAATTGTATACCACTGCCATAGGTCTAGCCAAATATATTCTGATTAAATTTGAGACCAGTTCATGACAGAACCTATGTTTGTGTAGGTAAGGCTGGCAGAAAGTCTGTGGCTTAGGTAAAATATTCAAAGCTTCAACATGATTTGGCTAATAAACATACTTTGACTACCAAATAAACCCTCACAAAACCAAAACAAAATGACCAAGCAAACAAACAACAAAAAATCCTCTACATGTCTAGATTTGAACCTTAAATTACTTACCTATTGTGCCTAGTGTGTAGAAATAAACACTTTACCGTGTTCTCTGGATTCTGGCAAAAAAAAAAAGATTCCTAAATGTTAAACTGCTTGGAATGCAGGACTGTGGTGGTGTTGTGTTGCAATTCCCAGACACAGTGAAATAAATATGTCAACTTAACCAAGATTCAGTGACAGAAACACTTAAGTAACTGAAGAAAAGTGGAAGTCTGGGACACAGATATTTTGCTAAGGCATGGAATTCATACTAACTTTTGTGAAACGGAGATAGTTATTTGCAACTTAATTTTGATCCTAGAAAATATTCTTGAAATAAGCTAAACGGGTCATACTGACTACTTGAATCATTGTGGTCATGAGGTTGTTAAATCCTGCCTGAAGTTGAAGAGTCATATGATTTTCACCTTTATTCCTGATGTTATTTCTTCTTGCCTCCTAGCACTGTGTGGCCTTCAGGATGTTTCAACAGTCTATATAGGAGGAGGACTATTTACCGGAGGTGAGACTGCACTGAGACAGCTAAGGTGTGCCAGGACTCCTCAGAGATGCCACTGTCTTTCTTTCATCTATGCTCCTGTAAGTAACTCTTTCCTTGTGTTCTTTTAAGTAAGCTAAGATGTCCCTTTGACTTACAAGATCATTTGGAGAATTCACATTTTTATATCCTTTTTTGTCCCTTTTGGAATGAACAAACTGCCATTCATGCCTATTCAGGACAAGTATAATCAGATAAAGTTGAGAGACTTTCTAATCGTTTCGGTAGGAATAAATGCACCATACACTCTTGCATCAGTGGTTATTAAAAGGAGACTTCATTCTAGGAGACATGTAGAAATATCCTGAGACTTTGTGGACTTTCTTAACCTACCTAGATAGAAAGGTTTTTCAAAATCTAGTGATAAGTGTGTTACACAACCTCAAAAGACTAGGACACGAAATGATCAACATCAAAAAGTCAAATTGCAGAAACTGAGACATTTGATTAGAATGAGTTAAAAGGGGATTATACTGAATTTTCAGTAACTGTAAAATTTAGACTGTACAATGTTCTGGTTTCTAGATCTCTGCTATGAGATGCTTGATTTGAATGAACTTAATTTTATTTTTTGTTGTGGGGACTTGGTTTTCAAGGGTTGCAGATGAGGATCTTTTCAACCAGCTATAAAATGGTCAATCCAGAAAATATGTTTCAAAAAGGAAACTATGTCATATTTACCTTCTATTCTTGATAAAATTTCTAAGAATTAGATTTTCTAAAACAAAAACCAATATCTTTAGCCCCTTGTGCTCAACTTAAACTGTGAATATTTTTCAGCTAATAAATGGAAGAACTATAGATGTTTTTATATATGTATAATTATCTTATACATATATATTTATATATGTATAAGATGAATTAGGGAAAGCATTATGATTTTTCTGAAAATTTAGTTTTACAATAAGAAATATTTTCTCAGTTTAGATCAATATCAACGAGTCAACCCTAAAATCGTACATATAATTTATATTCTACTGGCTGAGTACATTATACATACATATATATATACATATGTAATTTGAAGACATGTGTGTATATATGTCTATAATGGTAGCAACTAGAGAAATGTTCATGAATTTAAAAGAGAAAAGAGTTTTTGGAGTCAAGAAAGGAAAGAGGTAAAGGATATAATTATCATGAGCTCAAAAAAGAAAAAAATTATCTTAATATTTTTATTTTTCTTAGAATAGTTGATGGTTTTAATATGTAGTACACAATCCTTTTGATGCTTTAATTGTTTACAATATGTGTAATTTGGGTTATTTTAATATAAATAAATCTTTCAAGTACTTTAATTTTATTTAGAATATTTATAGTTGCATTTATCAGATATACTGGACATGAGGATCTTTTTTACACTTGTTTACTAAAAAAACCAAATTAAATTTTCATTTTGATATCTACATGGTAATTCATGTCTTAAAATATATTGATTATCAGTATGTAGAGCTTTTGTCCACCTATAAAATATAATTTGATGATGATACCAACACTTCTCATTGTCAAAAAGAAACACATTTAAAACATTGTTTTATAGAGCAAGGCAAGTAAATAATATAAAGATTACTGGGGTTTCTGCAGTCAAGTGCTAAAAGATAAAACTTGATCTCTATAAGAAACAAATTCTTCTGACACTGAGTCTCAAAACTGTGGATATGTTCCCTGAAATTCAGTTATAGCTGAGAGAGCCTGGGTGTGTACTGAATCACAATGCATAAAGGAGAGCCTATAGTGTTGACAATCTATCCTACCACAGCTGATCCTAGGATATAGGGAAAAAAACAATTCTAGCAGCTTTCCCTTTCCACAATACTGTTTGATAACATTATACAGGATCAGTCTACCCAGAAAGTTATTGGAAAGTTCAACTTTATAGAAAAGACATTCTAAAACTTGTAGAATGGCAAACTCAGAATTATTACTCTAAGATAATAGAGGTTCCTTTACATACAGGGATCTTGCCATCCTTTGTGTTACACAACAGCCACTCGTGTGTTTACTCTTTTCAAGACAGAAATTAAAATGAAAACCACCATGCTACGCTCTTAAATGCACACATTGCACACTTAGTTTGCAAAGCTCATATTTCTCCTCCTCGTCTTACACAATGACTTCTGGGCTTATGCGAATAGGAACAGGGAGTTTATTCTTAGATTGAATCTTCTAGGAATCTCAGAAGCTACCCCTAGGAAGTCACACCAGCCTGATTGCCTAATCATGAGCTGAATAAATTAAAAAAGCAGTAAGTATTCTAACAAAAATTAGGTAAAGTCCAGGAGGCCCAACCTAACACCAAGAACTACAGGCAGCTACGGCACAGCTTGATGACAGTTGGAGAAATAGTCTTCCTCAGAGAAAAGCACACCCATTGGCTATCTATACTAAATGATCCTTCCTGGAAATCTTAGAATATTATAATCTTAAACGTTTATAAAGATTACACATATATATTTAAGAATATATGTACGTATATAACTATGTATGTATAAAAGAACATACTCATAGGTTCATAGCAACAATTAATGAAAAAAAGAGGCCATGAGTTTTAAAAAGAGCAAGGAGACATATATGGGGTTATTGGGTGGAGGAAAGGGAAGGGGTAAATGATGTAACTTTATTAATCTCAAAATTTAAAGGACACATGATGTCTTAGAGGAAGGATAACCTGAAAACCAGCATAAACTCTTCATAAATTCTTATAACACTGAACTAAAAGACAATTAATTTAATCCTCTAATGATGAAAATTCCACAATTATTTCTGATATCAACCCCAAACTGTAGGAAGTCAATAAGTTTTAATACCATATACCTGTCCAAATGTAACAGGAATTACATTTTCATTTTAAAAGCCTTTTTTCACTACTACCACTATACAGTATCAGATCACACAGGGGAAGACACTGAGTAAAGATGATGCCATTTCTTTTGATAATTTTGGATAAATGAATCTGAATGACTTTTGTTTCTTTTAGTAGGGGCAATTCTGCTGCTGCTGGTGTCAAACCTCCTTTTATGGGAGAATGTGGCCTCTGTGCCTTTGGGTACTAATGACACTAATGATGATAACCTATACCTCGAAGAATTATTTGATCATGCCAGGATACTCTTGCACAATATCAGTAAGCTCAACACTGAAATGCGTAAGATATATGTAAGTACTTCACTTATCTCTAGCAACCCCTTGTCTAAAATTTTTCTGTACCCTTTTATAGTTATCATGAACCAAATTTATAATAATTCATGTTTCTATTTACAAAGTATCAGCTATTGAAATAATTAAGTGAGGAGAATGGGGTACGTTCCTGAAATCTCAAAGATATTTGAAGGCTTCAATGAGATTTGGAATTTTCCCAACATACCTTCAAATTTTCTTAAATTTTTACTTGTGGCATAAAAATCTAATAGACACAGCTAGGGAAGAGGTTTGACTTCCTTACATTGTTTGCTAGAGGCCAATCTCTATTAGTATTGCTTAGCACACAGCAGATATACATTAGAGGAGACGTGCATTACAGGGAGTCACATGGAATGAATAAAACTAATTTAAATTGTGATGTTAAGTTCAGAGGAAAAACTAAACAAGCAAAATGCACACACACACACATCCACACAAATCACACACACAAGTATTAGTTTCTTAAACTTTTTTTTTCTCTTGAAGATTTTTTTTATTGAGAATAAGAAAAAAAAAGTTTCCGCCTCCTCCCAGCCTCCCATTTCTCTCCCCCTCCCCCCACTCTTCTCCCCTCCCCCCTCTCTCCTCCCCCTCCCCCCACTCCTCTCCCCCTCCCTCTCCTATCCAAAGAGCAGTTATGGTTCCCTGCCCTGTGGAAAGTCCAAGGTCCTCCCCCCTCCGTCCATGTCTAGGAAGGTGAACATCCAAACTGGATAGGCTCCCATCAAGCCAGAACATGAAGTAGGATCAAAACCCCTTGCCATTGACCTTGGCTTCTCATCAGTCCTCATTGTTCGCCATGATGAGAGAGTCCGGTTTTATCCCATGCTGTTTCAGTCACAGTCCAGCTGGCTTTGGTGATCTCCTAAACTTTTAAAGACTGGGAATCCTTGTTTAAAGAGTACAACCCATAAGTTTATTCACTTATTCATAAGACAAATAGATTCTCTGTTCCAGTGGGCTGTATGTTTTCTGTTCAAGGTGAGTCAGTTTCAAGGAAGACACAGTAGACAAGATTTCTGTACAGAAATGTACACGAGAAGACTGAGTTTGTTTTTGTAATGACTATGAATCGATAATAATCTTTTAACTCACTAGTTTTTCTCTCATTCCCTTCATCCGGTCTTAGATTGAAAGTGAGTTCTCCGAAAAATTTCATTATAAATTTGTAAGTACCTCTCTTGTTTCTTTCTCCTTTCTCCCCCAAAGTCTTCAGGTTAATGATTTGAACTAAGCATGGGAAAGGATCCAAGTTTCGTGTAATAAAATTCCAAGAGTGAAAGAAAGTTCCAGCTACTTTAAAGCAGAATCTGAATGGGACAACTTCTGGAAGTTTTTGGTTTACAAGAAATAGAGTGGTTTTTAAGGTCCATCTCCCTTGATCATTGTTGTTTCCTTAAAAAAAAAATCTTTGCACTTGCAATATAATGCTTTAATAGTTGTATTCAAAAATCTATGATCTTGCGTCTACAACCTGGATTCTCTTGACATCTTTCCTTAGCACACTGAAGATATCCAATGCAGAAAAACTACATTGTACTGTGCCACAAGAAATGGGTAGAATGAGTCTAAACTGTGATAACTCAAGCAGGGAAAAAGGCAAAAAACAACAACGTATTAGCTTCTCATGAACTCCTAAATTCTGGGAATAATATGAAAGGTTTCTGGAGTACAAATTTATCCACTGTGAAAGCTGGATTACAAAAGAAACTGGCTCTGTCATCCTGAGGATTGTATAGTACCTGGTCAAGGTCAATCAGGGACATGGAGGATACACTAGTACCTCCATGGCTTCAGTACAAATATGCACACCCAGAGAATCTCTTTTGTTTTTTTTTTTTTGCAATAAATATGCATTCATGTTGTGTCTTTACTAACAGTTTTATTTTATTTTATTTATTTTTATTTTTGCAATACCCTACTCTGGATTCAGCTAGCCTCAGGATCGGAGTCATATGACAAATTCGTAAGTACTTTACTTATTCCCAGCTTTTCCCTCAAAAAAGCCTTCATGCTGATGACATTACCAGGACTTACAAGAGAAAGCATTGAATATCAAGTGTCAACTAACACACATCTACAGCTAGATCATGATACAACATTCTTGGAGTGTTATACAAGAAAGCCTCTGGTAGTAGAAGGAAAAATGGGAATGGGAAAGCTTTGGGGAAACTGATTGGAAAAATAAAATGAAATGGTTTGGTAAAGATTTTCTCTAAATTCATTTACTTTTTAATTTAAAAAATCATAGTTGTGGCATAAAACTAAAATCACTGTGCCTAGAGAAGAATTCTGATATGCAGATCTAGCTTTTAATACTGACGTGTTTTTACTTAGTTCATGGCCGATATCCAAAAGGCTGACATACACTGTAGTCAGTTAGATGGAGGAAAGAGAAGCAATCTAAATGGAGACAATGCCAAAAGGTAGGAAAATACCCCACTCTGGACTCAGCTAGCCTCAGCATCAGAGTCATATGACAAATTCGTAAGCACTACTTGCTTTTCGGGAACTCGCAGTGTTGGAAATTCTGTTAGAGAACCAGCGTTAGAGTTCACACAGTATTGGGCTGTTTGACAGGAAAAAAATAGTTTTTCTCCTCCTGATAACTGCTTGTTATCTGTTCAAGGTCAGTTCACATAAAGGAGGAAAACATTAGGCTTCAGTAAAACAATGGGTATCAGGAGAATGTATCCTTTCCTTTGCAATAGTTATGTTATGATGGTGTTTTTACTCATAAGTTTTTCATTCCTCATTCTTTACTGACCCTCTTTCAAATTTTTAACGTTCCTGCTAATCCATTAAACGTTTGCACAGTTTCTGATAATCAGTTTTAAATAAATTATTAATAGTATAATTAAAATATAAAATTTAAGATTATATATTAATCAATATGCAAATAAAAAGTTTGTTGCTTTTTTATTTCACTGCTTACTAATTCCTAAAGATGGTCAGTTTGTTATATCTATTTTTGTAAAGTTGACACAATTCTGGTCAGGATTTATGATTAACATTGTATGGTACCAGTATATATTTTAACTTGGAATAGAAATAAAACATACAATTTTTTAATTATATAAGAATAAAGAGAAGGTTCAGTGGTTAATACCGAGTTAAAAAACACATATCAATTTGGATTAAAAAGAAGCAAGAAATTGGTGAATTTAGAAACAGTTTGCTGACATTGGGCCCAGATTCTACAGGAAAAAAATGATGTCTAAGACACTTGGAATTTACTATTTTGTTACTTTTTAAAGGCTTCCCAACAATAAAGAAACATTTAGGGAGAATAACAAAATCAAGTAAGAGAGGAATGAATGGGGAAAGGGTTGGCGCTTTGGACATTTAGATGAAGAACAAAATCAGGAGAAAGGTATCAAAGCGTTCACATTATTAAGTCTTTAATCTTTGCTTTCATTCAGATTTCATTGAGTGCATTAATATTCTTGTTATGGATTCAATGACTTATTTTCCAGACTCCAGTTAACTGAATATTTATTTTGACATATACAGATGCTTGAGTATTTTGTGGATCAGGAGTTTCTGGTCAAAACTCTCACTTGCTGCCACAATTACTCCATCAGAACACCAAGAAACATGGATGAAATCCAAAAGATCTCTGTGAGTCTTTAGTTTGATTTTTTTATTTATATTTATATTTATTTATTTATTTATTTATTTATTTATTTATTTATTTATTTATTTATTATACGGGAGAGCTGAAGCTGTAGACTAACTTTACTTCATCATGGCCACAGAGTGAGAATGAACAAAGCAAAATCATTTTAGATATTACATAAACAAAACAAGCAATTGTTAAGTAATATTACAACAGGTTCATAAATTGTCCATTAAGAGGGTTTCATTTTAATGACATCTCACCACTAGAGCTTGTTTAATAAATGCATGCACAGTTGTGTTCTTTGTATGTTACTAATGAACGGCTCCCTCGTGAGAACTCTTAAACCATTGACTACCATACTCAGTCTTCTTGATTTTCAAGACTCAAACTGATTTACTTCTGCTTCTTACTTTCCTATTCATTTTCTCACAATTTCGATGATTTTTTTCCTTGTCTTAACTGTAAGAACCTGAACAAGGGAGGACAATAAACACTGTTTAATGTTTTTCAGAATGAACCATGCCCCCAGTTGTTATGAGGTCTATATACCACTACAACTCCAATTTATAACTGTTTGAATCTTTCCTAATTAGTATTTTCTATAACTTATTTTCAAATGAACTGATTTAGTTATCATGTGAAAATAATAAGACAAAATGAAGAGAGAAAAAAAAATTTTAGATAGGTACTCCACAGCTAAGCACTCCACAACATGCTTTGTTGACTTTGCTGCTATTAACATTCACAAAAGATAACTGATGCAAGTAGACTGAGGCACTGAAAATTTCTTGGAACTTGGACCATCAGCCTTCTGTATCAGAATGGGTGTCAGGCTCCATCCAACTCAAGTCTTAAGTCTTTATTCATATGCAGCTATAGTCCCAGGAGACTGTATTCCTTTCCTTCACTTATTTTTTTTTAATTTCCATAACCATGTCCACTGGAAACCTCTCTACTCTTTTCATTGTCAGTACAGTAGCTAAACATATCAGCACAAAAAAACATTTTAAACCAGGAATGAATGTTATGTAAGATCCTAGAACACACTGGAAAGTCAAATTTCTGTTATTTCTACTGATACTGTTACACTGTTAAAGACAATGACATCTCATTGTTCCATTGTTCTTCCCTTAGATGTTCCACTACATATTTTGTTGTACTAGTGGATAGGAGAGGGAGTGTTCTAGACTGAGAAACCACACTTATTAATGCCACGTTTTTATTAATATCCCAATAAAGCCTAAAAAATTATGATTGTGAACAATCTACTTTTTTGTGTGATGAATCTAAGTTAAATTTCTTGCCCTTTACCCTGTGTGCGGTCTATTTTCCCTCAATCAATATACCAACTAAGCCCCAGAAAATTATGGGGTTCCCCTGAAATGTGTAAGTACTAACAGGGGGGTCAGAGGGCAGAGTTTCATATGAAAAACAAAACATGATCAATAAAATGGGTAATTGGAAATAAGAGATACATATATAAATTTTTGGATGACAGGTTAATCATCTTTACAGTGTTATATTATTTTTAGTCCCCAAACCATTCTACCTGATCATAAAAATAACAAATAGATATTTAAATCGTTTGTCTCACTAAAAACAGAAAGTAACCCTTCCTTACTTCCTTTATCTTCATGCAATTGCTGAAACATGGCTGCTTAGGTTCAAGATTTCTCAAAACTGATACTCAGTAGAGTACAGGCTTGGAATGACACTCTTCACAACCTCCTGACCATACTTGAGAGTACACCAGGAACACACGATGCTGTCCTCTCAATAGCCAGAGACATTAGGACAAAAAATGCAGAACTTTTTGAGGACAGCAAGAGACTACTCAACAAGGTGAGTACTATTCTTACCTTTACTTCCTCATTTGTGAATGATATGACTTCTGCAATGAATATCAAATGTTGAAACACCTCACTTTGCAAGAACACATTTTTGGCACCCAGTCTTATAACTGTCTCAGAACTAATGGAAAGAGATTAAAGTATAACTTTTCCCCAGTAATTTGAACAACATCTATTGCTCTGACTATTGCATTGGAGGTTCCCATTAAATCACCACTAGCCAATCAGTATTCATTACCAAAATCAAACACAAGTCTATGTTCAAGTTGGAAATACTGGTCCTCCATCATCAGAAAAATAAAAAGACAGATTTCATTTGAAGCCAATTTAATGAAAGAAAATGTGTACATGGATCTTGCTTTTACTTTTAGATGACTGACAGACTTATAGTAGCAAGTTTTTGACACATGAAAATCTGTGCCTATGATGGAAGTTTTATATTCTTATATTTTTCTTTGTGATAACAGATATTTGTTTCCTAATTTTATATGAAATACTTTTTATACAATATATTTTATCACAGTCTTTACCCTTCCAACTCCTTACAGATTTTCTCTACCACATTATGTACCTAATTTCAGGTTCTTTCTTTCACCTCCTCCCTCTCTCATAAAACAAGATAAAAAACAAAAGACGAAAAACAGAAATCAAAAAAGACTAGAAAACTATGAAAAGGAGAATAAATAAGACAAAAAATACTCACCCCAAATAAAAGTCCACCCCCTAAAAAAGTAAAAATCCCTTTGAGTATGTTATGTTTTGGCCAGTTATTCCTGGGCATGGATCCTGACCTAGAATATGGTCAATATGCCCAAAGATACTCTTTTGGAAGAACTGGTTTATCCTCTTTTCAAAAGACATCAATTGCTAATAACTCTCTGGTTAGTGATAGGACTCTGTATCCAGTTCCCTTTCTCAGTGCTGGGATTTTGTCTGGTTTGAAGCTGTACACGTCCTGTGCATGCTGTCACAGTCTCTGTGAGTTTAATTCTTTATCAGTCCTGTGGTGTCTGGAAGACTTAGCACCATCTATGTCTCTTACAATTTTTCCATTTCCTCATCCATGTAAATAGTGGATTCTTGAGGGAGGAGTTTGATAAAGAGCTGAGTTGTCCAAAGTCTCTCTCACTCTCTGCACATTGTCCAGTAGTGGATGTCTTTGTTAATTACTCTTGACTGTCAGAAGAAACATCTCTGATGAGGCTTGAAAGGTGCTCTTACTTATCATAATGTTTTATTGCTATGTTTAGCTTACAGAATAATAGTAGTATTTTTCCTAAACCCTTATCATTTCATTAAATTCAAATTGATATCCAGAAAGAAAAGAAAAAGCAAACACAAACTGTATAAATAATTACTGACTGATTGCCATTTTGGTCATTAGACTTATGGAAAAATAGAGATTGTAAAGCACGCTGTCCTGACGGGTCTTGAAGACTTCCAATCACCTGATGAAGAGTTTCGGCTATTTGCTCTTTGTAAATTATCTTATTGCTTACGTGAAGACATGAATATGGTTAACACTTATCTTCAGCTCTTGAGTTGTGTGATACTTGTTAAAAGTGAAGTGTGCTTATACCCCCAAATTAGAGATAACTCATGATGCTGAACCCTTTTAAATAGTCTTAATTTTATACATTTTGAAAGTATGCTTTAATGTAATGGGGATATTTAAAAGAAAAATAAATGTTTATATGACAAAACTTAAAAAGAAAACTTGTTTGTAAGTTTTATTCATTTAGTAGTTAATGTGTTAATATTTTTAAGAGGTTTAAATTGCAAATGGAAAAATCTACTACTTACTTTAGAATCACAGTAAACTACACTCCTCATAGAAGACCACATGATACCACACTCTGCAGTACAGTCTAGTCTTAGGAGTCAAATCTATTCCTTTCTAATCTCAAGGTTTGGGACAGGATTCATAGTCTACATACAATAGTAGTCCATTTGGTCCATCAGACCTTATAATATCATTCCATGCCATTAGGACCTCTTTAGATCCAGCAGACTGGTACACCCTATTATATGGCCTAGTCTGGTGAGTGCCTATTCTTGTGTTATGCCTAAATCAAAGTTGCCCAAAACCAACTAGGAGACTGAGTCCTGTATGTAAAAGCAAAGACCCTTTATTCTTACACAAGTTTGCAAACTTGGACCTTTCTCCCACGTGTGTCCAACATATTGGGGAATGATACGAGAGCACCGAGCTCAGTTATGGTTGGGTTTTTATAGTAGCAAAGGTGGGATGAGGGATTTCTAAGGTTCAGGACCCCTGCTTAGCTGACATTTGTCTAGGGGTGTCCTGGTGAAAAGCGATGGGTGTGTGCTGGCAGGTGAGCCTATCTATAAAGGTTAGAACATTAGGAATTTCCTTTGGATGGTCTGTTCCTGGGTAGTCTAAGCTTGTGGTCTTTCTTGGAACCAGGTATTGCCTTCAGGTAAACAATTGAATCTCAGGTCCATATTGAGCTTGTCATGGCTGGTCCTATACTTGTACCTAAATTTCCTGCACTCACCTGGAGCCACCACTTTAATAGGCCAGCATAATTCTTAGCTGCATTCTAAACTTATCCATATAGTCACAGTTAAATATAGCTTTTACCTCTTGTCAAATAAACTCCTCAATCTTAAATTTAATTCTAATATTTGACCTCTGTACTCAGAGACTACCTGAAGCTCTTGGGCCTTATTAGAGAATTTCCTTTTCACAGTTCATGCAATTGGCAAAGCGATTCAGTTTTATTTATTTATTTAATATTTAAAAAAAAAACTTTTTTTTCACTTTTAAATACCAATCCCACTTTCCATTTTTCCCCTCCTCCCATTCCCTTCACCTTTTCCCTCACTCAAGACCCACCTCTATTCCTCAGAAAGGCTAAGGTATATTGCTTAGAAGAACATCCAAGGCCCTTTCTTCTATATCTAGGCTGAACAAAGTATCCATCAAAAGAGAATGGGTTCCAAAAAGCCACTAAAAACAATAGGAATGAATCCTGGTGCCACTGCCAGTGGCCACGCAGTTTGCCCCAGCTATTCAGAGAGTCTAGTTTAGTCCTATGCCGATTCCTTCCCTATCTGGCTCCCAATAACTCAGATAAAACTGTTTCAGTGGATGTCACCATCATGCTCTTGATCTCTTTGCTCTTATTCTCACTCCTCCTACTCTTCAACTGCACTTTGGGAACTCAGCCCAGTGCTCTGCTGTGGGTCTCTGCCTCTGTTTTTATCAGTTACTGGATGAAGGTTCTATGGTGACATTTAAGATATTTATCAATATGACTATAGTGCCAAGCCAGTTTGGGCACCTTCTCCTCTTTGCTTAAGGTCTTAGCTGGGGTAATCCTTGTGAATTTCTGGGAATGTCTCTAGTGTCAGGTTTTTGCTAGTCTCATAATGACTTCCTCAATCAAAATATTGCTTTCTTTGTTCTCATCTCTGTCCTTCCTCCATCTCAACTATCCCATTGCCTCAAGTTCTCCTACCCTTCCCCTCCTCTCATCTTCTTTCCCTTCTGCCCTCCCTTCTCCTCCCATCCCCATGCTCCCATTTTTGTCAGGAAATCTTGTCTATTTCTCCTTTCCGGGTGGATTTATATATGTTTCTCTTAGAGTTCACTTTGTAACTTAGCTTCTCTAGGGTCACGGAATATAGACTTGTTACCCTTTGCTTTACAGCCAGTATCCACTTATGAGTGAGTACATACCATGTTCATCTTTTTGTGTCTGGGTTATCTCACACAGGATGATTTTTTTCTAATCCCATCCATTTGCATGCGAATTTCAAGACATCATTGGTTTTTTACCACTGAGTAGTACTCCGTTGTGTAAATGTACTACATTTTCCTTATACATTTTTTGACTGAGGGGCATCTAGGTTGTTTCTAGGTTCTGGTCATTATGAATAATGCTCCTCTGAACATAGTTCACCAATACCACATCAGACAGAGGACTGATCTCCAAAATATATAAAGAACTCAAGAAATTAAACATCAAAATTCCAAATAATTCAATTAAATATGGGGTACAGAACTAAACAGAATTCTCAACAGAAGAATCTCAAATAGCCTAAAGACAATTAAGGTAATGTTTAACATCCTTAGCTATGAGGGAAATGTAAATCAAAATGACTCTGAGATACCATCTTACACCAGTCATAATGGCCAAGACCAAAACCACCAATAATAGTCTGTGCTGGAGAGGAGTAAGTGGAACACTCCTCTATTGCTGGTGAAAATGCAAACATTTACATCCACTTTGGAAATCAGTATGTCAGTTTCTCAATTAATTGGGAATCAACCTACCTCAGGACCCAGGAATCCCACTGATGGGCATATACCCAAAGGATGCGCAATCAGACAACAAAGCAATTCTTAAATAATAAAAGTCCAGAGAACAAGTATTAGTGTTATGCTTACCTAGCGGTGGGATATCTATATTATGAAAATCCCAAGTATCAGACATCACTTTGGAAGTGCGGGCAGAAAAATTATTAAGAGAGAGAGTGTGTCAAGTACCAGAGCAAATCATTGTCTTTTGGAAGTTGTAGGACCCATTGACTCACTGTAGCTGTGATTGCTTATATAAGAACTACCTGTGCAAGAACAAGATTGTAAGCATTCATGCACGTAGTGGGGAAGTGACATGAGGTCCACCCCCTAACTCAGGAGTTATTGATGGTTAATGGCTTCAGGGAAGGAAGGGAATGGCCACGTTTAGGTGACCTGCACTCCAATAGGTAAAACCATAACTATGTCAGCACAAATATTCCTTGATGAGTTATTGGAAAAAAAGTTGGAAATGAGTGGGGGGAAGGAAGCAATTAAAGAAACTCACACTATATGGTAGATAAATTATAAACAAATTTACAGTCCAAGTAACATTGCGGCAGATCCATAAATTCCCCATGCAGAGAATCTGTTTTACTAATATCTATATCTTAGAATGTACTCATTATTGCATAGAATGTTTTGAACTGAATTGCATACACATGGTTAAGTGTACTTATGTGTGCATAGGAACTGTTAACACAATTTTATCCATTAAGCATTACAAAAGCCTCTTGGATTTGCAGATCTGAATATTATTAGTTGTCATGTTATCTCATCTTGACCTTCAAAACCCGTCAGGTTCTACATTGCTTTCCAACCTGCGTGTTAAAGCCTCACTGAATTCTCTGTCATTTCTTGAACCAACTGTGAGTCAACTGAGCAAGAGATTTTGGTAAAAACATGGTACAACCAGGCCCACAGTGTGATGACATGGTCTAGGCCATCTCTGCATCTTTTAACCAACTTTAACAACACTGCTTGGCCAACGACTCTAGCACATTCTTATGTATAATTTTGTCCTAAATATAGTAATGTTGCTGGAGGATATGCAATACAAGATATCCACTGAAAACAATATTTAGAATGTTTGAGAACAGTTAGGCAATCTTTTGATTCCATGAAAATTATTTTGTAAGGAGGAAATGATCTCTCTAGCTCCATTCCTTTTTAGTAAGCACTCATTAAGAGTAGTTGCTCCTGGATACAGGCCCAATCAAGAACAATTCTAGAGACTTCTTTCTTACATGTGTTAATGTGTCTACGGCTTCTTAGTTCCTGGTTAGTCCACTTAGTCAATTGACTTAACTCCACCAACCTTGGTTGAGGCTCACTAACAGAAACTGCAACAGTTCATGAAGAATAATTGTGGATTATAGATAGATAAAAAAGTAAGACCTGACAACCATTTTACTATACTGAACTAAGATCTTCAGAGGAAGAAATTGATACAAGAATGAGAAATATTCATACATACTCAACCTTCATAAAATTTTTGCTAGGTTCTAGATGTAGGAGAAATTCAGAATCCATTCTACAACTTCATGAAACAGAAAGTCCTAGGCCTTCAGAGAGTCTGCAGACCCTCCCGAAAGCTATCGTTTAAAATCAAAATCTACATTTCTTATTCATTTAGTAAACCAACCACCAGGAGAAAATGAAGCTGATCGATTAAAAGTTGAAGACATCATGAAAGATTTATTTGTGAAATGTTACACATACATCCAGGAAAAAGCACTCCTGGCAGCTATAAAGTTATTGACTGAAATGTCACTGTTTGGAGTATATCACATCATTATTATTTAGTGAATAGCAGTAGTCTCTAAGAACCTTTGCAACATTCAGACAGTTGACATTACTGTTGTAAATATTTCAGAACAAGAGGTTTTGGCTTGACTGATGAAGATACTTCACCATCTTGTTCCATGGAATGAAAAAAAATCATGTTATGTAATTTGAGATTGAACTGAAATATTCCTCCATGGTAACTGGCTTTCATGGTTTTAAAAACACAAAGGAATCTGCTCAAGAACTACCATCCATAGGGGTATTCAAGTTTATGCTAATCCTGAAAGCAAGTACAGCAAGGGATGTCTGCCAGTGTAATTCTGGTATGATAGTTCTGGTAACCAACAACTTCTTGACTTAATCATACCTGAGGCAATATATAAATTTGGTATGATAAAACAAGAAAAAGCATATACCTTATGAGATTCCAGATAACTAAAAGATTTCTTTTCCATATTAAATCAGTAAGATGTGCCAGCCAATCCTTCTTATAGAGCTCTGCGTATGCCTAGGTTGTAGAGAAGAACCCTTTACAGCAGTCACAGGTTAGAGACCAAGGGTAAATGGTCAGCTAAGCTTTTGAGAGTAACTGACTAATGATAAGATATGGGGCCCAAGGTTCATGAAGATGTCCCATACATATCTTTACCAACCAAATAGGAAGGAAATATGACTTTATTATTGTGGACTATCAAAGCCAGGCCTTTTTATTCTTCTCAATACCTTATCTACCACATTTTCACTATTAGGCACAGGGAAATCATGTGTTTATTGCAAGAAGGCATGGAGGTAAAAGTGACAGATTGAATATGTTGTCCTTGTCAAAATGCAAATATTTCACACTAAGAATCAAATTATTAAAGAGCATAGCCACTGAAAAACCAATTCTTGGAGGATATGATGACTGAGAATCCACAATAAATTTCAAAGACATTAAAATTTCTACATTGGATGACTTTAAAAGACCACTAAAAGTTAAAGTAAAAATGGTTGAAACTTTCAAATCTTCTGATAACAATCTGAAATGTAGGAAATTGTCTATCTCTAAAACTGCATATCTGTGCAACTGTGAATAAGTAATTATTTTTCACTGTGCAATACAGTTAATTACTATCACAGAAGCACAGAGGTAAACCCAACAGTTGAGGATACTGGCAGAGGTATTATTACTCTCTGCAACCTCAGATGAATGAACCTCAGCATAGCTCTGTTTCTCTACATCAGGGAAACTGCTAATGCTGTTGGTGTCAAACCCCCACTTATGGGAGAGTTCAGGTGCCATGGGGATCTGGTTTTGATGAGCTTTTGCTCAAGGATCTTTTTGTTGAAGTCATCATACTCTCTCAGGACATATACTCAGTAGCCTTAGTATAGAAATTTACAGAATATCTTTACGTACCTACTTGCCTCTGGCATCTTTTCAGAAAGGTCATCTCCATCACCAGGAACCAAAGGGCACATACTGTGCCTTCATGTAAAAAAACAAAGCGGCAGCCTCTGAGAAGCGGAACAAGGTAACAAGGTAAATGGGGGAATATCCACTCGTTTTTTAGAGATTTACAAACATAAATTAATTGAAAGAAAAAAATACTTAGAGTTACAATGGTTTCATAGGATGAGTGGAAGTTCGCTGATTTCCTGATCTTGCTTTCAGGAGGTCAGTGTTTGCTGGCACAAGGCACTATGATTGTTAATTGGAGAAGTTCATAGCTGTGAATCAGGTGAATGAAATAGAACTACATTAAACTGCAGCAGACTCAACATAGAGAAAAAGTGTAGTTTCTCAGAAAGCCTAAAGTGTTTGGAAATGGTTTAAACATTTGCAGCATAGGCCTATAGATAATGTATAGATGATAGGAAGACTGGACAGACAAGTACTCTGTTCCTGATAATTAGACTTTTTTGTGGTCAAAATCAATCAAAAATCAGTCAACATCAAGGACAGTAAAAAAGAGATAAGAACTGAGTGTCACAATGGGCACCCCATAAATTGTCTCTATGTTTACATTAAGTATGCCTTCATGTTTAGTTTTACTCATGAGTTTCTCTTTTGATTCCCTCATCTTATTCCAGTCACCCAACATTTTCTTGTCTGACAAGTTTATTAAAATGTTCAGCACCTCTCCTATTTCCAATGAGTGCTGATTGCACTCATTGCACTGCAACGGAGATGAGGAAGCACGATGAGCCAAATTCCCAACAGGACATCCCATAGGTAAAGAAAAGCTCAGCCAGGACCCACGCAATACAGTAAGTCAGCGGAGGAACCTCAGGTTTGTAATGAATGCAGAGACTTCATAGTTTTTTTCTCAATTTGTTTTAATAAAATGCTTCTGAAATATAAATATACTGGACAGAATGCTCTGAAAGTTGTCACGGAGGAAAACTCTGCTGTCCTGACTATACTTGTAGCAAGCCAACACCTTCTGAGCATATTGTACAAATCCAAGAGACAAATATTCAATTTTAATGCAGTCCACAGATGAATACTACACGAAAAACCTCTGTTGGGTATCGAGGAGACAATAATGTAGCTTTTTATAGCCCCCAATGTGGTAGGACTTATTACTTAAGATTTATTTTACTAGACCTTATTCAACAGGGGCCTGGTTTAGAAGTGAGAGTATGTTCTCTCTGCTTGGTTACTGTATATTTTTGCTCTAGGTCAATTGGTGTCAGAGAAAATAGATAAGGTCTCAGTCCGACATAGGGCAAATGGAAAATGTGACTCTTGCCAACAAATTTGCATTTGTTCTGACTTTTTATTCACATGTTTGTTCATTCATCTTTTCATGATCCAATATTTTATTTCAAATACCCAATATTATTTTTCAAAGTATGGAGTATATTAAGAAAATATATTGAGTAAAAGTCCTTAAATATAATTTAAAAGATATTTTCTTAAATTCAAGGTAAGACCCCAAATATGGCCAATTGCCATGATTGTTCTCAATTCCGGACTGATAAAATTTAACTTCCTAAACTTACTTGTAATTCATTAAAACTTTCACAAGTTATCTGATTATTAATTTTAAATAATACAGTTAAATAAACATGATACTTAAAATTATTTATTAATGTACATATAGAATATATACATACTAATTAACATTTTTATCTTAAATTTTTCATTGTTTAGTAAATGCTCAGATTGTGAAGTTTAACACAATTCCACTCAGGACATATCTCTAACATAATTCAACAATTAAAGCTCAAGAAACAACTTGGAAGAGACAACAGAATATGATCTAGAGGACCAGGTTGTTTGTTGCAGAGACTGTGTCTCTTATGTAGGAAAGGTTCTCTGCACATATAAAATATCACCAATAAAGGATACCTAAACTAGGTTCAAGTGATATCAATACTAGTTGACGTGCCAGCATGAGTAGAAAAAAAATCTCAAAATTCCCTCTCTGAGACTAAAAGTTGTAGGTCATTAATAACTACTGAAAGAAGGAGAATTAGCCTTTTCCTGGGATGATACCCTAACAACTTATTCAGTACTAAGTAGTCATGCCTAAAATATATACACAGAAGAAGCACTAAATGGACCCAGTGGGTTATATTCTGATATGTATATGTATATATTATATATATATATGCATTCTATAGTATGTGTATAGATACATATGTATATATATAATAAAAGAAAAGAAAGAAAGCAAGAGACACAAAGAGAAGTAGAAAGAAACACTGGAGAGTTAAGAAACCCACCTTTAAATTGTATTGTTTAGGATTTTTGATACCTAATTTTTGAGTTAATTTAACATTTTGGATATTAGTCCTCTTTTTGAATATGTAGTTGGTATTTTTTTCCATTGTGAAGGTTGCCACTTAGAGCAATGGTGACACAAAGCTTGGGGAATAACCAACAAACATTTGATGTGACTGAAGGCTTACTCCACAGGAGGATAGAACCCATACCCAACACTGCATGGGTTACCAAGAAACTGATAACCAGAGGCCTAGGATAAAACTAAATACTATTGGTTTTAAAATAAAAAAATGAAAGTAAAATAACTCTTAATGATATTCTGTCATACTCATAGATTAATGCCTTTTGATATTCTGCTGTGCTCATAGGTTAATGCCTTATTTGACCATCATCGGACAACTTTCCTCCTGAAGCATATGGGGACACATAAAGAGACCCACAGCCAGACATTACAATCAATCAGATATCACAAACAAACAAACATAGGCACACACACACACACCACAGAGAGAGAGGGGGGGGAGGGGGAGAGAGAGATTTGGAACACAGACACTCTAAATGGGATGTCTCCGTCTAATCCCTCCCACTCAGAGCTCAGGGAGTGGAAGAGAAGACTAAAAGAGTGCAATAACCAGAGAGGATGGAGGACACCAGCAGAATAAAATCCTCTATTTCTACTGAGCAAAGCTCTCATGAACTCACAGAAAATGAAACAGCAAGCATGGAGCCTATACAAGCCTGCACCAGATCCGTTGCTTATATATTTTAGTTTTCCAGTTAGTATTTTTATGGCACTACTGAGTCTGGGAATGAGTAGGTCTCTGATTGTTGTGCCTTAATTTACTTTCTGTTTGTTTACCTTGTTCAAATTTGATGTGATGATTTTTATTTTATTATAGTTTATTTTGTTATACAGTTAGGGTTTTTTTTTTTTTTTTGCTATCTCTTAGAAGCCTGTTCTTTCTAATGAGAGACAGAAAATATGTGAATGTAAGAAGTAGAGAAGAACTGGGAGTATTAGAGGGAGGGAAGCTGCAATCAGGATATGTTATATAAAAAAGAATCTACTTTCAATAAAAGGTAAAAATATCAGATAAGTTTTAAGCATGTAAAAGATCCAAAAATGACATATAAAATGATAAACTTAGCTGTAATTTTGGCTAATAAATATTCATCCAGTAAAAACAAATGGTATGAAAGATAGTGTCCTGGTTAGATTTGACAATAACTTGACACAAATCAGAATAATCTGAGAAGATCCTAGGCTGAGAAAATGCCTCTGTAATATTTTCTTATAAGCAGGACCAAGAGCATTTTCTTTTTTTTTCTTTTTTTTTTTTTTTTTGTTTTTGTTTGTTTGTTTGTTTTTTGAGACAGGGTTTCTATGTGGTTTTGGAGCTTGTCCTGGAATTAGCTCTTGTAGACCAGGCTGGTCTCAAACTCACAGAGATCAGCCTGCCTCTGCCTCCCAAGTGCTGGGATTAAAGGCGTGCGCCACCATCGCCTGGCTTCTTTTCTTATTTTAAGATTTATTTATTTATTATGTATACAACATTCTGCCCCCATGTATGCCCGAACGCCAGAAGAGGGCGCCGACCTCATTACAGATGGTTGTGAGCTGGGAATTGAACTCATGATCTCTGGAAGAGCAGCCAGTGCTCTTAACCACTGAGCCATATCTCCAGCCTAGCATTTTCTTGACTAATGGTTGATGCTGCCACTGTTGGGCGTGCTGTCTGGGATGCCTTATGAAAGCATGCTGAGCAAGCCAGTAGGCAGAGTCCTTCTACACCTGCAGTTTCAAGTCCTCCCTCAAGATTTCCGCCATGTGTTCCACATTTTTCCTTCAGAAGGGCTGTAAACAGTAACCTGAAATAAACCTTTTCCCCCTGGACTTGCTTTAGTCCTGTAGTTCTGCCGCAGCAATAGAAACCCCCACTTAAAATGCTGTGAGGATACCAAACTGCATGAGAACCTGAAACTACCTTAAATTTTAGAAACGTATAATAAGTTTTAATCCCATTCTTTCTTTCCAATGTCTTTTCAACTCTCATTTGATTGCATGACATCTTCACTGTATCAACGTATTTCTTCATCCATTGAATTACTAGAGCTTGCGTAAAAAATCAAAACTAGACCACTCTTCACACCAGAAACCAGCAAATTCCTACCACATAGTAGGAATTCCTGATGCTCATCAGTCAACTGTTTAAGTAAAGCAGTTGCTTTCCTCAAAGCCTTTTTCTTTTTCATCTGAATTGGCCTCCTCCCCTGGCTGTATCAATTAGATACAACGAGTCCCCATCATCTGAACTAAGGTCAGCCTCTCTATTTCTTCTTGAATGTATCCAACATATGTACTTCTTTTGTGTGTCTCAGCCCTTTCTCTTCCAAAGGCAGGTGTGTGTGACAAAATCTATGCAGGCTTTATATCTAAATTGCTGTTGGTCAAAAGCATCTAATTCCATGGCCATTCAATTACCCATCTTCCTGTCAATATGTTTATTTTCAATACTGGAGATGACTACTAGGGAGGAAATGTGACTATAAATCGCAGTTCAATTGCAAGAAATGAAATTTATCACATTTTATATAAAGCATGAAATTTAGTCTTCCAGTTAATCACTCAGGTGTGAGGGAGAAAGGCCTATACTCAAAATGGCACATAACTAAAATTGAAGTTTTCACAGGAGAGTTGTGACAGCCATAAGTATTACATAGATTTAGCAAATAATAATGAGAACCATTCCCTCTCCAATGTGGGTGTGTGTACTTTCTTCTATTAATTTTACTATAAATCAACCTTTGAAGAAATAGTTGTGTTTATCACATGGATAATAGCCATGTTATCAAAAGAGAAAGAAAGGAAGAGTAGTAATCAATTGATCTAATAATGCAAGATATCACATATGATGGACACTACACAGACCAAATAGTAGGCTCAAAATGTCTGACTGACAAGAGCTTTATCTAAGTTGTGGGGAGAGGTTACAAACCATGTGAATGACAAGAAGGCCTCTTGTGACCTCAAACAAAATAGTCTCCACACATGCACACAAATATATAAATAATATAAAATAGTGTTAAAAATTAAATGCGAGGCTGGAGTAATGACTTAGCAGTTAAATGATGACTCTCCAGGGGTCTGGAGTTCAATTCCCAGGACATACACAGCATCTTATAACCACCTGTATCTTCATTTCTAGGGAAACCAATGCCTATTTTGGGAAATAGGCACATACATTATATATATATATATATATACATATATATATATATATATACAGGCTATACAGGCAGCAAATAAAACACACAGCCTTAGTAAAAAAAAACAATATAATAAAATAAACAAATAAAAAGAATACCAAGATGTAAATCCACAGATATAAAGCCATCTAATATTTAACAAAGCAATAAAAAGCATATAACTGAGAAATATAAGTCCTTTAATAAATACTGTGGATGAAACTTTTGTCTAAACTTAAAACAATGAATTGAGATCTATATTTCTCATTCTATATATAAAAATTAATACATAAATTCAATAGTAGGTAATAATGTATGAAAGACCTGAAATCTAAAAAAAAAAACCAAGATGACATTGAACATAAAGGTAACAACTATATAAAAAATGACTTAGTAATTAGAAATAATCCCAATAATGAACAAGTGGTATTATATGAAATTAAATATTTTTGCACAGAAATAAATGCAATCACCACTGTGAAGAAAAACTGTGTAGAATCTTAGAATTCACCAGAATGTAATGGCTATAGATAAAGAGATATAGAATCACAGCATTTCCTTTTCCCTAATCTTCCTTGACCCTTCCCATGTACATCTGCAAAAGCCTCCTCAAATTTATGTTTTTTGTTCTTCAATTAATATTGTTACAATACTACACATGTAATATATATATATATATATATATATATTCTGATAAATGTGTTCTGATAAAATTAGAGAGCTGTCATGTTTACCAAATATGTTATACAGTGTGCTCTCTGTACTGAAAGATATAAAATTTGAGGTAGTTTATCTTGATGGAAGATATGATACATACCACAAATGGAAACTATTGCTCAAAGAACTTAAATGGCCATGGGAAATTAGAGCTTTTACTTTTAATATTGATCACAAAACCCTGAGTCTTTTTAGCAGATAGATATCGGTGATAAACAGGATGTAGTCATAGTGCTAGCCTGGACTCAGTCATCCATAAGAATCCAGGTTCTGTAGATAAAGATGGACTCATTCTCCCATTCACTCCTGGCAAGTACAGACATCGTTAACTTCCTGTACCAAGACAGCTCTGGGGAAATGCCTCCAGATAGTGAAGACCAATGACTTCTGGGTAACGACTTTTGTACAAATTCTAGATTTTCTACTGTGTTCAAAGACTAACAAGAGTGACTTTTCTAAGGAAGATTCTGGTAGCTTGTATTTAAGTGGAATCTGTTCACTGTATCGAGGTTGTCACACTGATTTGTCACATTGCTTCCACAATCAAGAAAGAGGGAGATAGATGCTGTTACATTACTTCTTTATTTTTTTTTAATGCAATTTGAGTCACAGTCCATGAAATAGGGTCTCCAAATTTGAAGGCAAGTTTTTTTTTCAGGTAGCCTCATAGTGAAAATATAGTGTAGTGTAGCTACTATGGAAATTGATGTAGAAATTTATCAACAATATAGACGTTGATCTACATTATGACCCAGTTATACAACTTCTGGGTGTATACCCAAAGGATTCTGTATCCCTCTACATAGATACTTCTTCATCCATGTTTATTGCCATCCTATTCACAATAAACAAGTTGTGAAAATAGCTTACACCTAATCAACCAATGAATAATAAAGAAATGTGGTATATATACACAACGAATTTTTAGTCAGCTCTAAAGATAATAAAATTTGAAGGAAAATGGATATAGCTGGGCATATAATTCTTGGTAAGGTAACCCAGACCCACAAGACATAGGGCAAATGTTCTTTCATATGTATATATGTATGTATATATATGTATACATATATATTAGATTTGAAAATTTCAAACATTTTTTTTACTATTTTTAGTTATGTTAATATGTGTTTTAGAGTGTAGGTATCTACACATAAGAGAAGTTGCTTATGGAAGTCAGAGGAGTTTGATTCCCCTGGAGCTGGAGTTACAGGAAGTTTCACGCCGTCAGAAGTCAGTGCTGAGAATCAGACACAGGTCCCCTAGAAGAACGGTATATGCTCTTAACCAATAACTTATCCCTTCTAGGTCCCTATCTTTGTACTTTTAGATATGAGGGTTTAAAAAGAAGTATATTTAGAGTTCATAAAACTGTCAAAGGCCTATGAAATGAGTTGCAATATTTCAAGACAGGGAAGGAATAGTAAAGCATATGGCATTAAGGGGCAGGGAAATAATGGGAAGAAGACATATTAAGTAATGTGGGGAAGGAAGGTCAAGAGAAGGGAAGGTTAATAAGGAAGGTTAAGTAAATGAAAAATTTTTATAAAGTTTGTATGGAAACCTAGTATTGTGGAAGCTAGCTGGTATTGGGATTTGATAATTAAGGGTATTTATAAAATATTGACATGCTCTTACTAAAACAATGAAAAAATGCCTTGGTGTGTTCAGTTGGTCTCAATGAATTAGAATGATAAAGTAGAGCATCTAACTCTCTGTTAAAATACTCTCATTCTCAATGAGGCATTTGAACTCATTATCTTGGGACCCTACCTGTGCTTATAAGAGATAAGCAATATATGTGGAATTCATGGTCATCCTAGTTATAGGATAAAGGGGGCTGGGTCTGTTCTGTATCCTATCATTCCTCAGAATAATCCTTGGGTCTCACGGCCTCTTGAGTGCCCTTTGGCCAAGTCCTCTCTGTTGGTTAGATCAGTGTGATGACAGGGTTCAGTGATAGAAGAAAATTCTACCCACTGTTTGTCAGTGCTCCAAACAAATTCTCTGATTTTCTTTGACCCATTCTTCACCAAAGAACCAGCTTCTCTCAACAGCAGACCTCACTTGTATCTCTTCCTCTACTCAAAGAACTCTTGTTCTGACCAGACCCGATGCTTAATTGTAGTACTATTGTCATCAGATGCAGTCAGTTTATTTCCTGATTAGATTTTGGTCGAGTTCCATAGACAGAACCTACATTTGTATAAGTTAAACCTTGCTGAAAATATGTGACTTAGGGTATTTTAAGCTGTAATGTGATGACCTTATATGATGTTTTGTTAAATGAAAGTACTTTATTTACAAAAAGAAAAGAATACTGAAACAACAACTACAGCACACACACACACACACACACACACACACACACACGCAAGTCTTCTACACATCTGGATTTGCCCCATACATTACTGCCCTATTGTGCCTACTATGCAGAAACCAACACTTTACTGTGTTCTCTGGATATGGCCAACAAAAAAATGCAAATATTGAACTGTTCTGAAGGAAGATAGTACCTATGGCCTTATTTTTTGATGCTCAGAAACAGTGACATACATATGTGACCTTAAGCAAGACACAGTGACAGAAACACTTAAGTATCCTAAAATAAGTGAATAAATAAATAAAAGTAGTGAAAGTCTGGGACATAGAAATTTTGCTGGGAATGGAATTATTTGATGCAGGCAAGATGTATATAATGATTTGTAGTTTCATTTTGGTCCCTAGATGTAGCCTCAAAATCAAGTAAAAAGGTCATACTGATTCCATGCGTCATCATTGCCATGAGGCTGAAGAGTCATCTGGTCCTTACCTTTATTCCTGATCTTCCTTTTTCTTGCCTTTTACAGGATGTGGCCTTGAGGATGGTTCACTGGCCTATTTATTGGGGTGGAATATTTACCGGAGGTAGGACTGCAGTGAAGAAGCCAAGCTGTGCTAAGGACCCTCAGAGATGCCACTGTCTTTCTCTCAGCCGTGCTCCTGTGAGTAACTCTTTTCGTGGACTTTTAAATAACCGAGGACATTCCATTAACTTACAAAATCTATTGGACAATTTATATATTTGGTGTCATTTTTACAGATGCTTATTTGTTCTTGCCTAATCAGGACAAATAAAATCAGATAAAGCTGAGAAATACTTTTTTATCACTGCTCTAGAACACAAATATGCTGCACACTCTTAGATGAGTATTTGTTAAACAAGTCTTCATTCCTGGAGACATGTAGAAATGTCTAGAGACATTTTGCATTTTAATTGACTTATATAGAAAGATTTTTTTTTTGTATCTGGCAGTAAGATTTTGCTTATATGACCAGGGAATAAAAAATGATCAACATCAAAAAGTCAAATTGCAGAAATTAAAACATTTGACTAGAATGAGTTAAAAGGAGATTGCCTACTAAATTTTTAGTAACTATAGAAGGAAAAATGTATCATATTCTGGTTTCTGGATCTCTGCTATAATATGCTTAACTTGAATGAACTAAATTAATCATTCTTTCTAATATGGGGACATTGAGTTCAAGAATAATAGACTAGGATCTATACAACTCTAAATTTTTCATTCAAGTAAAAACATTTCAAAGGAGATATTATGGTGATACAGTCTTTTCTTGATATAATTTATAAGTAAATAAATTGATAAGAAGCATGAATTAGATTTTATGAGGTAAAAAATTCCAGTATCATTAGATCTTTGTCAGTTAGGTCAAACTGTTGATACCTTTCACTTGATAAACGGAAGGATTTTACATGTACTTATTGTATACATGTACATCTAGCATGCATAAAGCAAAATTAGAGAAAGCATCATGATTTTTGAAAGTCTAGTTGTACAATAAAAAGTACTCTTTCCCGGTAAACAGTGCACTAACTTTTATCCAATGCTTAATGACAACCATAAAATCATATATATGTATGCAAATATTTTTATAGTGATGAAGCACTTTTTATGTATGTGTTTAATAAGACAAATACATATGCATGCAAATGTGTATATATACGTACATACATATATCAAATAAAGCAAAGAATGTTATGAATTTGAAAGAGGATAGGGTTATGTGGAAGTGTGTGAGATGAATTGAGGAACAAAGAAAGTGATATGATTATCATAATCTTAAAAATAAAATGATCATTTAAAATGCATTTATCTGAATTATTTTCATTTTGCTTATAAATAGTTGATGGTTTCATTGTATACTACACAATCTTTTCTAGTGATTTTAGTTATTTTTGAATACTTATAGGTAGGGATTTTCCTATTAATAAATCTTACTAGTACCCTGATTTTATTATGAGCATTTTAAATTGAATTTATTGAAGACTTTATATGAGGTACTTTTCCAGATATATTTACTAAAAATAACCAATTTTATACTTTAATAGTAACACGATGCTTCATCCTCTTGAAATCACTAATATTATCATTTTAGACCTCTAGTTTTGTCTACATATACAATGTAATTTGATAATGACATACTAACACTATATATTATCAAGATTTCTCAGTAAAAGAGGTTGTCTTATAGAGGAAGACAAACAAATAAAATAAAGAGGAATGAGGCTTTTGTAGTCAAAGGCTCAAGGACAAAGGTTGATCTCTACAGGTAACAACTTCTGCTGATACAGCCTCAAGACTACAGATGTGTTCCTGCAACTAAGGTTATAACTGAGAGACCCTGGATATGAACTGAGTCACAATGCATAAGGCACAGTCCATACTCTTGGCCATCTATTCTCCATCAGCTGATACTAAGATATTTGGGGAGGTGAACAGTTAATCCATCCTACCACGCTTCTCTTTCCACAAAACATTTTGATGACATTACACATGATCACTCTACCCAGAGGGTTATTGAAAAGTACAAGTTCATATGAAAAACACTCTGAAGCTTGTTTTAAAATGGCAACCTTATAGAATTATTACTCTAAAATAGTAGAGCCAGACCAGAGGTTCCTTATCATACAGGAATCTCAACACCCTGTGTTACACAACAGTCACTCATGTGTTTGCTCCTTATTTTTATTTTTTTTAATTCACCATTTTTTATTTATTTTACATTCCAACCCCAGTGGCTCTTCCCTTTTCTTCTTCTGATTCTTCTCCCATCTCCTTCTTTCTTTATATTTAATATGCACTTCTGAGAGAGTACATAATATTTTCATTTATCTGAATCTGTGTTATTTCAATCAAAATGATTTCTTTCCTAGTCCCATTCATTTGCCTGCAAATTTCTTAATGTCATTGCTTACTTTGTTGAGTGGTACATTAATGAGTGAGTACATACCATATTCATAGTTTTGGGTCTGGGTTACCTCACTCAGTATAGTGTTTTCTAATTCCATCCATTTGCCTGCAAAATTCAAGATGTCATTGTTTTTTTTTACTGCTGAGTAGCACTCTAATGTGTAGATGTGCCCCACTTTCTTTATCCATTCTTCTGTTGAGGGACATCTATGTTGTTTCCAGGTTCTGGCTATTATAAATAGTGCTGTTATGAACATAGTTGAACAAATGCTTTTGTAGTATGATTGAGCATCTTTTGGGAATATGTCCAAGAGTGGTATTGCTGGATCCTGAGGTAGGGTGACCCCCAATTTTCTGAGAAACTGCCATACTGATTTCCAAAGTGGTTGCACAAGTTTGCATTCCCACCAGCCATGGATGAGTGTTTTCCTTACTCCATATCCTCTCTAACATAAGCTGTAATTGGGGTCTTTGATTTTTGCCATTCTGACAGGTGTTAGATGATATCTCAAAGTTGTTTTGAATTGCATATTCTTAAGTATCTTTTGACCAATTTCAAATAGTCATTGAATGCATTCATATACCAGCTTTTACTCATCTTTTCTTCCAACACATGTGACTTGTGCCTATGCTTGTTCATCCAACTCTTGGGATTGAAGTGCCTGATTTCCCAACTGGTGTGGCTTGCACCTGTACCTGTATAGTCCACTGGGATTGCAGGGGAAGTCTGGCAACAGGGAGGATGTTCAGGTGTGTGGGGTTGGACAGTGGAGTGGGTTTTGTTGGGGCAACATCCAGTGGGTGGTGGACATTTGGTTACAGTCTGGAGGAAGGTCTCTTACCTGCATACAGGCCAGTGGGGACTGCATCAGAGCACTTATGTTTACTCTTTTAATCCATAAAGTTGAAAATGAATGCTACCAAGCTAACCTGTCAAAATACACACATTTCTTACTTATTTTGGAGTACTCATATTTTCCATCCCTATCTTACGCAATGACTTCTGATCCTTGGGTGTGGGCTTTATGCACAGGAACAGGTAGATTGCTCTGAGGTTGCATCTCCTAGGAAAGTCAGAGGCTATACCCACAAAGTCTCACCAGCATGATTCCCTAGTCATGAGCTGAATAAAGTAAAAACAATAGGTATACCAACATGGGTGAGGTACAGTCCAGGAGGTCTCCAACCTACACAAAGAACTATAGTCAACTAAGGTGAATAGTATTTCCCAAGGGAAAAAAACACACTCATTGGTTATCTAATACTGAATGGTACTGAAAATCTTACCAATGATTAATTAGAAAAAACAGCCATGAATTTTAAAAAGAGCAAGGAGAATTATATGGGGTATTGCAAAGAGGAAAGAGAAGGGGCAAATGATGTAACTATATCAATTTCAAAAATTAAAGAAAAAATCTTGTAGGAAGGGATAGTTGAAAACTGACATAGATTCTTCATAAATTGTATAATACTGTACCAGCAATTAATATGATCTTCTGATGATGAAAATTTCATAGTTATTTTTGATATCAATTCCAGACTCCAGGAAGTCACAAAGTTCTGATACTATCTATGTCTGTGAATGTGAGAACTGAATTACATTTTCACAGTGAAAAACATGTTTTCACCCCTATATAGTATCAAGTCAACAGGTGAAGGCTTTGGGAAAAGATGATGTCATTTTTTTGTGATAAGTTTGGATGAATGGATCTGAATGACTTGATTCTTTTATAAGGGGCACTTCTGGTGCTGCTAGTGTCAAACCTCCTTTTATGGGAGAACGTGGCCTCTGTACCTTTGAATTGCAATGAGACTGATGAACTGTACCTCACGGAACTCTTTGACCATGCAATGCTACTCTGCCAGAATATCAGTGACCTCAACATGGATTTGCCTAAGATATTTGTAAGTATTTCACTTATGTCTGTTTTACTTACTTTTTTATAAAGTAACTTTTATATCAAAGATTGTCCCATACCACATTTATAGTTACTATGAGCCAAATTTCCTTTACACCTTACATAAAGGTATATGGCAAATAGGACACTTTATAATAACAAGATAAAACAACATTTATTGAAATATGAAATAAGAAGATTGGAGTAGGTTTCCTGAAATCTCAAAGACTTTTGAGGAATTCAATAAGTCTTGGAGTTTCCCCATACTTATCTTTAAATTTTCTTAAGTTTTAATTTGTGTCAAAAATTTTCTAATAAACGGGATAAACAGAACCGGGGAAGAGGTCTGACTTTCTTACCTTGTTTGCTAGAGGCACGTCTCTGTTAATATCTTTACTTAGCACACAGCATACATCCAATAGAGAAGAAATATAACGAGTAACATAGAATGAACAAAAATAATCTAAATTGTGAAGGTGCAGCAAAAGAAAAACGCAAGCAAACAACCAGAAAAAAAAACCTGAACAAACAAACAAACAAACAAAAAAAACAAGCAAACCAAACCTTAGCCTCTCAAGCTTTTAAATGCTGGAAGTTCTTGTTTAAAAAAAATTATAAAGCACGAGTTTATTCACTTAGAATGCAAGTTTAGAAAAGAAGTGAGTTCTCTGTTCATGAGAACAATGTTAACAAGGTTAGTCAAAAATAAGGAGGAGAAAATACACAAGGCTTCTGTATAGAAATTGGCAGCCAGAGAATGTATCTTTGTGCATTTATGTTGTCTTTTAACTCACTACTTGTTTTCTCCATCCTGTCTCAGACCGTCAGTGCATCATCTGCAAAAGTTTCTGATAAATTTGTAAGTACCTCGCTTACTTCCATCTTCTTTACTCTAAGTCTTCATGTTAATGACTATGCTTGAACTTAGCGTAGGAAAGCTTCAAATCCAATTTTCAAATAATACACCTCCGTGGGTAAAACAAAGTACCAACGACTGAAAAGTAGCATAATAATGGGACAACTCCAGAAAATTACTGGTTTGCAAAGAACATAATGATTTTAAAGGTCATTCTCCTTTTGAAAAACTTGATTATTTTGAAATATCATTGCACTTGGAACACAATACTTTCTTTAATAGTTGCATCGAAGAAAGAGCTCGGATTCCATGGTCTTCCTTCTCTGAAGCCAGCTGCCACTGACATCTTTACTTAGCACACTGGGGACATCTAATAGGGAAGGCGTGCTCGACAGTGAGTCGCAAGGAATGGATAGAATGAATGCAAACGCTGATAATCCAAGGAGGGGAAACGCAAGCAACAACATATTAGCTTCTCACAAACACTAAATCTTGAGGGTCATTATTAAGTTTTCTGGAGCTCAGGTTTACTCACTGGGGAGGCTGGTTTATAAGAGTCAGGTTCTCTTCATGATGGCTATATGGTGTCTGCCCAGGGTCAGTCAGGGTCATGGAGGAGACACTAAACATAACTTCAGTACAGAAATGGGAACCCAGAGGATATTGTTTTTCCTAATAAATAGGTCATCATGTTATCTCTTTACTCACTATATTTTTTTTGACATGGTCCTCATCTGGATTCAGATAAGTTCACCATCAGGGTCATCCAATCAAGTAAGTGCCTCGCTTATTTCTGTGTTCTCTCTCAAGCCTTCATTCTAATGACATTACCTGAATTTGCAAGAGAAAGTGTTGAAGACCAAGTGTCAAGTAGCACAGTGTCAAGTATCAACAGCTGTATCATGATATAACATTCTTGCACTATTATACAAGAATGCTTCCAGCAGTAAAATGCAAAATGAGAATGCGGAAGCTTCAGGGAATCTGATTTGAAATAAAAAAAAAGTAGAAAGAACGATATTTAAAATGTTTTACATAATTTTTTATAAATTTATTTACTTTCTTATTAATAATTATTATTGTAAAATCACATTGTTAAATTTTTAATTTTAGTTTTTAAGCTGATTTCATTTTTAAAAATCACATATCTAATGAATGCATTAATATTCTCATTGTGGCTTACTTGACTTATATTTAAGACACAAATTAACACAATATTAATTTTCAATATACAGATGCTTGAGTTTCTTGGAAATCAGGAATTCCTGGTTAAGAATCTCATCTCCTGCCACAATTATTCCATCAGAACACCAGAAAACATTGATGAAGTCCAAAAGATCTCTGTAAGCCTATAGTTGTATCTTTTTATTTTACCTAAATAGCTAATAGAATAAACTGACTTAACTTTGTCATGCTGTGGAACTTTGTAAGTACTATAAGAGATGTGGAAATCATGTTTACATGAAAATGATTTGAAAATGAACAAAGAAAAGTCATGCTAGATACTTCATGTTAAAAACGCAAATGCTAAGTAATATTGTAGCAGGCCCATAAATTATCCATTAAGAGGGTTTTAGTTTAACAATATCTCACCAGATGACTTTACTTAATAACTTCAATTACATTTTTGTCCTGGTATGTTACCAGTGAATGGCTCCCCACTAGCAAGTCTCACATTATTTACTACCATGCTGTCTTCTTGATTTTCAAGACTCATCTAATTGTACTTCTGCTTCTTACTCTCCCATTTATTCCTCACAACTTCTAGGATTTTTTTTTTTTGACCTAACTGTAAGCACCTGAACAAGAAACTGCTGTAAACATTGTCTAGTGTTCCTCAGAATGAACCATGCCCCCAGTTCTTATGACAAGGTCTATATATCACTACAACTCTAGTTTTCAACTGTTACGTTCTTTCCTTATGATTCTTTTCTATAACTTATCTTCAAATGAACTGACTTAGGCATCATGTGAAAATTAGAAGGCAAAATGAAGGGAAAGGGTGTTTCCAGATAGGTACTTCGTGGCTAAGCACTTCACAGCATGCTTTGTTGATACTGCTGCAATTAGCACTCACAAGAGCTAGCTGGTTTAAGTAGAATGAGGCTTTGAAAGTTTTACTGAACTTGAAGAATCAGCTTTCTCTGTCAGAATGGGTGTTGCATTCCATGCAATACAAGTTCTCACTCTTATTCGTTGGGTAGCAATGGTCCCAGGAGACTGCATTGCCCACACTTTTAGATCTTGTCCTTTCCTCCATGTATTTTTGAATTCCATCACAATATCCACTGAATTTTATTGTACTCTTTTTATTGTCTCTGTAATGGCTAAAGAAATCAGTACACAAACTCTGTTAAAGCAGGAATGAATTTCATGTAAGATCTTGAAGCACACTGGAAATCAAAATTCCATTATTTCTATTTATGCTGTTATTAAGGACAATGGCATCCCATTATTCTTTACTTATATGTTCCAAAAATGTGCTGATATTAGAGACAAGGAGAGAGAGTGCCCTACATTGAGGAAACCATACTTATTAATGCCAGGTTGCATTAATGGAATACTTTTACTAATATCTTAAAAATACGTAAAATAATTATAATTTTGACCAACTTAGTTTATCTGTGTTATAAGTCTAAATTAAATTTTTCTCCATCTACCCTGGGGAAATCTACTTTTCCTGAATTAAAACACCTACTAAGCCCCCAACAAATTCTTGGGTTCCCCTGGACAAGCAAAATAAGGAAGCATGAAAGAGTCTACAAGGAGATCAGATTTTCATGTGGAAAACACAACATGATCAATCAAATGGGTTATTGGAAATAATAGATATATACATAATTACTTTATGGTGGCAAATTACAGGTTAATCATTTTATGTTATTAATCTATATTATTTTTATTCCCCCAAACCATACCACCTTCCTATAAAATAACAAATGGATATTTAATTCACAAGTCTGATAGAAAACCAAAGCTAACTAATCCTTCTTTATTTCATGTATTAATATAACTGACGAAACATGACTGCTTAGCTTGAAGACTTTCCAAAACTGATACTCAGTAGAATGCAGGCTTGGAATGACACTCTTCACAACCTCCTGATCATACTTGGAAATATGCCAGGATCACACAATGATGTCCTATCATTAGCCAAAGACATTAGGACAAAAACTGCAGAGCTTTTTGAAGACACCAAGAGTATACTCAGCAAGGTGAGTAGTGTAATTATTTTTATTTTCCTCACTCATGAATGATATGACTCTGCAATGAATATTAAGTTTTGAAAACTCAATTTGCAAGAAAAAATTTGGTACCCAATCTTGTAAACATTCTCAGAACTAATGGATAAACAGTGGAGTTCAAGTTTTTTACAGTAGCTTCAACAGTACCTGTAACTTTGGGTAGAGTAAAATATTCCTGACTACTTCATTAGACTCTATTAACACCATAAAACCTTGCCAATCAGCATGCATTGCAAAGTCAAACCCAACTCTGTGCTCAAGTATCAACCCATTCCTCTTTCTTTGGAGTAATAAAAAGACAGTTTTTATTAGAAGTAGATTAAATATAAGAAACTGTTTGCACACATCTTGATTTTACTCTATTGAACAAAACTGATTGTTTTCCCCCTTTTGTGTCAGTTATTAATTGCAAATAACTTTTTAGTTAAAGATAGGACTTTGTTTCTACTTCCACATCTCAGTCCTGGAATTTTGTCTAGTTTGAACCTGTGGAAGTTTTATGTCAAAGTCTGTGAGTTTATGTGTGTATCAGTCCTGTTATATCTGGAAGATGCTGTTTCCTTGATGTCGGTTACCAGTTTAGCCTCTTAGAATTTTATGCCTCCTCTTCCATGTAGATACTGGATCCTTGAAAAGAGGGATTTGATATAGACTTCCATTTTAGCTGAGAGTTTCAGAGTGTCTTAATCTATACACATTATATAGTTGTGTATCTCATTTTAATAACTACAGTCAGAAGAAGAAACTTCTCTGATGGGGACTATACACATCTATAGGTATCACAATATTTTATTGCTATATTCACTTTAGTGAATAACAGTAGTAGGTTTCCCCTAGTTCTGTGACCTATCTAGTTTTAAGTTCTAAGCCTCATTAACAGCATAAACAGTGCCAGGTATGGGCTATATCTCATAGAGTTGTTGCTTAGATCCAAAGAGTGGATGGTTCCTCCCATAACATTTTCGTCACTCTTGCAGGCAGGTATTCTAAAGCAGATGCTTGTCTGTAAACAGTTTAATAGTATTATCATTTCCTTAAATGTTTTTAACATCTAGGAAGGAAAGGAGAAGCAAATACAAGTTGTGTAAATAATAACTGACTGATCATCCTTCTGGTCAACAGATTTATGGAACAACAGAAAATGTGGATTATACTGTCTGGTCTGGTCTTGAAGACATTCAGTCATCTGATGAAGACTCTCGCTTTATTGCCCTTTGTAAATTATCATATTGCTTGCACACTGATTTACAAGCAGTTGACCTTTCTCTCATGATCCTGAGATGTATGGTGCTTGTTAATAGTGACATATGCTCATCCTCAAGAGTTGGAAATTCATGATGTTGCATCGTTCTAAATAGTCTTCGTGTTATTCATTTTGAAGGTTTGCTTGGGTGTAATGTTTTTTTTAAAGAAAAATAAACATTGCATATATGCCAAAGTTTACAGAAATAACTTGTTTGTATCTTTTATGCATTTAGTATAAATATGTCAACAACTTTAAAAGGTTTGATTGGCTATTGGAATTGTTGGGAGCAGTGAGACCCCATATCCTCAATTTCTTGTAATCCCCTGATCTGAGTGCCTAAAGCTGCTCTGAGCTCGAGACCTTCAGGAGTTCCTGATGGCAGGAGAGTGGTTTCAGGTGAGTTTGGCTGGGGCGTGGCTACCTCTACATAATCTGCCCCTGAACACAATAAAGGGGGCATTCTTGAGGAATTCGAGGATGACCCGTGTCGCTGTCTCCCTGTCTGTGTGTGTGTCTGTGTATTTTAACCTCCAGCCCCCTTGCCCGAAGCTCTCAAACTGGGTGCCAGCGCACAGAGTGCAGACACGGGGGCGTGGTGCGCGGTAGGAATATTTCACAACTTACACTAGAGTCACGCTAAATTAATATTGATGTTGATATAGTTATTATAATCAGAGGGTAAATTACATTTAGAAGTTTTTCCATATTAATAAGTAATGGGATATTGGACTATCTCAAGAAAGTCATTCAGCTTGCAGGAACCTGTACTGTTGCCCCATGCCATAGCTACCCAACAGGTTCTGCCAGGCCATGATACCCTGCATTCTGATGCTTTGTTATGTTTTCTTTCATATCTCTAAGTCGACTACACTCAACACACTCCTCAAAGAGGACCACATGGTGCTATAATCAGTCATCCTGTCTCATTTCAGGAATCATACCCATATTTGCCAAACCTCCAGGTTTGGGCCGTGTGCATGAGTAGTCCCTTTGGTTCATAAGACATTATCCTGTCATCCCATGCCATTACCTCCTTTCTAGATCCAGCCTGGAAGGTACATTCTGTTATCTGGCCTAGCCTGGCGAGTGCCTACTCTATTACCTAAGAACTGTGTACTCACCTAACCCCAACACTCTAACAGACGGGAATAATCGCTAACTGCATTCAAAAACTTATCTACACACTCACAGGTAAATATAGCTCTTACCCATTGTCAAAGAAACTTCTCAGTATCAAATTTCCCTCTACATTTTGATCTCTGTATTAATAGACTAGCTGAACCTTTCAGGCCTTATTAGAGAATTTTCTACATTCTCAAATAATAAAAGTGATGGAGGTGGGTCTTGTATCTTATCTGTTGATTTCATTGGTTAATAATAAAGAAACTGACTCGGCCCTCATAGGACAGAAAATTAGGTAGGCGGAGTAGACAGAAGAGAATGCTGGGAAAAAGAAGCTGAGTCTAGTCGTCGCCATGATTCTCCCGCTCCAGACAGACGCAGGTTAAGATCCTCCATGGTAAGCCAGCTCGTGGGCTACACAGAATATTAGAAATGGGTCAGAACAATATGTAAGAGCTAGCCAATAAGAAGCTGGAACTAGCCGGGCCAGGCAGTGTTTGAAAGAATACAGTTTCCGTGTAATTATTTCGGGGCATAAGCTAGCCATGCGGGCGGCCGGGTGCCGGGGACGCAGCCCCGCCGCTCCTAATTCAACATAAAAGTCCAAAGAACAAGTATTGGAGGCTTGTTTAGTCACCAGTTAGATATTTAGATCACCAAACCCACAAGTTTCAGGGACTACTTTGGAAGAGGGGAGTGAAGAATTATCAAGAGTCAGAGGCTAGAGAGTACCATTGCAAAGCAGTGTCTTTTGGACATGGACAGGCTGTGCTTGCTTGTGTAAGAACTGTTTACTGTCCTGGATATAGGTGGGGATGTGACACGGCCCCATCCCATGACTTCAGAGATATTGATGGTTAATGGCTTCCTAAAGGTGAGAGCATATCGCCGCTTTTAGTTAGCTCAGAGGATAATAATTAACCTGTTAGCAGAAATCTGAACGATGAATTCTATGGAAAAAAAAAACTGGGAAAGAAAGGGGGAAGGCAGTAATTAAAGAATAATCATATTAAATCACATTATGGAGTAGATAAATTACAATGAAATTTAAAGGCCAAGTAATATTATAGACGGTCCAAAAGTTCTCTATGGAGAGAACATGTTTTGCCAATGTCTACATGGTTACAGAGAACACTTTGAATAGAATTACACACATGGTTAACTATATTCATATGTATAGAGAAGATACAGACACATTGAACATTACAAATGTCACCTCTTTTTGCAACTTTGAATATTATTAATTTCTATGACATCTCATATTGAGTACCCTTCATATTTTCAGTACCCTTCAGGTTCTTGTGGTTTCCAACTTGCATGCCCATTCCTCAGTGAATTCTTGAACTTTTCTTATTTAGTAACTAAGAGCCAATTGAACAAGAGGTGTCTATAAAATTTTACAGTTATCATAATAGAACCATGCCCTCAGTTATGACAAAGTATACACATTATGCCATTTCTACATGCTTTAACCAACCTTGACATGACCTTAACTACATTTCAAACATCACCTACACACACCTACACACACAATATATTGTTGTTCTCATACCACAATTTTAATTGTGTACCATCAATTTTATATCTGCTATTCTTGTTAGTAATACACATGGTAATATAAGAAGAGTAAAAGAAAGTAAAGAAAGAGTATACTTAGATAGACACCTCATTTTTAACAATTTTACAGAAAAGTCAATTGATGTTATGACATTTAATCCATCAAATTATTATACAAGTTTCAATTATTACAGTGGCTGAGTGAGTTAAAAAAACTGAGGCTCAGATATTCTATAAAATTCTACCCCACATATGTGATTCTGTGGGTTGCATCCAACATATCAATTAGTTGCCAATACCAAATATTCAATCCTGAAAACCTACATACAAGTAACATTATACAGTTCGAACATGTTATATTTAGAAATACATATATAGAAACATAAATATATATGAATATAGTAACATTTAATAAAAGAATAGCTGTGAATTTGAAAGAGGAAGGATATGTGAAAGGGTTTGGAGAGAAGAAATTTAAGGGAGAAACAATGCCATTACATAGCTCAAATATAAAAAGAAAAATGAAGACAAAGTGGCCAATTTTCATCTTTTTCTGTTTCCTCATTACAGTCACCATACAGCAAGATGCTTCATCCTTCCACCATAGGTTCCTACTTTAAATAATAGAACAAAGGGCACAGTGGAAAGATGCTGTGTTGACTGAGGTTTGTAATTTAATTGCTAATGGAAAAAGACAGGAGGGTCTTTGATTTTGGCTAACCAGCTCAGCCGGTCTACCTACGAAGTTTGAAGCCACTGAGAGATTTAATGTTGAAACAAAAACAAAGCAATTCTCTCTTTCTGCCACCCACTCACCAACAAACATATAAAGGAGGGAACACACATACTTTGTGCCTAATGGCAAGAAAAAATAAATGTTGTTTTAAAATTTTTCTAATACCAGGGAATTCCGAAGGAAAAATATAATCCTAAGAGTGATGTTGCTGATATTAAGAAATGGTAATGTGTGTATTACAGTCTGCCAGTCTGGGGTAAACGAAATGACACGACAATATTACAATGTGCTGATACCAATGCTCTACAGGTGACAATGGCCAAGATCCAGAGTTAATGACATCCATGGATTTTATAAAATGGAAAACAAAGGTTTTGTCTGTTTCAGTTAATTTTAGATTATAAAAATGTCTTGTCTGAAAACACATAAGCACATATATGCATACATATATGTGTATGTATATACACATACATATACAAAGTTTTATATTATACATAATGTCTTGAAGCATTACATTTATAGAAATTGAAACTCTACAATTTGAGTTATCTCAAAATGACCTAATATAGAGTATGTGTGCTAATACAGGAGCAAAAGTGCCAAGGCATGTCTACCAACGTAATTCTGCTACAACAGTTCTGGCAGCAAGCAACAGCATTCTGATTTGATTAAAGGCAAACCACAGGAGGAAAACCATGCTGTGCATGGCAAGACAGGCAAAATATGAACATTATAAGGAATTGTAATACACAAAGAATTTTTTCTTTCTCTTTTGTGATGTACTTTTCAAATTTTAAATCTTTTTTTTTATACCAAATTTGTAGAGAGACACTTTACAGTAGTCAGTTTGTTACAAAAATTTGGCCAGTTAAATTGCTGAGAATAATTGAATAATGATGTGATGAGGAGGTCGAACATTCCAGGAAAAGGTCACATACATATCTTAACAATTCTAAGAAGCAGAAAAACACTAAAAATTACAGAGCAAATTCAAGAGTTGGGGGAAGGAGGGATGTGATAAGCAACAGCAATTTCCACCTGGTATGATGTTTTGGTAGAGGAGCGTGAATTCAACTTGACTTTGTAAGTATCTAAAATAATATGGATACAATTTGTAAAAATAGCAGGGAAATACAGATACACAGGTCTGTGGTAATAGCGATGCTGCGGCTGACATTACCTGAAGCAGGGGAGCCACTGGAAAATTACCTAGGCTTTTAAAGCTCTTCCTTTCCTGTTGCAACTGCAAGTGACCTTGTGGCAATCTGCCAAAGTATTCAGGAGGGAAGAAGTAAAAAGAGATCAGGTCCTCAGTGCAATAACCTTCTCTAGTGCCCCACATAGTGTAGTGGAACTTTTCTGAGATGCAGCTGTCATTGAGTTTACCATGCTTCTGTAGGTCAGCGCTTCTCACTCATGCTCTTCTGAGTAGATCAGATCAACCTGTTGGTTCTTCAAGGTTATTAGATGGAATCCTTTCATTAGAATCCTGTCTCGTGTTTTTTTGTTAACAGACATCTGTCTTTGTTCAAGCAGCACAACATTAGGCTTAGGAAATTTTACAATCTAGGAAGACTATTTACAATGGTATAGTAGACTATTTACACAGGTTCACAAACATGAGAACCCTTTTTTTTTATGTCAAACAGCTGTAAATAACTCGCATTCCATATCTTACTTTAAGTAAGAAAAGAAATGGAACAGTGGGAGCCAGATGTAGTGGTTCAGAATCATAATTTCTGTGTTGGGACAACAGAGGCAGGTGGATCCTGGAGCCTGGCTGGCCAGTTAGTTTGATCTGATTATCAAGTTTCAAGTTAGTGAGAGATTTCATCCCCAAAATATAAAATACAAATATGGTTAGTATTTACCTAAAAAAACACCCGATGTTCTTCTCTGAGATATGATGTGTGTGTGTGTGTGTCTGTGTGTGTGTGTGTGTCTGTGTATACACACAGATAAATATGTGCTTAAAAACATATACTGTCATCCACGAGGGAAAAGAGAGAATAATGCTACCTAATTTGTTAGAAAACAAAGATGTTTAAAATGTTCAGATGTGAGGGCAATTTTCAGAAGGATGGATGTTGCAGAAATTATGAAATTGTAATTTGCCGGGAACACAAGGATCAATGAGTTCAAATTGTCACAATTTCAGAAAAAAAAAGATTATTTTTTTCTGTCATTTTCTTAGACTTGCACATGAGTTATCTTATTTGACTATTTGACTTGAAAACATTATTTCTGTTTTTGAAGAACCTTTTGACCAATAATTTTTAAATTCAGGAAGCTATGCTCTATTTGAAGGTTTATAGCTTGAGTTTATGTTACATTATCTCTGCTTCTCAACCTGCCCACAAGAGGCATTCATTAATGCGAAGCAGAAAGAAGTCATTCTGCCTAAGTGTCTTCACCATCATTTTATAACATCTATACAATTTGATGACGCAGCTTTCAATTAATGGCCATGAAAATGTACTGCTCTGTAAAGATCCTCTTCTCAGTTCGTTTTTACCTCAATACATTTAAGTTATTCTTTGTCCCTGAAAGGTCCAGTGTTTTATAGATAAAGTCTTTAAACATAAATAGAGTTCTTAAAAGATATTTTAAATAATATAATTACACAAATATGATGTTTAAAGAAGTGTGCATTTATGAATACATGCATATTAATTAACATTTTTGTATTTTAAAATTCTTCATTGTTTATTTTTTTTAAATGCCTAATTTTGATAACGAATTTTGAACTAGTTAATTCAATTCCACTGAGGATTTACAATTATCAGAATATTATATATGTATACGTTCAGTGATATAGAAAAAAAGAGTATAATTTTTCAGTGCCTGTTAAAGGAAACACATAAGTTTTGAGCCACAGGATACAAGAAAATTTAGATATAAATGTGGGTATATCTTGATGAGTCTTGGACCTAATTTACTTTCTATAACAACTTGCATTACCATCCAAAACTGTCTTCTGATATCTCTCAACCTTATATATTTTACATTTCTTTTTTTTTCATTTTTTTTATTTTATTGAGAATAAGAAAAAAAAAAGTTTCCGCCTCCTCCCAGCCTCCCATTTCCCTCCCCCTCCCCCACTCTTCTCCCCCTCCCCCCTCTCTTCTCCCCCTCCCCCCACTCCTCTCCCCCTCCCTCTCCTATCCTAAGAGCAGTCATGGTTCCCTGCCCTGTGGAAAGTCCAAGGTCCTCCCCCCTCCCTCCATGTCTAGGAAGGTGAACATCCAAACTGGCTAGGCTCAGTAAATTTATTTTCTGAGTCTTGTAAACAAGCAAGACTATAATTGTAACTATCTAGTTTTCAACTACCTTGGAGACCCCAGAAGGCAATAATATTAACTGAGTAAGCAGGAAGTACAAGCAAGCAACTTTCAAAAAAATAATGACAGAAACACTAGCTGCCTAGATAGCCACCCAAAGTTATTCTGCAATGTTGGGGCATCCGTCATTTGTCTACAGGCTAGCATAGCTGACAGACTTTTCTGTAAAGCAGGACATTCTGAAATACTGGCCCTCCTTGTCTTTACAATGTTAGGCCATCACTTTCTTTTGTGCTCTGCTTGTCCAATTAGGACAGCACACTGTCACCAGTTGACATAAGGGCATTTACTCACCCAGAAGATTACTTTTGCCACAAAGAATGTACCCCCCCATGCTCCCAACTTTTGCCAGGCGATCTTGTTTGTTTCCAATTTCCAAGAGGATTTATATATGTTTGTCTTTGGGTTCACCTTGTTATTTGGCTTCTCTAGGCTTGTGAACTATAGGTTTAATGTCCTTTGTTTATGGCTAGAGTCTACTAATGAGTGAGTACATACCATATTCATCTTTTTGGTTCTGGGTAATCTCACTCAGGATAGTGTTTTCTATTTCCATCCACTTGCAAGCAAAATTCAAAATGTCATTATTCTTTACCGCTGAGTAGTACTCTAATGTGTATATATTCCACACTTTCTTTAGGGGATCCCAGGTGTTCACGGGGATGTCCCCCGCTAGGTCCTTGAGCAGCAGAGTAGAGGGGGCCTGAACTGGCCTTGCTTCACTATCACACTGATGATTATCTCGAATATCACCATAGAGATGGAGATAGAGACAAAGTCCCTCATCAGAGCAATGGACTGAGCCCCCAAGATCCAGTTGAAGAGCAGAAGGAGGGAGAAGATAAGGAAGGAAGTCTGGAGCGCGAGGGGTTGGTCCACCCACTGAGACAGTGTGAGTGTTCTAATGGGAGCTCACCAAAGCCAGCTGGACCAGGACTGAATGAGCATGTGATCAAACCGGACTCCCTGAATGTGGCTGAAAATGGGGGCTGACTGAGAAGCCATTGAGAAAGGCACTGGGACTTGTTTCTACTGCTTGTATTGGCTTTTTGGAACCCTAGTCTATTTGCAAAGCCTCCTAGGCCTGGCAACGAGGGGGGGTGGGGCTTGGACTTCCCACAGGGCAGGGTTCCTGCCCTCTCTTAAGGAGGGAGAGGGAGGAAGGAGTGGAGTGGGGGAGCAGGAGGAGAATGCAAGGAGGGGAGGAAGTGTAAATTTTTGAATGGAAAAATAAATGAATGAATACAAGGAAAAAAGTAAGCGGGGAAAATCCAAGGGGTGAGAATGTGAGGCCAGCTAGCTTTATGACCAGTTTTCCATGAATATGTGTTCTCTTGTGTATCCCTGGTTTTGTGATAAAATTGACCAAACATATTGTAACTGAAAACATCACTGAACTGAGTAGGGAGTAAGGGTGCTATGATGCGAATGCACTGTGCTGGAGACAGGAGCATCCTTTTCTCAGCAACGTCACGACAGAAGTCACTCATCTTCAGCACTGTATTTGATTTAGACACAGCACTGTCTGTTCCCTTTGAACCTGAGTCCAGCTTTCTGAGAACTTGTAATTCACTGGGTTGCACTTTGTGTCTGCAGCAGTCTCCAAAGGCTCCTGTTTTGAAACTGTGTTCTTCAGCCTGGAGCATTGAAATGAGGTGTCTTGTTTGTTATATTAATGGAATCGCTTTCTTGTTTGTTATATTAATGGAATCGCTTTCAGTTTCTCTCTATTTCATTTGACATTGTCCTTGATCTTTTCATATACTGCCTTTACTGTGTTGAACTATGTTACTTGTATCCCTAATTTCTCCAGGACCTTTATAATGAACATAATTTAAAATTAATTAAAGGTCTTTTCTTCATCTAGTGAGATGACAATATAATTTTTCTTTAAGCTTGTTTATATGGTAGATTACATTTATCAAATTACATATTTTGAACCATCCCTGGATTTTGGGAATGAAGTTTCCTTGATCACGGTGGATGCTATTTTTGATGTGTTTGTGGTCTGGAAACATTTTATTAAATGTTTTTGCATCTTTGTTCATAATGGAAATAATTTCTTTGTAATTCTTTTACTTTATTTTCCTTCTTTTTTATGGTCTATATGTGTTTGGGTTTTAGTAACTGTGACCTCATAAAATGAATTGGGCAATGTTCCTTCTGTTTCTGTTTTGTGGAATAAATGGAGGAGTGTTGGAGGAGTAACTCTTCTTTGAACATCCAGTAAAATTCTACACTAAAAGCATTTGGCTTTGGGTGGGTTGTTTTTACAGAGGGACACACACACACATTTTGGTTTTATGAGGCAAGAGTTCTTTGTGTAGCTTTGGCTGTCTTAGAAGTAGCTCTGTAGACCAGGCTGATCTCAAACTCACAGAGATTTACCTGCCGCTGCCTCCCAAATGCTGGAAAAGAAAATATTAAAGCTTGGGAGCAAAATAAGAATCTAAACATCCAAGAGGTTTTTACAAGACAACATATGACAAGAAATAAAAACTGTTCATAGGGCATTATAGTCATAAAAATATCATGGAAAATATTCATTATCTATTTGATCAGACAAAAAATCTAGGAGATACATGCTTTGGCATGAGAAGAATAAACCCCTTTGCTTTTACAGGCTAGATTTACCTCTCATTTCTTGCAGTCATAAAAACCATATTAAAATTGTGAGGAGTGATTTTCAACGACAATGGCTCAAGAGTTTTCCTGCATTACCTCCTCTCCAACAGCGTAAGATTATGCTTACAGTAGATTACAATAGAAGAGATGCTTTAGGATTTAAGTGACTGGAACATGATTGCAAACTTGGTTTGTAATGTACTAATGCAGTCAAGACCAGAGAAATAAAGTTGAAAACAGGGTTCATTGAAAAACAACTGTGACAAGATCTGTGGGTGATAAAGCAAAAATTTCCAATAGAAATACTGACAGTATGGCAGATATGGTGATTATGATCCCCTGAAAGGCTGAAAACATTTGATAGCCCTCCCCTAATGGGCAGAAGGTGAATAAGTGATTTCTACTGCAATTCCTGCCATACAGGAAACAGATCTCTTAGAGGGGAAAGACGCCTGTTAGAATCAATATGCTAATTGATCTTGACTTCCCGCAAATGACATTGCAGACCCCTTGAGGAACCAGTAGTAAAGAATGGATTTGCTGATTTCTTTTCAACTTGCCAGGTAGTCTAGAATCCATGGTTATACCAAAATCCTTGGTGACTAAAGCCAGCAGTGGTAGAATGAGGAGCTAGATCACTGAACATAAAAAAGGATATGTCTTGTCCTAAGGGTAGGCAAATATCGCCCCCTTAGAGAGTACTCTGTGTACAGTTTTTCCATGGAGATAGGAATGCTGAAGGCATATGTGTGCCAGCGCTGTATGCTGTACATCACTTTAATGTTTTGCTTGAGACTGTAAACTGCATGTTGACCTGGTATGATTGGAAAAGGGGGAACCTGTGAGGAAAGAGATCATTCATCCACTGGGCTGAGATTCAAAACTGTATCTTACTGAGAATATAAGAGTGAATGTATCTTATTTCATATTGGTACAAGTACAGACAGAAGAATGTATTGTTTTTTATTTGCTGGATTATGCATATTATTTTTCTCTGCGAAGGCTGAAGTAATATTTGTTTTAAAGTCTCAGTATATGATGGGAGCATATTTTTGTCATATACTGTTTTCTGAATATAAGTCAAACAATATTGCTAATAGAAAGGAGTTTCCTGAAGAATCTTCTTTGTAGCTAATAGTGGCAAGAAAATGTCCTAACAGTGATGAAAATAATTTAATGAAAAATAATCTGAATAAATTTCTATTTTACCTAATTTTAAAATATAAAACACTTTAGATAATAAAGGAGTCAATTCATCCATATAAATATATATTTCATGTAATCAATTCCTTGGAGCATTATATTATAAAAGCTTTAAATTTCTAGAAAAAAACATAATTTCATAATGAACATTTCTCATATCAACTTAGTTTCTCAACTAACATGTTGTTTGCTTATTTTTGATGCCCTGTTCCTTTGGAAATTTTTATTTTGAGTATTTGAATGTAAGTATTTTTCCAGACAATACCATTAGCTCTACTTTAGTTAGTTCCATGCTGGAGTCTTCCAACATTTAGGATCACAAACATTTTTTTTTCTTTAAATTTCAGAATTTCTTTAGCGATAGCATCATTCAGTTTAAAAAGTAATTTTTAATTTGGTTTGTGCATGTGCTGTTATCCCATTGAGTGGATAAATTATTGACACGTTAGAAGTCAGCCTCCACTTACCTGTTAAAACATTAAATTGAAGATAGAAACACCTCTGACCATTGTCAAACATCGTAAAAATGAGTGTTTTACAGAACAAGTGAAGTAGATAAAATCAAGCTTCCTGTGTCTTCCATTATCTGCAATTCCAGGCAAATTTCATTCTTTAAAATAGTGGCAACAAATTCTGCTTACGCTGGGCATTGGGACTATAAAAGTGATTATCCATTCAGGTATACTAGGAATGCCCCCAGGAGTGTAAGATGTGGCAAGTCCAGTGTGTGGGCATTTTGCATCCCCCACTGGGTAATAACAGGACTTAGAGGAAATCATTTACCCATATACACCCTCTCATTGGTACAATTTTAGGACAGGCACAAAAGCACAGTCTGCTCTCAGGGTTATTGTTAAGCTCAATTTTAAAGAAATAGAACCCAAAGCTTTTGATAAAATGACAAATACACGGGATTTTTCTCTTTAGGTAGAAAATTCAGCTTGTGGGATTATTTTGATGACAGATTCTCCTCATACTGAGTATTAGTAATCTTCAGTCAGGTATTACTCATATCAAACGTCAATATAAAACAAAGAGATGTGCTGTGCTTGTCTTGTCAATGTTGGAAATGCAACTCTGAGATACTCAGCCAAATCATTATAAACCCTTGTAGCATCTGGGAAAGGAAAATCATTATAAACTCTCCAGACATGAAACCATCTGCACAGAGTGCTCAGAATTAACCCAAGTTCCAGGTGTCTATAATATTCACAAAGCACTCAGGGAATAATAAAAAAATGAGGGAATTTGCCTCTTTCTGTCAACTTGTAATGCAAAGCAAATATAATCACTCACCTAAATTTTCACAGTGGAAGACCTTTCTTCACCACATTAGCTTAACTGGAGCAATTCATACAGCCAAGGACATATCGCTGACCCCCCAGCCACCCCAAGAGGATGAGTTCTGGAACCTCAGATAAATTAATCATCCCTCAGTGAATCCTGTTTCTATTTAGCAGGGACACCTGCTGATCCTGTTGTCAAGCCTGATCCTGTCGGGGGAATGCGGCCTCTGTTCTGAATGATATGCAACGCAGTAAAAGGCCACTGCATGGTGTCACTCCATGGACTATTTGACCATACTGTCATTTTGGCTAAAAACATCCATGAACTTGCTTCAAAAATGCATAGCAATTTGTAAGTACATAACCTACAATGGTGATCCCAAAGGAGAATGACTGGATTATCCTGGAGTCCAGAGCAGTAAGCATCATGACATAAATTTCAGATAATATTCCTCATAGGGAATGGAAATGTTAGCTACTGTCAAACACTATGGAAAAAGACAAGTTTCCCTCTATCTGGAGGATTTCATAAGAATTCAATTTTTCAACTGTTTCTCTAACTTTGATTTTTGGTGTTGTTGTTTTCGTTTGTTTAGAAATTATATAGTTTTGACACAAAACCCCGAAAGATGGTGAGAAGGGCTCCATCTCTCAAATAGGGTTTAGCTTCTCCTGTCGTTCGTTACCTAGTGAACTGCAGACGTCATCGCGACTGAAGGGCTTTGCAGTGGATTTCCAACAAACCTAAATTGCACTGATGTTAAAGTCACCAGTTATCAGTATCAGTGCAAGTACAAGTATCAGTGTATTTCTGGAGGCATGCTGGACAAGCCTATAATGGGAAAAGAAGGTTTTATTTTTACATGTACAACAGGCATCTCTCCTCCACCCCCCCCCCCCTTTTTTTTTTTTTGTAGTACATACCACCATTATTTTTTGGGCTGCAGAGAGAGCCAAAACCCAAAATTGACTTTTTATTTTTTGTAAATTGAACGTTTATGTCTCTTTTTAAGTCCCCTCAACATTTTCAAAACCCTATTGTTTTGTCTACAGTTTGTCAGCTGTAAGGCACCCTGGAAATTTTAGGGCCACAAAGTGTAGGTTAATATATGCTATTTTTTATAACCTTGTAATCTTGGTTAAGCAACCGTAACTAGGTTGGTTAAAAAACCTCGGTTTAGTACAAGGTATTTTTTTTTTTTAAAGCTAAAGAGTGGCATTCAAAACCACCAAGATATTTTGTTTCTAGCTACTTGTCTTTTTCAGGGTAGGTGTTAGAGCTCAGCTACAATAAGCAGTTCCCTGGTGCTTCACACCAGCCTGTCGGGCAAACCTGGGACAGTATGTCACACATGTCTTTGTGTATACTATGGCCTCTTCCAAGTGTTCCTAGGACGTGCTCCCAAGATAGGTCACTGGAAAATGTCAATACTCTAGCCTTTGCTCCCACATAGTTTGACCACTTAGGCAGGACTGGGGCACAAAGCTCCATTATAGTTGGTGGGTCATGTGCCTGTTCCCCAGAGATCCAGAAGTCACGTTTTAGCAGTAATGTTTGCCTGAATTTTACGGTTTCTCAATTCTCCCTTAACCTTATTTCCACAGTTTCTCAAAATCTCCTTCAAAGCATCAGTATAGAACTGTCTATCTCTCGGTTTTGCTTGTCCCCCAAGATCTCTTTCAAATGCTATCATTAACTACGTACCTTTCAGATCTCCTGCCGCATATTCTACACCTCACAGATAATAGAATGAGCTCCCTTCCCGTTTTGTTTAGGTTTAGCCTTTATTCTTTAAGGGCTTGCTGCTACCCAGAGCGTTCGCTTTTCCAGTGGATTTCAGTTTCAATGGGAGGAGTTTCAATGCCAGTGCCACTTGGCTGGAGCTAAAGTCTCTATTTCCTTGTCCCCATTAAAGGTGCCACTTTACTGAGTGAGACCTGCATGGCTTGAGTCCCAAAGTCCTGGATAAGAGTGAGGATGGTAACGAGAAAGGACAGACACACAGACCCAGGTTGAGAAAATCTGGGATTCTGTGGGGTTCTCTGACTAATACTTTTGCAACTTGGAGCCTCTGGTTGTTTATTAGGTACAGCACAAGTGGAAGGGTTGTCTTCTCTTAAGAGGAGGTCCCTGAAGGGCATCAATCTCAGACTGTAAGCTTCCTAAAGGAGGAAGCCACAATTGTTTGCCTTTGCACTCACAGTTCAGTCCTTCATAAGCACTCATGCTTTTTCTACAACTAAGGACAATTTTGCCATTCCACTTAAGCCTGGTCTATATGGGTAATGGTTTCACCAATTTCCCATGAGTCAATGGTCTTGTAATAGTAGGTAGGCTGTGCCAATGCCTAAGTGCACATTAACTGAAGGCTTCACTCATCCAGGTCTTTTTCTAGTCCCCACATCTGGATGTCAACTTGAGGAGCCCATGATGATTCCCAGTACTTTCATGCAGACAAATCTAGACATCTGCATTTGACTAGTGTTGAAATCATGTGAAGGAAACCACAGCCGTTGCTCTTCTACGAGGCTGATGTGAATTCATGTCCAAAGGAAAAATTGTTTTTTCCTAGCTTTTCTTTGGATTCCATTGTATTTTGTTTAACTCCTCCAATACATTTCCTGATGTTGGATGGAATGATAACTTTTCATTCTTCTTTCTACCTTTGTTCCTTCTTCCCTTTTCTTCTCCTCATCCTACTCCCTACCTCTTTTTCCTCCTCCTCTTTCTATTTTAACATTTAGAATAGTAGAACAATGCAGTCACTCATTCTGAGCACCTTAACACGTGTAAGTAAGCCTTTGCTATGTTCCCAGAACACTGTAGGATTTCTCGCTACAAATTAACATATCTGAGCAGGAATAGGTGAAAAACAGATGTTTAAAAGATATTTTGTAAGCAAATCGGACCAACATTTAACCAAATAACATCAAAAGCCTTCTGACTGGAGCCTCCAACATTCCCAGTCAGATTTCTTGCCAGGTTCTCAGTAGCAAATACAAGTTTCCTTCAATAAACAGGACTTAAACTCACCTAAAAACAGGTGACTACACCTATAAATTGTGCCACTACTAGACCAGTAATTATTTTTGCTATGGCATGGTAACTGTACTGAATCTCTCTGAATAGGTCTCTGATTAGAACTTTAATCACTGGCATAGTGCCATTTGGCACTAAGAAAGTGAACCAGCATGGAATCTGGGACCTAGTATCAGTCAGATTTCCCCACGTCAAACAACCAGACCACATGACATCCTGTTCAAAGGACACTTACATGTATTCCTTGTACTAGCTAGTTTTCCGTCATCTTGACACAAGCTATAATCATCTGAGAGGAGGGCACCTTAATTGAGAAAAATGCTTCCATACTATTAGGCTGTATTCAAGACTGTAGAGCATTTTCTTGATTAGTGATTGATGTGGGAGGGCCTAACTCATTGTTGATGGTACCACCAGGAATGGTAGTCCTGGATTTTACTAGAAAGCAGGTTGAGCTAGCCATGAGGATCAAACCAGCAAGTAGCACTTCTCCATGACCTCTGGATAAGTACCTGCCTCCCATTCCTGCGCAGTGTTTGAATTTCTGTCCTGACTTCCTTTGATGACGAACAATGATATGGAAGTATAAACAAAATAAACTGTTTCATCCCCCAGTCACTTTTAGTTATGGATTCATTACAATAATAGTAGTCCTAACTAAAACAGAAATTGTGTAGTATTGCTGGGACAGACCCAACTCTATTGGTTGTGGGCGGATTCTGGAAACATTTCAGAACTTTGGATACATTTTCAAAGATTGGTGAGCTGTTCTTAGGTGAAACCAAAATTGTAATAGAGACCTCAAGATGTGTGAGACATTAAAAAAGGGACTATTAATGCGGGATTCCCCTCTGTATGCTGTGTACACCATTGGTTAATAAACAGACTTCCTTGTCCTGTTGATAGGGCAGAGTAGAACCAGGTGGGGAAAACTATACTGAATGCTGGGTAAAGAAGGCAGAGCCAGAGAGAAGCCATGTAGCCCTGCCAGAGACAGAGATTCTGGATTCTTGCCAGTAAGCCACTGCCACGTGGCAATACAAAGATTAATGGGAATGGGTTAAATTAATATGTAAGGGTAAGGAAATAAGAATCTAGAGCTAATGGGTAAAGCAGTGATTTAATTAATACAGTCCCTGTGTGATTATTTAGGGAATCTGGTTGGCTAGGAGACGAACAAGCAGCCTCCTACTACAGACTATTCACTGAGGCATGATGCAGGCATGAAGTGCACATAGCCTAATGGAAAAGCTACATACAGTAACATATTGAGAGACAGGGCTACCCAAGCCCCTTAGAGACAAAATGATTCCATCATGAGCCACAGATACTACATACAAAGTGTCAGGATTTGCTGCTTAGCTGTGTAAGAATTTATTATTTTTTGGTGCTATATCACTTTTGATATATCCCTGTTCTTCCATGTTAGAATTCTACTGCTTTCCTCAAGATATTGGGTATTGGAAATCTATATCTTGGTTGAGTTTTATAGAACTTCACAATTAAGAAATTGCCTTGTGTCTCAAAAAAACAGTGGACTTTGTGAACAAAGGTGACATCACAAAAAACTTTGGCGACACATTAATGATCTCAATGAATTATGTGTTCTGGTAAGGTTATGAGCTTATGGAGAAGGGGGTAAAACATCTTGTTCTAAAATGGCAGGTATATATGTCATTCTATTAGTTACTGTAGAGTTGTGGTGGTAAAAAATCATGACTTAAGGTAACGCAAAGAAAGGGGAATATTTTGAAGCTCGTGGTTCCAAATGAATAAGACTGTGTTTTCAAAATGGAGGCATGTCAAGAAGTAGAAATATGGCAGGAACAGGAAGCTGGGCGTTCACAACTATAATAGAAAACATGGTATAGGAATAATGGAAATAGGCAAAAAGCTTCTTTATCTCTCACTGTCTACCCTCGTTTTCCACTCTTCAGCAAAGCTACACCACAAGCTGGAAGCCATACAAATACTGAACAACATGACAGAAATTGCTCAGTCACACTACCACATCATGTGGGAGGAATTGGATTTACAATTGTTAATGAAGATTGGCAATTTGTTATCATCTAGAGTTATCTAGGAGAAAAAGGTATGTCTCTGTGTGTGGGGGGGTATTCTGTAACTAGCTGAATTAGAAGAGAAGACTAACATCACACATGTGATTAACCATTGTATGGACTATGTCCCAGACCAAACATACAGGACAAAAGAAATAGATCAAAACCATTCTATACCTCTGTTTCCTGCTTGTGGAAAATCCTGAGACCCACTTTCTCAGCTTCTTTGCCATGAGAAAATGTATCCCTTTGCAGTATATCTCACACCAAACTATTCTCCAACCAACTTACTTGATCACATTTATCAAAGAAATGAAAGTGAACTTGGACATGAGTCTTTAGTCTTCATCATCTTGAGGCACACTCTACTACTATTCAAATCCCATTGTATTGAGAGCTGCCATTGCTTGTCCTGGCTGAGGGTAAATGGGCCCATTATTATCTTTTTTTTTAATATAAGTTTTTATTGAAAAAAAATTTCTGCCTCCTCCCCGCCTCCCATTTCCCTCCCCGTCTCCCTTTTCCTTCCCCCTCCTCCCTCTCCTCTCCCCCTCCCTCTCCAGTCTGAAGGGCAGTCAGGGTTCCCTGCCCTGTGGAAAGTCCATTATTATCTTTAGAATTTTGTCACTTCACCTGGATTCTTGGTCTGACAGATTCGGGCTTGCCCTACGGTCACATCCTGGTTACAACCCTTATCTGTATGTAGGAACTGGGTGAACACATTTAGACTCAAAGCCTCTCACTTTGCACGTACTCTTAAGTTACTCTTAGTTTTATGTTCAAAGGTGATATTTTTCTAAATATGTTATACAATATGTGTCCCATAAGGACACCCACCCAAACTTAGTATCTTCGAGTAGAAAAGACAAACTGTATTATACTTGGGTAAACATAAGAATTGGAGGAATGGAACTCAGGTATTAAATTCAGCTATAATTCTATTTACATGTAGCAATTACAGTACAGATTTGTTATTTCAAGAAATGATGAATGCATATGCAGACAAAAACTGAAATATTATTTCCTAAAATGCATTCCCCTCCTTTTTTTTTTTTGTCCCTCTAAGCCTCCTGGATAACAATTTCTCCAGTTGATACAGCTACAAGACAGCTCCAGAACCTAATACTCAGGAATCAATGGAGAAAAGGGAAGAGAAAAGTTCTAAGAGCCAGAGAAACAGAAAGGTTACTGTCAGGTTTCATCTCCTAGAAATGTCAGAGAAGCTGCACTCCTAAAGTCTCATCCATACTGCTGCCCAAATAAGGCCTGAATGATTATTATTTTTTTTAAAAACTATTTAAAAATCTCCTTCAGCACTTAATGTTAATACTTATATGAAGATGGTAGATATGGACCTTTAATAATCAGAAGCATTCCTTAAATTTTTTTCATTATGTAATATAACATTTACAAACTCACAAATGTTAAAACCATTTCCTGGTAATGTAGCAGATGAGAATCTGAAATCTATCAACATATATGCACGAAAAAAATGTATATCACAAAGTATAAGATGACTGAAGATTGAAGTGTCAATGTGGTTACCTTTCTCACCAACGTCAGACTAGTACAAAAGCAGGTACAAAGATTATGAAATTACATAGAAGACTCAGAAAAGAAGCTCATGCACACAGAGCCATCAGGTTTGCAATACATATTCGAAATTTCCTACGGAAAATGTATTCTTACCAACAAACAATACTGGTCAACTCTACAAGTGGATGTGGAGAAGCAATATCAGCATTTTATAAAATATGCCACAAAGGAAATTTTTAGAGACCTGGTTCATTAGATAAAGAGCTAGCACAGAGTCCTAAATATATGAATCATATCTATGCACCCACAGATGTACTGAAATGAAATAATAGCCTGTAGCATATATAAAGGAAATGTTTAAAATACCTTTATAAAGAAATAAGAAAAAGGAAAAGAGAAACAAAAAATACCAAACTCAATAGAAACAGTCAGTGAAAATAAAAATAAAAAATGGGAAAATCAGTGAAATTTAGGAGTGGTTCTTTGAAAAACAGCATTAAAGTTTGGAAACTTCTATTACAACGTCATGGTCACCACTGCTCGTGGCCAAACCCCAGAATTAATAAGACTATTCCTAAGGAAAACACAAAACCAAAAGCAAGCTGGTAGGAAACTGGAAGCTTCATGTCTAATGGCTAGCTTCTATAGTGTTGGAAGGTCCCAGGCAAGCTACCCAAGCAGGAAAGTAATCAGTTACACACAGTTGTGAACTCTGCCGGCTATAGCAATGCCTGATATCTCAAGAAATGCCCACTGATGCAATAGTAGCAAGAATATAATGGAAGTGCCTAACTTATTTCCTGATTGGTTTAAGTCCCACTCCACTAGATGAAACATATATCTGGTACCATTATCAGACCAAGAACGTATAGCTACACAGGACAGACGCGCTAGTTAGTGGTAAATTTGTTGCTTTTAGATTGGTAAATTGGCAGAGTATTAAACTTGCTCCTGATGACTTTTTTTTATAATCCCAGTTTCATGCATCTCTCGATTACCATCTAAGAAAATTCTATTTTGCAGTGAATGTTGATTAACACGGTAACTAACCTACAACTGTTCAAGGAGCAGAGAAAAAAAGAGAAGAAAATGATCAGTCCAAAAAGAATAGTAATCATACCAGTTGAGAATATGCCAGACGGAACACTTCATGGTAGAAACAGGTAACACCAAAGCCTATTAGGTTGTTGAAAAATCCTGAGACCAGATTGGTTAACTTCCATTGAGTTATTGGCTCAGGTAGACTCTTTGGATTCCAACCCATAGAGGCATTGTCAATAATTTCGGTGCATGTCAAAACTAAATGGTAAGAACTTATTGCTGAATCTACATATTCATGCTGCATGTTATGAAGAAATTAGACTGAGAATGAGTGGACATTTTCTTAGTACTAAAGAAACTTCATCATGCAACATGGCGCCATATTAGTTGCTGGAATAAAGTGTCATTATAAGACCAGTGCAAAAGATGATAATGGAACACGCAGACATGTAAGATGTAAGCCCTAAGCCAATAGAGATACAGCTGTTATAAGGTTGGCAAACTGCTTTCTCATTGAATTTAAGATCATCTTAGCCTCATAGAACCTGTAGTTGGTATTATTCAACTTCAAATTTTGTGTCTAAGGATGGAATAATCCCTAATAGAATGGCCTCTGCAGTTGTTTGTTTCAATAGATGCGATGTTTCTACCAGTTGCCTTCCAAACTGTGTGTTTACCTGTTACTTCTTCTATCTGTCTACCAAGTAAAACTCTGTACAGTGTACCACAGATACTGATAAAGACTTGCAAAATATAAACGGTGGAGAATAAATACCTATTGATAGAACCTGGTAGTTCATGGAGCATTGCAGAAAAGGTGACAGGAACATGCAATTATATTAAGAAAATAGTTAATGCCTTGTCCATAGCTATTTCTATTTGAGTATAAAAATACATCAGTATTCATGAACCAGAGGTGGCTGAGGCTATGTACAAAATATCTTGACCACTAACCACAACCCGGAAATAAGATAAGCATAAAGATTCACGTATGACCGTAGTCACACATACTTGGTTTCATTCCCGGACCCTAGAGGTCATAGGATCGTGATATAGATTTTTAGGTGTTACTTCCTTCTGCCCTCTAGCAGGATGTGCTCTGCTATATAGGAGGTGGAAAGCTAACAGAGTAAGAACCAAACTGAAACAGATTTCCTCAGTCAACAGAGAAGCTGGGGTGTGACTTTTCAGGAATGCCGATGTCTTTGACTCAAATATTTTCCTGTAAGTAACTCCTCATTTACATTCCTCTATAGATGCTTTAGCATTATGTTATTGGGAAGTTTATTTATTTGTTATAATTGTTGCCCTACCTGGGATAACTGGACATTTATTCATACCTAACCAGGAGAAGCAAAGCCACATAGACTTTAGACATACTTTATGGTCATTAATATAGAAAGAAAATACATTCTGGATTAGTGGGTTTCAAAAGGGAGTCATTTTGGCATAGAGAGGTATGGAGCTATGTCCAGAGACATTTTGTCCTGTATTAATTGATATAATGTAAAAAAAAAAAAAGTGGTTGTGGGACATTACCCGTGTCTAAGGGTTAGAAACCAGGGCTTTTTCCAAATATTACATGAAAAGGGTATATTCAACTCAAAAATAAAATTTGTAAACGAGGAACATTGAGATGAAATGATAGCAGTAGGTTCTATAGGTCAAATTAGTAACATATTGGGAAGGAAGGTAGTAACATATTCTGGGTCTGAAGTCTTGACTGTGAGTTCTTTGTCTTGAATGAGTGTAACCAATTTTCTACTTCTGGAAAGAAATGTAGGCAAGCCTAGTAGATGTGGGTATTACAAAACCTTGACAATTAGGTTCAAGTAAAATAGTGATGCAAAACCTCACACTAATGCTAACTTGTTTCTATTTTCTTAATAATATCTCAACAAAAATGAATTAGTAATACATATGAACTTGATTTTATGAAGTAGAAAAGAAATAATGACTCTTTCTTCTTGGACTATAAAAATTCTTCAGTTGACATATGTATGGAGTGTACATATATATATATTAATATATGCATATCACTCCTAAAATAAATTTGGCGAAGTATGTATATTTTTGAAAATTTGCAGCATATAAATTTTGATAATATTTTTATTTTGTGTATAAAATTGATAGTTATCTGTATTTTACATCACTTTTTGTTATATTTTGATATTTTAAGTATTTGGGTGTAGATGTTTCCCTTACATTCCCCCTACCAATTTTCTAAGTTTGTGTCGGGCATTACTATTAATATTAACAAAGTTTCTCTTCATCCTCACTATCAGTAGAAAGGCAAGTAATGTATTTTTCACAAGTAATGAAGATAAAGCAAATGTGCATGTTGCCTTCGTCAAATATTCTAATATTAGACACTAAAATACAAGTTCTTTACAAATTTTCAGATAAAATTCTTGAGTGTCTTATTCAAAACCAAGAGAAATCTGCAGGACATTAAAGAACCATAAGAGTAGGATTAGGTCATCTTAACTTGATTCATGTTCAGCTTCACATGTTAGGAAAAAACAGAAAACATGTCTTGAAGTTATGCTAAAAATTCAGTATCTTTGACACATTTCAAAATATAAATCTTTGTAAATATATTTGCATAACTAAACTTGCACGGTGGAAGATGTTCATTACCCGGCACATCTAAAAGCACCTAGGGTGTAAAAAAGTCACTCCGGTAAGATTACCATTGACAGGGTGATTGTTGACAACCTAAGAGAAAGAGCCCTCACAGTGCCTTCTCTTCTCCTTTAGCTAGGGCACTGCTGCTGCTCCTGGTGTCCTACCTGCTTTTGTGGGAGAATGTGACCTCTGTACCCACTTGTGTCAAGAGGGATAGGAATACCCGGAAGTCCTTAAGGAGACTGTTTGCATTGGCCACTTTTATTTCTCAGATCACCAGTAGACAAGCTGCAAATTTGTTCGCTGAATTTGTAAGTACCCCTATAACTAATGACTTCCTTTTAAAATGGGCCTTCATGCTAGTGGTTGGGATATAGTATAGCCTAACGTAGGGAGACCATGACGGAAATTTCAAGCAATGAGCCATCATAGGGAGAAGAAATTAGCAGCTACTATTCCCTTTAGCAGGAGAAAAGGATATTCTTAAAAAATGTCAGTTACATCCTCAAATGAAATAATTTTGATACTCTTCTCTATTTTTTAACTTTATTTTAATTTACGCTTGTGACATAGGGCCATAAAATGTATGTCTAAGAGAAAGACGCGATTTTTATTCCTTCATTATGTGCAGTGGTTTTCAACTTTCCTAATGTTTTAGCCCTTTACACAGTTCCTCAGGTGGTAGTGACCCCAAACCATAACATTAATTTGCTGCTGATTCACAACTATAATTTTTCTACTATTATGAATTATAATGTTAATATCTGGTATGTAGGATATCTGACACGTGGCCCCTGAAGGGGCCATGATCCACAGGTTAGAAACCACTAATTTAGTGTTTTGGCCTCTGGTGTCTTTACTTTGGGTATTACAGATAACTAATAAAGGAGGATGACTTTGTAGAGAACTACAATCAGTAGAGATACTGACACAGGTTATCAGAAGTTTTCCATTTCTTTTTCTTTATAGATCTGCAAATACAGTGAATCCGTTTTAAACAATTCAAATTCATATGCTTGCAACAAGGAGTTCTGGTATAGAAATGAAAGTGTATAATGTCTTCATGATTAAAATACATTGAAAGCTGCATATTATAGTATGCTACTTGTTTTTATAGAAATCAATAAGTACTTCCATACATACATCAATGGATATGTAAGAATGTGACTCAAGTTTGCATAACACACACAGACACATGCCTCTAGCATTCATATTGTACACTATTGTCTCTGCCATTTTCATTTCCTGATGGGTTGCCTTGAATATGTGAAGTCATCTTAAGTATCCCTTCAAACTATCAAAACAATAACAATAACAGTTTTACAGAATGACTTTAAGAAATAAATCTATTGTAGCAAATTAATGAATAAATATTGATAATTGCAATTCCTATTTTTCTATCTTAAGTAGCTCTTAACTTATTATTTCCTGTATTATTCCAAGAGATTTTATTACTTGGTGCCATCAGCAAAATAGTACTCTGAATTAGCAATGACATTGGTAAATGAAATTGTAGAGATACAGACGTCGTAACAAGAAGAGCTATAATATTAAGATGTTTAACAAACTGAGTTAGAAACTAGAAACTATATATACTTAATTACTATGGCACTTGTCAGAAATGCCAGATAAAGTTGATACATACTTAGCAGTTTTTAGTCTTGCTAATTTTGTTGTTGCAATGAACAACTTTTAAGAAGTCTGAGAATAACAAACAAGGGGAAACGTTGGGATGTTTGAGGGTTATTTGGGTGGAAAATGAGACTGTAGAGCAAGTTTTAAACTGTAGTCTTTCTCCTGATATTAATTTCAACTTTTCAGTAGCAGCTTGTTCTTATTTAGAATTTCATACATGAATGCTGCATCTGTGAAAGTGTTACCCTTCTTTCTCCTCAGCAAATCTTTCGGTATCCTCCTGTAACAAATTCATGGTTTATTATTATTGTTGTCATGCATATATATTTGCATGTATGTAAATATATATGTATGTATGTTCACATTTTCCTTTGCCTATATGTGCATTTATCCATGGCTAACTACATAGAATAAACAACTGATGTGGGTACTCATCACTGGAAGCACCTGATTTTACCTCTCTCGGCAGCCATAGATCCCCTGTAGGTCTTCATCTAAGGAGTGAACTGTGTGGTATTTCTCCTGTACGCGTTAACAAGTCAGCCAGTATTATTATTTTGTTGATCTTGTTCGGTCAGTCATATTGTTGAGCATTCTGGGTTCACTTTACCTGTCATACCTAAAGGAAGCATGTTTCCTGGGACTCTGTCCTTTGCAAGCTTTCTACCCCACTGCCCTTTTGAGAGTTTCTCTGATTCTAGGCTTAAGGATGCATTATAGATATATCAGTTGGGATTGGGAACCTCAAAGTCACTCATTCTCTGCATTTTAATCAGTTATGGATCTCTATAATGGTCTTCATCAATTTCAATAAGAACCTTCTTTGGTAAGTGATGAGATTAATCATATCTGTGGGTATAAAGATATTAATTTAGAATACAGTTACAGAATATGTTAGATTAAGAACTGCCAACAATAGGTTCTCAGACACCTTCATTTACAAATAGTTGGAGAGGTTTACATTACTAGGCATCAATTCTCTTCTGTTGAGCTTAAATTAAATATCATCTATCAAATGTATCTGAATTTGGGTCATTGACTACTTCATATAATTTCCAATCTCTAACTTATTTAATATTTCATCCTGTCCAGGACAAACAATATGCCCAAGGCAAGAGGTACAATGACAGGATCCCTGACATCTGTCCCTCTGATTTTCTTGATACCCCAGGAAACAAGAACCAAGTTCTAGAAAGCAAAGTAAGTGTTTATTCTTTTGTATTTCTTTACCAGATCAACTGAAGCAACATAGCATTTCTACATATAGTGGATGTGATCAGAGGCTCCTTATTTGTGATCATAGAGAACTAATGAAGCCATACTCTAGGGTTAGTAAATTACAAGTGAAATATACTAAGCTGTGTTTAGAGGATCTCTAATTTTACATGGAGAAGATCCTTTACCACCTTAAACTCCTGGATTTTTAGTCATTACATGAAGGAACATTTCAATTAACATTAACATTCTTGGTTGAATATTCATTAATGTAATCATATACAGTGCAAATGCAGTTTTATTTCTCATGGTTACTGATGGAGCCAAATTTGACAGCACAGTACATAACGACATGTTTATTTCTGTTAAGTTCTTTCACTACGTGTTAATTCCTAAATGATCTACCTTTATTTCGTAACTGAAAACCAGCTGAGAATAAGACTCTAATGAATGCTGTACATTATTTCTAGGGATAAAATCATCCTTTAAGTATGATGGCAAGTCTACATATCATTATCAGCTCCAATTTATGATGGTTATCATCTCTCATATATGATTCCCTGCCATAACACATCTCGGGATTGAGCTGAACATTATCATATATCCCTACACATCTATAAGATACAGTTCATTCTTCATGTTTTGCTTAATGTCAAATATAGGTCTACAATTCTTATTTAAATAATTATGCTATAAATAAAGAATAAAAATTAACAGTGGAAGTTTGAGCAAGAGAAATTATTTATTGAGAGTGATTATTTTGCTAGACACTTCATAGAGCACTCCACTGACAGTTTTGAATTTAATCTTCCACAAAATTTCAGAATAATGTCAATGTTATTTTTCACATATACAAATTGTATCCTATATAAAATAATATGAATAGCTACAGAAATATTTTAGTTTTTTAGAGCAAAGCTTCCTTATCTAATCCTATTTCAATGGTTACTTAGCCAGAAGTTCTACTGAAACTGTTATGCGATCTACTGTATTCCTGGAATGACCCTCTGAATCATCTTGTGAAAGAAATGTCTGCCATGCCAGGAGACCCTAATGCTATCCTCTCCGAAGCCAGAACAATTCAGGGAAAAGTTGGGCAACTCATGGTGGGAGTTAAAACAATACTCCGTGAGGTGAGCAGCCTGCTGACTAGCTTTCTTCATACTTAAATGAGGAGTTCTTTGTAATGACTAATGTATTTTTAAATGTTTTACTTTGCCCAAAAATTGAAAATCAATGTAATTCATACAGACGATTACAGAAAATCGTAACCAGTCAAAATGAAGAGTTGTGAAGTCCAGTTCCAATGGATACATCTACAAAATATTCCCACATCTAAGGTTCAAGGAACATTGAAGAAGATGGGGAGGAAAGATTTATGAACCACATAGAATCAGGAAGTTTGCGTAAATATGTCTCTCCTAGGAATCTCATAAATATCATCCACAGAGTCTCAGCAACATGGTTTCCTAAACAAGAGATGAACAAGGGCAATTCCAATAAACATACAAATGTGATCAGAGCTTCAAAGGAGGGTCAATGAGGCCTCAGTCTTACCCAAAGAAACCAAGCAACTACAAGCAGCTAAGTGATGTTGAGAACAGGAGAAATAAGATTCTCCAAGTAAAAGTTTCTCAGTTGGTTTTCCAATACCAAATGGTCATCACTTAAAATATACATATGAGTAATATTGCACAGAATAATTAGGCTTTATATTTAGGGAAACATAGGTAGATACAAATATGTAAATGTAAAAATCGATAAAAGGCCATGAATTTTCAAAATAGCAAGAAAAAATATATGGGTGGTTTTTAAGTAAGAATGGGAAGAGAGAAATAATGTAATTATATTATCTCAAAAATAAGAAAGTAAAATATTGAAAAATATGATGCTTATGAGATTCCTAAGAGAAACATTTTTATGCATTCATATCTGTTATAGCCTTTTTATCAAAAGGGATACTAGCAACACACGGACACCTCTCAATAATACTTCACTCTGAGTCCCTTATCCAGGGGTATCAGAAGAAGGCAGAATTTTCTCTCTCCGAAGTATCTTTCCTGGGTATAAAGACAGATACATAACTACCTCAATAGTTCTAACACAATAATCCTCTGAATATTTACCTCTTGAACTATCCAAAGCAATCCTCATTTGTTCTAGGCTTTATTGTACACACAGTATTTGGACAACTGGTTTGGTTAAAAACAGAAGGGAAGTTGGTTTAATGTCCAAATTCCTTAAAGTAGAAAAAAAGCAAGATTGAGTCTATGGTAAGGACACACAAAGTTTGTTCAATCATAAAAATGAAATCAATTCCTCCATTGCCCCTATGTTACTCATGTAAAAAATTAAGTAACACCTTGCTGGTTGTCCATCTATCAACTCCTGTAAAGAACAGTTTACTAGCTTTTTTTACATGTGCCAGAAAATGTATTCATTTGGGTTTGATGAAGTAGCTCCATGAAAATCTATATTTAGTTTATGATTTTTAACTTTACAAGTACTTTCATAAATCTATATTTAGAAAGAATAGGCATCTAAAATACTAAAATACAACTAATACTTGGCTGATTATATTTTTGGTGATCATGTTTAGATTGGAGAGAAACATGATGAGAGCTACCCTGTCTGGTCTGGGCTGTCATCCTTGAAGTCAAGCAATGAAGATGTTCGCTGTTTTGCCTTTTATAACATGATCCGCTGCCTGCTCAGAGATTCCCGCAGAGTAACCACTTTTCTTGAGGTCCTCAAGTACCAAATTATTCAAAACAAATGCTAACAGCAAATTTATGCCATCTGTTTCTGAGATGCCCCTAGATAAGACAATACTACAAGGCTCCAGTTTTCCCCTCTTTTCTTTAAAAATAAAAACTGTTGGAATTTCAAAATTCTTAGTCAATTGGTCCAAATTTCTTTTGTTGATTTTATGCAAAAACAATATATTTGACAAATAACAGAAGTTAAGAACCTAACAAACACATTATACAACTTTCTTCGCGTTTCCAGAATATTAATACATGTAAAATTGTTAGAATCAGCAAAAAACAATGTTATTGTTTTACCGTATCTAAAATCCATCAAAATGCATTGAATTTAGCAGTTACATGTTAAATGCCAAGTAGTCCCTATCGGATTTGTTTCCAGAATACGGATTGAGAGAATAGGCAGCATGCGCTCGCTTTATCTGTTAATACTGTGAAAATTTGCAATAATTTGAAGTGTGCTAGACCGCAAGTGTGAAATGACTCTGAAACTCTCTCCAACTGTCTTCAACCACATTCCTCTGAATTCTTGTCTCTGAAGCATCATCTTAGACAAATTCCAGATGTTCAATTCATGCTGAGTAGAACAAGTTTTTCCAAGGCTCATATCCATTTTTGTTCACATTAATGTTCTTTAGAACTTTGCTCTCTCCTCAAGTGGTTGAAGTTAGAAAGCAGGGAAGGCAGAGATGAACAGGTCCTACAATGTCTCTTCCCCTCCTTCTGGATTTGCATTCCTTTGCATTTTTTTTGAGATTTAGAGATCAGAAGACAGAAAAAAAATATGCAATTAGTGACTTATGATGCAACAGCCAAAATTTATTTCTGATTTTGGATTGAAATATATTTTTTGGAAGTAGTAAGAACCTCTCTTAGACGTGCACTATTAATTTTCCAAAGCACATAGCCGAAGAACTCAGTGATCAGTGTTTCTATGTGTAGAAGAGCTGAGCCAGATATGGTGGTCCCTCTAATCTCCATTTTTTATTCATGGTTTGATATATTTTCATTCATTTTTGTAGCCAATTTAGATTGAGTTGATCATGAGAGATGATTTTGATAGTTTGATATATGAGAAAGACTAAATATGTAACAATGTGCAGTCTATACTATAATGCATGTATATCTCAGATATTCAACAAAAGAAGCTACAAATTTAGTGAATATATAGCACTATAAGAAATCAGTAAGTACAACAAGTAACTGGTGCTATTTTAAGCACATATTTGACTCAAAAATATCAAAGCACAGCTTTCCACAACATTTAGGGTATAATTGGAACGGAATAAAAAATAGCTTTTGATAATAGAAAGTTAAAAGTTCCCTATCTTGATCAGAAAGAAAAGCAATTTATTGCTTCATCAGAGTTCTATGCAGATGTTCCTAGGGTATCAACATCTTAAAATGACTATGATTTTAAGACACAGATTATATGAAGACTATATCTAGTTCAAATAAAATGAACATAGAGCAAAAAAGGGCATGTTTGACACAGACAAATGAAAACTTGCAGAACACGCCTATGATCATGTAATGGAGAGGTAAATTTATAGTAGGACACAATGAAGAGATCTTGAGCAACTGACATCTGCATCCTAAAGCAATTTCTAATTTTTAAAATTGGCTGGAAATTTCATTCATGCATTTGTTATGTCTCTATTGTATCTACTCCTTGCCCCACTTCCTCCCAAATTGTCTTTAGACTGTGGAATCACACAGCAACTGTATTGTCTTGGCTATGCTTTCACAGTGAACATTCTTCCCTAAGGACAGTCTTGATTTCATGAAGCATTATAAAATTTACATTTCGTATTATGGTACATAGATTATTTAATTGAGAGTTTTATACTTTGCTTGAGTAACTGGAGCTTCATTTCTTTCCTGTGAAGTAAGTCATGAATGTTTTTGGCATACGGAACATCTATTATTTGTGATGAATTTGATTGGGGCAACCTAACCTTAATATGATAGATATTTTATTCAATGAACAAAAGAAAAATAGACTTTTTAGATTTGAGAATAAGAATGTTTTTATTTTTCAAAAAGTGGCCTGTTATCCACACACATACATTCACAAGGTATAACATTAAAAGAAACTTCTTGGTAATGGACTGTTATGGACCATCTCCAAAGCAGACAGGGTAGATGAGCACTTAGCAGTCTTTCCCAGTTATTCGACACTTCAATGTTCTCAGATGACGTACAGTGTGTGATATATCTGTGCGTAGGCAGTAGGAAAGGTTAAACATTGCCAAACATTTATTCTGTTTGTCATTTGATTTTAGGAATGAAAGAAACTCCCAGACAGGATCTTTTTCCTTTATCTTTGCGGTAGGAAATACCTAAAAATCAAAATGGTAGTCAGTTTCTTGTTGATTATATTCGTAACGTTTCTTTCTCCTTGCTTCTTACATGCTTAATCACCACAGAAATACATACAGAAATGATGCTTCCATTAAAGGTATGGGTTTTTATTTATCTTGGCCAGGAGACCCCTAAGCAGTTAGCCTTGTAAAAACTATGGTTAAGGGGCTGGAGAGATGGCTCAGCAGTTAAGAGCATTGCCTGGTCTTCCAAAGGTCCTGATTTCAATTCCCAGCAACCACATGGTGGCTCACAACCATCTGTAATGAGGTTTGGTGCCTCTTCTGGCCTTTAGGCATACATGCAGAAAGAATATTGTAATACATAATAAATAAATAAATATTTAAAAAAAAACAAAAACTATGGTTAAAACTCATGCATGTGCATTTGCCCTAACATGTAATTGATTGCGATGAAGGAATTCCCCTTCAGAAACAAACAAAGGAAAGGTAGGAAATTTGTTTTTGACTTTTTGGACAGTGGACGGGGTGGTGATCAGTTTCTCACTCGGGAAACTTTTATGTGTTCTCTATATTTCATAGAGGCTGTTATATAGCACTTTTCTTTTATGCATTTCAACTAAATCTACTCTCCGTGTAGTTTGTGTATGTAAACTTCACACGTGATGAAGATAAGATGGTGAGTTAATATGCAGAGCCAAGGGATGACTGTGAGAATAGCTGAGCTCCTTCTGTTCCTCTTGGGAAAGGTGTCCTCTAACATATGTTATGTTATGGTGATCCTCAACCATTAAATTGTTTTTGTTGCTAGGTCAAGCTGTGATTTTGCTACTGTTATGAATCATAATATAACTATCCAAATTTTCCAATGGTCTTAAGTGACCCCTGTGAAGATGTCATAGGACCCCCAAAGGCTTCATGACCTACATGTTGAGTGAGAATCAATGTCCTAGGAGAAGACTAAACACAAGATGAGATATCTACGTTGCACTCTGGCAAAGTAGACTATTTCAGAATATTTTTAAAAATTATGCAACCTACCTCTTTTATGAATGAGAATAACTAACAGAAAATTGCTTACCTTGGTGAGTATCCACCTAAGGTCATCCAGGAGTTCTCTGTTGTTCTCTTCAATAGTGTTGACTTTTGAAAGTATACTTTCTGGGACATTTTGCATGGCTTTCAGTTCAATCATGACATGGTACAGAGGCATGCGCCAGGCACCCATATAATGGATCAATGATTTCAAAAATTTTTTGGTCTAAGAAAACACAACAGAACCATTGAATTAAAATAATTTCAATACAGCAAGTGAGTTGCTTGTAAAGCTTATGGAAAGAAACTGAACTCAAACATATTTTTATTATTTATGTATCTTGCATATTGTATAGATGTTACATAGTGTGGCAATATAAAATTTAAGCAATTAGTCTATTGTCTACAAAATAAAACAAATTATGACACTTATAAATAGGCATTTTTCAGAGGTTATATCCTCATGTTTGTTTTCCCTATGAAATTCTAACAGCTGACTCCCTATTGAGATCTTCATTGTTTGGTTATTTTGCTTATCAATTGGTAAACCAGGTCCTGCTGTGACTAAATAGAGGTCAATAAAATTTGACTCAGGAAAGATAGATGCCACCAGCCAGGGAAAATGATTCAAATAATTTCACTCAAGGATTAGTACACATCAATAAATCATTCATTCATTAATGTACTCATTTATGATTTCTAGGTGAGTTTAAGACAACAGAACAAGAATAGAGTGAACAGCATGGTTCTTATTATGTGCTGTCCACTTGCCTCTGAGATAGTGGGATATTTGTTGGCATGTACAGGTGAAAAACTGTGTATATATGAAGAACATTGGGTTTAATAGCAGAATCAATGGGAATCACAACAGAAATTTGCCCCTCCAGTATTTAATGTTCATATCTGATTTACACTATTTCTGTATTGATGTTTGCTAGTATCTCCCATGGTCATGAAAATGAGAGCAGACTAGAGCCTACTTATTACAATAGAAAGATGTAAAGGGCATTAGGAAAAGGAGCAGGCAAATGGTGATGGCAACACATGGGAGCATGATCTTATGTGGCTAAGCCTGAGATCTGTGGTTTGATGAAGTGCACACTTGAATTCTTAATTTTCCTACAAGTGTAAATACAATTTTTCAAAACCTTCCTTTCCTTTTTTACATTTAATATCACCTTCTGTTAATTTTTGGCAAGTTTTAAATACAGAAATGCTAAGAGAATGCTTTTCAACATGTTTAGCAATATTGTGGCTTTTAAAAAGCATTTTCTTTATATCTTTGTCCTATTGTCCTCCTTGTTGTCATTTAATATTAAATTTAAATAATGTTCAGATTTGCTATTGCAGGGAGATGAGGAGATGATTGTTATCATAAAATATAAACTGCTGTAATATGTGGACATCCTCATTATGAATTGGAACTTCGTTACATCCTAAGAAACATATAATTGTATTTACAGGCCTATTCTGCTCTTCTGCCTTTCGATTAAGGCATAGAGAATCACAGAGTGATGAGACAGGTAAAAAATGATATTAGAACCAAGACATATTTGAAAATAGAGAAGGTGTAGTGTTCAGTTCTGTAGAATGTCACAATGAGGAACCCATCAGCAATATATAATGAAGATAGGTACATTATCGTCACAAGTAAAAGTGAGTTTATAAACATAAATAGCCCGTTTAGCTCAAAGTGTCCTAAGAAGTAGTGAGCGAAATTTCAGGGGCAAGACATTGATAAAATGCCATCCTCTAAATGGACTATTTAAGAATCTGCTACACTGTTATTAGTTATTTGATTTTATTTATAATTTGATGACAATATATTGTAACTTTTTAAAACATACTTGAACTCCATTGTTTTCTGCATGCATGATCACCGCATCAATCATAATGGCTGAAGCAACTGTAGCACCAGAAGCCCACTGTATCGCTTCTGATGTTTAGTGAAAACCCAAGATGGAGACTTACATTGATATTTGTGGGTTCAGCTCCCAGATCTGGATGTACTGTGGCGTTAGAGTGGCAGTTTAGTCTGGCCCTCACAACAGTTGGATGCCTCCTCGTCATTAGTTCAAGCTGCAGTTTAAAACAAACTTCAGTGAGAGCTCAGAAATTATAGAGATGACTTCATGACAAGAATAATTTATGCATTTTGATGTATATGTAATTTTTAACAATAATTATTTCATAAAAACAAAAATCAAAGAATCAAGAAAGTGCCCATCACTTAAAACTGTGTCTATTGGATCTGCAGCCTAATTTGCCAATCCACTAACTTTTGAACCATTTAACTCCTCTTTTATTTGCCTGTCTTCCCACTCTTCCTAAAAGTTACTATTTGGAAGGCAAAAAAGGAACAAATTTATCAAGAAGTAAGCGTTTTAATTATTATCTTTCTCTAGTATTTCAGCAGCAAACCATAACACATATTTATTAGTATTCCTATTTTCTGTCAGTACATATTGAAATTTCCTTACCCAGACATTAGAATTTCAAATTTATTCAATTAACAATGAATTTTGAATACATATAGCTGTGTAGTAAAAATTTTATAATACTTTTAGAATAAAATTGTATTCATTGTAACAAAATTACACATGAAATATAGAGTATTTTGTAGGAAACTCTAAACAATGAAGAATCAAAATATACAAAACAATTAATGTTCAAGTGTTTTACTATTCAATGTATTATTAATTATATATTAAATTTACTTAAATGTAAATTTATGATACCTTACTTTTTCTAATAATCAGCTAATTCAAGAAAGGTTAATAGACTATTATGAAGGCTAGGATGTAGAAAAACTGTCATTTCAGAAATGCAAGTAAAAATTCAGTGTAAGGCTTTCTCGTCTAACTTGAGATGATTGACATGGTCTCATTTGGGAAAGTAGCTGGAAAGAAGTAGGGTACTTACCAGATATTTAAATGTACTGGAAAAGAATTCATTATGGAACTGCGTCATGTGAAGGGAAAAAAAATCTAGTCAATAAAAAACCAACATGGATACATGTTTTTTTTTTCAAACAGACACATTCTAGTGATGTCCATCATACTGAAGGTTTGCCTATATTCTCTTTGTGTTTTCTGACCTTGAAAAATGAATGACTTGCAGTGATCAGCAAGAAACAAAAGAAACCACTTCTAATTCTGCCCTGATACTGAACAAAGACCAGCAATGAAAATCTTTAAACCACAATTCTACTATTTAGGGACTTCTTGAAAGTCTCTCTCTCTCTCTCTCTCTCTCTCTCTCTCTCTCTCTCTCTCTCTCTCTCTCTCTCTCTTCCTCCTCCTCCTTTTCCTCCTTCTTTCTCTCCCCCTCCTTCCTTTCTCTCAATTTCTCCTTCTTTAGTCCCTTTCTTCCTTCCTTTCTCTCTTTCTTGCCTTTTCACATGCATTAGGTTATCTCTGTTCCAAATACATATTGTACATTTTCTATAGTGCTAAATGAATATTAACAGTGCAAATTTGTGATCCTGAATGAAATATAAGATAATGAATATCTTACTCAAGCACATATTAAGAGTTTCTACCCTATATTTTTATTTTTAAGAGAAATAAAATCAGAGGAAATGTAAAAAAATGCCATTAGATTCTTTGAAATTTCATGAAACTATCTCTTTGACCCTGTCCATGTTTCAGTAGTTGGTACTTCCTTTACTAATACATGTCCTTTAGAAATTTATTTTCTAATATTTGTGTCATGATAGTCTCTCAGTTCCTAGTGCGGTTCAGACATTAGCATGAAGGTTAAGGCACTTACAAACTCTTGATGCATTTGTTGAGCCACATCCCGGATGGTTTCTGCTCGTTTGATGGCACTGTTAAAGGTTTCCACAAGCGGGTCCCAGCAGCCCCCCACTTTTGTGTAACACTCGGGAACTGATGCAGCTTTCTCCCATACGAGTAGGCTCGACACCAGCAGCAGTAAGAGTGTCCCTGCTACATAGAAACAAGAGTCACTTAGGGATGATTCAGTAATATGAATTTTTCAAGCTTCAACCTCTTCAGAAAAGGTTTATCTGGGCAAAGATTTCTCTACTGCAAGATTTGCTATTGGAATATCTGGAATGACAGATAAAATCACTGTGAATACTCTGGCAGTTAATGATATTCTCCTGTATAATAGTTTGAGAGAGAGGTGGCTTCCCATTATTTTGTATTGTTTCCTGAAGTGATTCTGGATTTTACAAATGTCTGGAACTGAATTTCACTCTCAACTAGTGTTTTTAAATCATTCTCTTTAGATGGTTTAGTGTCTTTGGAGTTTAAGCTCATTGTGAGTTACCAAACTCTTGAAGAATTTGTAATTTTTAAACTTCATGCCTTATATCAGCATTTTGGAAAATGAGGAGACAAGGAGAGCACAGCCTATCTGTTTGCTTTCTCTACATGCTGCATCATAACACATGATGACTATTAAAACAGAAGAGGAAGAGAATGCTGTCCTAAAAGGGATGTTAGCTTGGAATTGCTAATTTTTGGTAAAACATCAACAGAATACTAATTCGTCAAAAACTTTAGGTTATTTTCTTTAAAGTTAATCTTCATAACAATTCTCTGAGTGAATAGGTTAGATTGTCATGATTATAATGTGAATGTATTCATGAAGGAAAAGACTTACATGACTTAATGATTTTCTTAATGGCTTATTATTGGCTATTGGTGAAAGCAGGAGACCAACAATCAGGATTTTGCTCTTTTGATCAAAGAAAGATCACCCCTTGGTTCACACCATGTATCTTTCTGGCAGAGGACATAGTCTCAGTTTTGAGACTTAGTTTTCTCAGAGCTAATGGCCAATCTTTGTCTAGATACACTTTGTCATTGGGACATTATAATAGAAGCTCTAGAAGATGACTTGCCCTACTGTCTTTGTCTCTAGATACACTCACATTTAAAAGTTTTGACAATGATCAGGATTGACTTCAATCTAAAAATTCTACTCATTAAGCAGTACAAGGCCAAAACTTAAGGCTGAAGGAACATAAGCAGAGGAAGCAGAATCAATATAAAAGCTAGAGGTCCAGAATGTTTACTTATGGAAAATGTCCTTTGCTGATGTAATATCAATTGTTCTGCTCCGAATTCATAGACTACTGAGTGACACTAAATGGATTCAACAGGATGTTTCTATCTTTATATGTATGCACAAATGCACATATAATAATTAAAGAAAAAATGGCCCTAAACTTTAGAGGGAGCATAGGAAAAAGTTTTTGAAGAGTTAGAAGAATGAAATAATATAATATTCTTCATCTATGAAATTCTCAAAAATGTAAAATTATCTTCCTATTTTATTTCAAAAGAAATCCCCATTGTTCTACAAAATATCACCTACAAAATATGGCACTTGGTTCCCACTCTTTACTCTTCTTTTTATGATGTTATTTGACTTGTGCTAAACTGAAAAGGGATACAAGTCACAATCTGCCATTTGTCCACTTCAGGTTTCTGAACTTAAAGATTCTTTAGATTTATTCAATTGTGAAAACTCTTATAACAATACACTGGATCATAATTTTGTTTCTTCTGCCATGAGATAAGACGAATTGGACACACTGACTTTACAATGTTGATAATTTCCGATTTTCCTAAATATAAAACATTGTCCTTTTGAGTGATTTTTTTTTCTGGAAGATGCCCTATGTATTGGAAGTTGTTTAATGTTCCCCATATTTCTACTCATTGGATTCCAACACTGCCCTTCTCTCACTTCAATAGAGATAGCACAGCTTATTCCTGAACATTTGTAACATGTGTCAAGGTGAAAGATGTTGATAACTACTGACCGGATTGTCACTTATTCCCTGTACAGTTGCTTTCAAGTCAAATAATTTTAAAGAATCTTAGAAAGTCCACGCTGAGTCTCCTGGAAACCTATCAACAAATATCTCTTCATACCAGATATAACACCAAAGATTTCAAAGAAAAATATCCAATAAAGCAAATCATTGAAGCACTGAACTGGATATTTTATTTAGAGATACATAGAAGCGAGTTTACTTACAGACATGAAGTTGACTCAAGGGCCGTTCCATCTCTGAGAAGTTTCCAAAGAGGAGCAGTGCTGTCTCTGGAGAACTGGCTCACTGGAATAATACATTTGGCTAGTTTCCTCCTCCTATTTATTCTAGTTGATAGTCCCAAAGGCATGCACAGTCACTGGACAACAAGAAGTCACATGGAGAATCCTTCATTACTAAACTACATCTGTCTATCTTCAGGGAATGCAAGCAGTTTTATTACCACATACTTAGCTGAGTCTGGATTTTTTTTTTTTTACTTCTTTTCTACGTGTTGATTCTTACCCAAATTGTTTTTGATATCTCTGAAGCCATCTCAGCTGCCTGGTGACAGATGGTCCGTCAGACCAGGAGGAAACTCTTGTTCATAAGTATACCCCCCTCCTTAGATAGTTACATTCTGTATATCATCTCTTTTACAATGTTTATGGACAAAGAGGGAATCTTTATTTAATATTTGACCATCATGCCATAACATTAGTAAATTATCAGTAGTGTTATCATGAATCTCTGCCAGAAATCTCTAACTACTGTGAAGAGTGTTTCTCTTTGAACTAAACTGACATAGTAATCTACATGACTAAACTAGATGTTTAGAAGTCATTTTGAAAGACATCAAATATATTTAACAGACAAACATCTTTAACTCTTCTTGAGAGTCTATGACTTCTCAAGTAAATGATTGTACATTGGCTTAAAATACAAAATGTGGTTTATTTCCTTAGCATTGGCCTTAATCATATCAGGTTTGTTCATTGCACCAAAAGCCATTTGTGACACTCTTTCCCTAATAAGTATAGTTTTGTATGTTTGCTGCTAGCATTAGTACTTGAGCCATAGTATCACTGGACAATTCTCCAAAAGACAACTCCATAGGAGCTTCCAGACTCTGACAGCCAATTGACATGCAAGGATCTTCTACCTTAGTGCCAACCAAAATTTTTCATATTCTTAAAACAGTGTGTTTGCTGCCTAAAAAGTTAGGCCAATCAGTTAGTTCTGGTGCATGTTCAAAAGGAGATGTAGCTGTAAGAATGGTGTGCGGGACCTTGGAAACCAGACTGTCCAATATCTCTTGGAACAGTAACTCACCCTGATCTCAGGGATTTAATACAATAATCCAATGGTTCTCAGGAATCCCTTTCTTTTCATGTATGTACACTCTCATAGATTCCTTAACTGTTATCTTTAATATTCTTTCAGATTCTCTCTCAAATGAGTAAAGTGTATAGAGGTTGGATTTATGCAATGGAAGTTTTGCAGACTTTCCTTTCCATAGACCTACAGTTATCTGTTTCAAGAAAACATATATTCACTTCCTAATTCTGCATCTACATGGACACTAATCCCATCTTGACATTGGAGCTATACAGTATAAATCCTCAAGCATATATCAGTTGTTTCTTCCAAAGTATATGGTTTTGTAGAGTAGCATAGATGTCATTGTTACTTCTTTTTCAATCCTACAGTCTACATACAGCTTTATGAACTGTTTGGGATGCTCCACCTGGAACTCTGACATATGATTAGAAAGAGATGCTATCTGGCTAATGGCCAAAGTGAAGCAACAAACATTCAGACCTGAAAAATATCTTTCCCCTCCAGATATCTTTCACCTTTTGAGAATTTCTTGTTTGGCCCTAGGCCATGGAGCTCTGTGTGCCAAGTGTTTTATGGAAGGGTCCTGGTCTGCATGAGTAATCTCCTCCTTACAAACTCCCCTTTTCTCAACCATAGAAGTTTGACATAAATTTCACAGGTTCCAGAGAACACTCACACCCTCCTTTGTAGCTTGAGTCCCTGTTGCACACTCACATCCAGCATTCCTATCTACATGAGAGAACTGCACGTAGAGTACTCTCTGATGCAGAGCTAATTGCCTACCCCTAGGGCAAGCAGTATCATTTTTATGTTCACCAATCTATCTCCTCCTCCTAATAGTGCTGACTTTAGTCCACAATGATTTTAGAAAGCCATGGAATTTAGTCTACTGGGCAAATTGAGAAAACTCAATATGCCTTTCCTTTAAGATTCCTTTGAGATGTCCTCAGGTCCTCTGTAATGCCCTCCCTTGCTCAAAGGCAATATTGGCCAACCTGCTGATTTTATCTGATGTGCTGTCCCTCCCTCTAAGACATCTTTGTGCTGCAGCTGGGAGTTGAATAGAAAGTCCTCTCTTGTTTTCTACCCTATGGAGGACTGTTACTCAGTTTATAGCTTTTCATTTGCTCATAACCGACACATCTTTCATGTGGTCAGCATTTCCACTGCAAATCCTAGATTGGTCAGAGTACAAATCTTGCCACATTTAACTTCCCCTGAACCCTGTTCTCAACTTTTTTCCTTTCCTGTATCAACTGTATTAGCACTTTTTAAATGATATTGAAATCATGTTCCAGTCATTTATAATCTACCCCATCTACTGAAAGTGTAGTCTTATGCTCAGTCATGGTTGAAGAAGAGATGCAATCAAACACTTAGGTCACAGTTTTGAAGACTAGACTGTCATCTCTTCTCACAGAGTGGGTGTAGTCTTCAGGAATGCAGGACTTGAGGTCTAAACCTGCCTGATGAAAATCAAAGGGGTTAATATTGCCATGTGCAAACACAAGTTTTTGACTTGATTCTTAATCTGTCTAAATGAAGATTCTTTACATCACAGCTACCTGACTACCATGTTCAGTTGAAAGTTTTCTGCTCTTCTCATATATTTTGTCTTCTAAAAGCCTCTTGGGTATTTGGAGTCTGGTGACTTTCCCAAGATTGGGGAATTGTTCCTCTGTCACATGTTTTCCATTCTAAATTTTGTAAAGTTTTCAATAGTCACTATCACAAACATCTATTCATGTTCTGCCCCCACCCCCTCTTGTACATGCACTCATACAGACAAACACATATACATACATATATACATATACACACATATTCAGAGAGAAATATTGTCTCAAAATTTAGGCCATGCTCACACTGAAAAGAGAAAATTACTCTAAACTAAGATTAAACAAAGAAAATCTTGTAGACAACCACAAATTCCTTTAGTTTGGATGCTCACCTTCCTAGACCTGGATGGAGGGGGGAGGACCTTGGACTTCCCACAAGGCAGGGAACCCTGACTGCTCTTTGGACTGGAGAGGGAGGGGAAGGGGTGTAGCGGGGAGGGGGAGGGAAATGGAAGGCGGGGAGGAGGTGGAAATTTTTAATAATAATAATAATAAACATGACCTAATGATTCTCTGGATTTCTTTCATATCTGTTGTTATGTCTCGCTTTTCATTTCTGATTTTGTTAGTTTGAACATTCTTTCTCTGCCTTTTGGTTAGTTTGAATAAAGATTTGTCTATTTTGTTGAAAAAAAAAAGAACAAATCCAATGAGGAACAAGGAAGATAGTGACTTCTGTCATGTTATTGCTTAAGAATGGTAAGTCTTTTCATCCTGTACATTACATATGTAGAAGTACCATTTGATTAAGTCCAGCTTAATGATGTTTTATGTTACAATATTTTGGTAAATTTGGTTCATATTGGAAAATAAATGAGCAACTGGCCATATGGGTAACTGACCTCATATTAATCTCATGGATCTTCCCCTCATTTGCTTTTGTAACTATTCTAATTCTCTGAAGATCCTTTGTCATTCCCATGTGCCATCTTCCACTGTTGAGCCATGGGCTGCTGATGGCTGCCTTGATTTCTTCTGCATTGGAGAGTCCTTGATGAGTTCCTTTTACATAGTCGACATTGAATATAGACTAGCTTGCCTGTCTTCTTCTATCAGTTCTGCATTCCAAAATCACCTCTAGCCCATGATCACATATATTCTAGGCATATCATCAAATTCCAGCTATCTTCCTGTGTAGTACCTTGTGCTGCTCTCATACAACTCAAAACTGATAGCTATCCCTGTCCATGGTGGAAAGGCTTTACGCATCAGGGGTTCCCATTTCTTATTCTATAGGAATATCTACAAAAACTTAAACATTGATTACTTACTAATGAATTATAATAAAATTAATCTCCTCTTTGTTAAAGTCAGGGTATGCATGTGTTATAGAAATATTGAAAATGAATTCATGAATACATTTTCTTTTTTTATTTGATAAATCAGCATTTCATCAATCCATCCGAACTCTGAAGCCTTGATAGAAATGATTTGATCATTCAGTAATTTCTTTGATGATAGTTTTTGTTCACATTTTCTTTATTTAGCAGTATCCACTACTCTGACCATAGTGTAGTAATTTGCATATTTGCTTAACACTTTATCCAAGTTCAGCTAAAACTACCAGTCACCATTTCTTTTTTATTCTTTCTTCTGGCATTTTTGTGCCCATGACATGACATTTTAAAGCTTCAGTTTGTGGAGTGTGTTTCTTTCTGTTTTGGTATCATAGCTCCTATTCCTACAATAAAACAATTACTTTTTTATTTCACTCCAATGTTACTTTTTGTTGAAATCTACAGAAGCAACCACAAATGCTCTCATTAGAGACAGTTGATTGCTATGTTCTTTTGAAACATTATTTTTCACTCTTCTTTGCTGATTCTGTCTAGCACAGCTATAAAACCTTTTTTTTTCTGAAAAAAAATCAGTTTCAGCTATATGCAATTTTTGAAGAGAGGCCTTTCTCCATCATATACAATTGATTAAACGTTAGCATAAATCCATGCTTTAAATAATACCATGAAATTTACATACTTTAGAATTGGTAGTCATTGCCGAATTTTCTCCCTGTTTAGTTATCATCGTGCATGCATAATGCCAAAACTAACATATATAAAGCATCCCTTGATCTCATGATATGCACTCATCTTTTAAAGAAAAGTGTGAATCATGTCAGAGCAATAATAGTCTTGAATATATTCAAGAGAAAGTAGAGGAACTGAGACATTTTGAAGCGTGGTGTTTGGATGCGTTCTAAAAGACAGAGATCATCACAATCAGGGAGAAGTCAGGTTCAGGTGAAGTGAGCCTGACTGTGAGGAATCCAATAGGTTTCACCTGAACTGTTATCTTATAACCATTAGGAATTTTTATTGCATAGCAAGAATTTTTCTTGAATTTTGTCATGGAGTGTTATCTAGTTTTGTTCTCTCTAAAGCTCTAACAACTCAATGGATGAAAGACGAGGAAGAGGTACTTTGTTGTTGTTGTTGTTGTTTTTCGAGGCAGGATTTTTCTGTGTAATAGTCCTGGCTATCCTAAAACTTGCTTTGTTGACCAGTCTGGCCTCAAACTCACTGACATCCACCTATCTCTAACTCCCAAGTTCTGGAATTAAAGGTGTGTGCCACCACTGCCCAGTGGAAAGGGTACTTCTGATGCAAGGAAACTTTCTAGAAAACACCTAAGTCGAGAAAAGGCAAGTGGAAGGAGAAGATGATATAAAAATATAGGAGGGTCTAAAACTTAAAGTAGATTTACGGGATCGTGAAGTTTAGTATCCTAACCCTGTAGTATCATTGCTAGCATCAAAGTATACTAGCATCATCGTAGGATAAAAGCATAACATGCTTTTTAAAGATATGCTTTCATTGAGTCTTGCTTTTCCTTGCTCCTTCCCCCAACATTCAATTTTCCCCATTTCCTCCACTGTTTCCATTTTCTGTTCATTAGAATTCTGTTTGCATGGTCTCCTGCTGTCTGGAAATCCTTGCAGATCTCTGATACTTTGAAATAGTACCTGGTAACCCACCTTCCTCTAGGGGCATCTGACAGTGTGATGAGTCCTTATCTTAGGTGGCTTAGTCACATTTGACAAGCTAAGCTCCCATCAACTAATCATAACTGTGCAGATGGAATAAGTCAAATATCAGATGTTCTGACTAATTGTATTGAATGACTATTAGGATTAGTGAGCTTCTCAGGAATGTCTGAGTGAATGACTCTAAGGAGATTGTTCCCAGACAAAAGTACACGCGGGATTCGAAAGAAGGGAAGAATGGCATATCGTTCCTCAGGTGATGGGTGCTAGTGAATTTGAATGACTATGCTAGCTTATGACCATATGAAAAGGAGAAGAAGGCTCTTAGAGGCCCCAATTAAGAGACAGCAGTGATTCAGTGCTATTGTTACTTCACTGCTCAAGTAGTCTCTTGGCCATTCATCATAAAGATCACTTTGACCATTCTCTAGGACTATGGATTTAACTTGAGCCAACATTACACAAAGGATGTAAAGGACAATGCAAATGTCAGAACTGTGTAGTGGGTAGGGAAATTCAGCAAGGTTATTAATATACTGCATCCTGTTGTATCCTGTCAGTATGTCTCCTTGGAAAGCACCAAAGTGACCCACAGGAGAGTCAGTTGCCACTGAGAGGAAACTAAATTGTGATCTTGTCTAAAATAGCTCTATCATATCGCTATGTAAGTTGGAGAGTAGAGAAATTTTCATTTCCCCTTATGCTCCATCCCATTCTACAAATGAAAGGACTGTATCTGGAGCAGTAGGAAGGAAGGTTAAATTGCCCGACTGGCATTCTCTGAATACAATGGTGTGTGATTTGATTCGCAAGAACACAATGTTAATGAGTTAAATGAAGGAGATTTGAGTGGACACTAAACCGATGCAGATACCAACCCAAAGGAAGCCTGTTAGATTCAGGATAAAGAACACGGGAAAAGTCTCTGAAGAATGCTGAGGAGAAGTAAGGAATGCTTGTTTTTTTTTTTTTTTTTGTTTGTTTGTTTGATAGTGCATCATAAGACAGATATTTCATTGAAATTAATAAAGAAAGATGAATGCTAGTCTTTTCTCTGTAAGTTTATTGAAATGACAACTTCTGTTGAGTAACCATTCAGGGCCCGTTCTGAGGGAAGATTGACCTTTCTGTCTCACAGAAATCACTGATCACCTACTTTCCTCTACCTAACAACAGATTTCCCTGCTTCATACTACTCTGCCAACTATTGTACTTACCTGGGTCTTGTTTTAGAGGCCTGGAATGTTGAGATTTCATGAGTGCAAAGACTCAGTTGCCACAGAAAACATCGTGGTCCACTAGCTCTTACAAGCATCCTGCCCCTATTCTGAAAATTTCCCCAAAGTTTGAATTATATTGTAGATATAAAAAACAATTTACAGTCAATTGTTCTGTGCAACATGGTCTATTGTAGCTTTCTGTAATAGCTACTGTTTGTGCAAAAAGAAGCTTCTTTAGAAAGGAATTGTTGGTTTTACCTTAAAGGCAAAGGTACAGTTCATTCTGATAGGGAAAGTGGGGTTAGGAGTAGCTCTTAATTCTGGCAACAAAAACATGATGCATCAATTTTGGGTGTATTTGGAGAGAGAGAAAGAGAGAGAGAGAGAGAGAGAGAGAGAGAGAGAGAGAGAGAGAGAGAGAGAGAGAGAGAGCAGGAAGAGGGATTCATTGTAAAAGGCCTGTCCTATAGACATACACTTCTCTCAGCTATTTCCCACTTCTCAGTGACCCACTTTTCTCCACCAAATCTTATGACCAGAGTTTCAACAGACTTCCAACACTGTGAAAACAACAGAGGCTCAAGAAATCAAACATAAATGCCGGTGGAGACAGTTTACACTCAAACCAAAACAGAGAGTGAGAAAATCTTAACCGACAAAAGGTTAAGTTTTGCCAATACGTTCAATTAGGAAATGACTGAATCAATAGAAAAAAAAAATATAATGGAATTTCAGAATAACTGAAAATTACTTAGGAATTCTTATTTTATGCATTTAAAGATGATATCAGTTTTACGTCTTACCACTGGAAATCTTAGGAAACTGACTGTTCCGTGAAAGATTTTCCACTATGTGTCATAGGAAATGTGTATAAGAGCAACCTGACACGATTCTCCACTCCCGGGAGGTTATAGAATAGCATCTTCCCTCTTCGTGTCGTTTTGTTAATTTTAAAATAAACTTAAAATGTATTATATGTACAATTACAAGGTAGAGACTACTAATTGAAGAACTTTTCACAGTCTCCTATGTATGAGAAGGAGGTGGGGGCTTGGGGAGAGTGGGAATGAGTTCCTACCAGTAAAACCTGGAATACTGACTTTGTGCAGTCAAACATCCATGTGCTACTGGTGTTTGGAAATTTGACTTCCTCAAAGACTCTCTGGTCTCCCTTCTCAAGATGGATCCAATGTCCCAAATAATGTGTAAGGACCTTGAAAATTACTAGGATTATCACCTGATATGATTTTAGAGAAAAAATACTGTTGTGAAATAAAATGTGTTTTGCTTTTATGTGATTTTCTAAGTCATCAATGTAGATTTTTAAGGCTTGACGTAAATGAAAGTAGGAAAATATCAATCACATCATTTGTCAATCAGACATCTATTCTTTCTATTAGGAAAAAGTCCTTGCTTTTGATATGTTTAGTACTAAATGAATGGACAGTATTAATAACTGTGACCTTACACAAAGGGAAAGCTTTCTTGGGATTTGTTAGGTGCCCAAATGACCATTACCAATGTGACATGTGCCCCAAATCATTTTCAGTCAGAGTCATCATGACAATTAGATTGTTGACAATTGCACTCATCTAAGATAGTTAGGTTGTAGGGGATTTGAGAACAAGGATTTACTAAGGAAATTCTGTCATTCACGAATGTGCTTTTCTCGGTTTGCTTCACTCTCTGTCCTTGCCTCTAGCTGAGCAGTCCATCCGTCAGCACGAACAGATGAAGAGCAATGGCACAGTGCTCGCTTCATTTTTAGCACCAGTGGGGATCTCAGTGGAGTTTGACCTCCCAGTGTGTGCTCACTGCCAGGATCAGACAGGAAACAGCTCTGATTTAAAATACTGACAGTGTTGGTATTTATAAGCAACTCTGTGGTAATAAAATATAATACCTAGAAAGGTATGAAACACACTGCTTTTATATAAAGATACGAAGGAAAAGACCTTACCAATGGTGACGGATCCTGGCAGCATTGTGGCATATCACTAACAGTGAAAGCAGGAGTTAGAGAAACTACAGATTCCCACTCTTTCTGGGCATATTGGTGGTTAAAATTTTGTAATAAACTTTCAAATATTCGCTTTATATTCCTCAGTTAGTATGATAATATTCCATTTTTGAGGACACTGGGGTGAAATCAATACAATAGTTTATGAAGAGTCTACCAGTATAGAATGTTATAAAAATCTTATTTCTCCCTCTACCTTCATTTCTCATTATTACTTCCGTATGATGTTCAGACCAAATCAAATCATTTTAAGAGAAGTCATGGTAAAGGTCATACAGGAATGAACATATAAATTACAAGTTATAACTGCCATAGTAAGTAGATCTTTCCCTGATATTTGAGAGCATGGTTTCATCCTGAGGAACATTATATAGTATTTGCATAATCCTCATGTTTGAGTCCTTGCAGTAAAGCCATAGGAAAAGTCCATGAAGCCAGAGATTAATAACATATGAATAAGATGCAAACATGGAACCAGGGGATTCTTCAGAATCAAGAAGAGCTGATAGTTGTCAGTAGTATAAAATATTACTAATGAGGTGCCATTAGTAATATGTAATAAAAATAACTGGATTTACATTCTTATGTACATATATGAATGAATATTTAAAATAGGTATCCAATTCAGGCCAGTTTCCTACAGAATAATCAATAAAACCTAGTAGCCAGACATTGCTAAACTAGCATAATCTAAATGAACAATTTATAACTCAGTTACAAAATTTTATTATTTGTTATTAAAATTTTATTTGATTATAATTCATCAACTATATAATACGATTTTCTGTCATTGCTCAATTTTTCAGCATTTCCTTGTCGGTGTGATTATAATATGTATCTAGTGGTCACAATGATGGACAGAATGGCTGATCCAGTGTACCGCTTGAGCTCTTCAGGATAAAACCATGGACTGAGGACTCACTGAGATCATTTTGGCTTCCTTCTTGTTTCTACGGTGTTGAATGAAAAAGTGTGGCAACTGTTGAAAGTCTTGGCCATGAGCTCTTGATCTCTGAGTAAGTTTAATGTCTGTAAATGTTTAAACAAAAATGAGGAATCCATGATCAGAATAGAAATGCACTGAATGCATTTAATAATTTGCAATTTTAAAAGTGAGTGTCAAATAAACCTGAAATTAAGGAATAAAATGTCTGTTTTACCAACTCTTTCTCATTAGATCTGAAGTTTCAGTTTGTTTTCATCTAAATGTCTAACCTCTGAACCATTTCCTCTCTCACTGTTGCTATGTATTCTCACCCTTCTCAATATTTATGTTTTGAAATGAAGTGTTTGAAATAACAAAAAAGCTCATGTTTCAAAGCTCATTTTGCTCTGGGATTTGGGATAAATCTCATTACTCTCTTGTTTTTTGCTGTTCAAAACTGATGGTTCATTTAACTATATACTGTTAAATTGGACAATTGTTTCTATTATCACTAAATATACTTAATTATAGCTTGAAAATTAATCATAAATTCTGAATGGAATTGTGTTACTATTGATAAAATTAATCTAACATTTTCAAAAAGACTAAACAAGAAGAAATTAAAATACAAAAATATGAATTAGTATGTATTAATTATCACATACATTTTAAACATATGTATTTAACTATTTTATTTAGACTAAAGATCAGGTATTTTGTGAACATTTAATGGTTTATTAGAAAGTATAGGCTGTTGATGACTGTAAAGTCTAGAACACAACATGAAAGGAAAACACGCAAATAAAAAGAATTGTGAATGACATTTATTACAAATGCTATGATATATTTTCTGGGTGTCATCTTTTGGATTGAGGTCTAATTTATTTTCTCATCATCTCCACTGAATGCCCTTGTTCAGATAAAATGCAGATATCAAGCAGAGATAAGCTATTCTCACTTGCCTTTTCTCCCTTTTGTTACTATTTTTTTCATACTACATAGTTCGATTATATTCTTTACCCTCTCCCAAAGAGCTGTAAATTTCCAACTTCCATTCCCATTTAACTTCTTGTTCAAACTCTTTTTCGCTCTCTCTTTGTTTCTTTGAAACAAAAATATAACAAGCAAAACAAACAATGTAGAAATAAAAACAAGCAAAAATAAGATGAAAAATATTCAAAAGAAACTAGAACTAAGTAGTATTAATAGAAGTTGAGAGGCAGAAGGCCAGCACTATGGACTCTGTACCCCACATGGAAATTGACCTTTGGTCACATAAGCACAGAAGCCCTAGTAATCTTTATTTTTATCCACATCGCTTGTTCTGTAAAAATATTATATTTGTATCTTTGACAGTGACCACTGATGAATTCCTCCCCAATTTACTGAAACAATAGACAGTCTCTAACATATCAACAGTTACAGTCTCAACAAAAAAATAAACTGGATATAGAAACTAAGTTGATATCACTACCCATAAATAATTGGCAAAATAAGAAAGTAATGTGATTCACAGTAATCTAAATTCTACACAAATTTCTGTGATGCTCATGAACATGTACTCAGGATATACCAGGCCAATGTTAAAGATTTATGACTGAAGTAAACTTAAACCCAAAGGTTCACAAGTAAGTGGATCTAAGCGTTTGTATTAAGCAATTTTGCTAAAGACTTCTTAGGTTAATAACTAAGCTATTAGATAAACTCATATTTTAGACTTTAATTTTTCATATCTTGGCTTCAGACATTATTTTGCAAAATATATATAAATCTATATTTTATAAATAAATAGTTATCTGTCTATAGATTCATGCTTATGTATGTATATATAGGTGTGCTTTCCAATTTCCATAATTTAACATGAAGTAGACAAATACTTTTGTTCTCTATTTTATAAAATACATTGATCTCATTAATTCTGTTTTCCTGTGCTTGTCACTTACAGAACTTTAGTACCAGCACAGTCAATAAATATATTGGTGTTGTTCAAATAATTCCATATCCCCTGATTAGTCAAGCATGTAAGTAATACGTCCACTATCATTGTCTGTTCAGGGCTTCAGCACTGAAAGTTTTGAAGGTTTATCCAAGTAGTCAAACTCATGCATAAGATGCAAAAAAAAACAAGAAAAACATTTTCTTCATTCTTAGCTGTGACATTTTGAACATACTGACTCTTGTGTTCTCTGTAAATTACCATTTCTGAATCTCAGCAAAATCAACATTTGAACTATATGGTTTTTTTTCTGGAAACTGTCATGACAATTGATGACTTTTAAGCAGCGTTCATGATTTCTAACTATTAGAATGTCTTTTCTCTTCTATGTGGGACAGAATGAAGGGCACTGGAAGGCTGCTGCACTGGAGTCCTGATTTCTGTTTGCTTTTGACCTCCTATATGCCCAGCAGGTTACCACAAGGCCACTCACAGCTATAGCAGGAAGGAAATAAGGTTTAAAAGCCTGGGTATTTTTCCTGCTTCTGCAAATGTTAGTAGTGTTATCACTATTATCATGGAACCCTTATGTCTGTGTGGCTGCTATTTGTAGGCCATAACTAGTGTCTAAGTCAATTTAGAGTTTCCCAAAGCCTAGGTTACTACATGATCACTGATGGACATATCAGACCAGGTATAACATTCTTGTATGTTTTCACATCTTCTCCTTCCTCATACTCTTGCATTCTTTCAGTAAAGGTTTATAAATTTCATGTCTCTTTGAAAGGATCATGTATGTGTATGCTTTATTACTCAATATTGAGCCAGTATCTCACAGCACCCATCAGTTTTTTCTTGCAGCAGTTTAACTAGCAGTTACTCCTGTAACCAAACTGCTGTGTTACAGTGGTTGTGGTGGACATGCCTTGTTATGCTTGCTCCTGGCCTTAGCATGTAATTAGCATACAAAAATTTACACATGGTCTGATATGTCCATCAGTGATCATGTAGTCAACTTGGCATTGGAGAACTCTAAACTGACTTGGTCATTAGTTAACCCTACCAATAGCAAACACACACTGATACAACAGTTCCATGATAATAGTGATAACACTACTAACAGGAGAGTAATTAGAAAATTATCCAGGGTTTTAAACCTGATTTCTTTGCTGTTATACCTGTGAGTGGCCTTGGGCAATCTACTAGAGTATACATGAGTTCAAAAGTACCCAGAAACCAGGACTCTAGTGCACCAACCTTCTCCAGAGGCGCACATACTACGGTGAAACTTTTCTGAGATGCCCTTGTCATTGACCCACCCTTGCTTCTTTCATTGATGCCAGTTATCCCCATGCAGATCCCTTAGTGCATTTTAAATTGTGAAACAAGGAGCAGAAAAGAATATTCCAGTTCAACCCCAGTCTGATTTTTCCACATAATGGGATAAGACAACTGAATGTCTTTCAGGAACTGGGTCCAATCAGTTTGTTCCAACAAGTGTCCAAATGTAGTCTAAACAACCAGAATGGTGTAAGAAGACATAGAAACCTTGCTGCTCACTAAGTTACAATGAGGTAACACATGCCAGGCAGTGGCATTACATTCAATAAACTTAGAAGTGTTAGAGATGCTTTTCCCCTATGCCTGTGTATACTATCTTATTCCTTTTTTTAACAGCTAACTGTAGCTGGTAACCTGTCAATATTCTTCTGATACATCACTAGACTATTAAGACACACAGAGGTTGGTTTTAGATAACAGTAGCTTTGGTGAGGGTTAGCATGCTTTCCTAGTGCCTAGTGTGGCCTATTTCATGAAAGAGTAGAATTGCATCCGAAATTTTCATCTATGTGGATGCTAAACAAAACCCTCATAATTGTTCAGTATGTCATGAACAGCTCCCGTTCTCATATCAATGTTTTCCTCAAAAGCAGTGATTCTCAACCTTCCTAGTGCTCTGACACTTTATTACAGCTTATCATGTTGTGGTGACACCCCAATCATGAAATTGTTGTTATTGATAATTCATAACTACAGGTTGGTTACTGTTATGCATCTTAATGTAATTATATGTGTTTTCCAATGGTCCTAGGTGACCTCAGTGAAAGAATCATTCAACCCCCACCCTCCCAAAAGGGTCATGACCCACAGGCTGAGAACCACTGCTCTAAAGCAAACACTCAGATATAATAGAATATTTATCACTAGATATCAATATGTACTTTTCAGACCTATAATCTATTTTTTTTCTTGAGTTGTTTGCTCTGATTCTTTGCCATGGCTTCATCAACCTTGCTAGATGTAGGCCATCTATGCCACAGTCAGCCATCCACTCTGACTTTTGGTTAGCCCTATAGAGCAGAGCTGTTTTACTGCAATGAGTGCTTTCTAAAACGGACTGGAGTTGGGTGAACAGCTTCTTCCCCACTGATAAATTTCTGGGAAAACAAATGATTGCATAATATTTCAATCCTCAGAGAAGAGGCTTACAAAAGGTTCTACAGCAGATGCTCCCCCTGAACACTCTTATGCAGCATTCCTAAGCATCCCATGCATAGGACAGAGTGGTACACAATGTACTCATTGAGGAGGGAACCATTGTCCATACTTAAGTTTCAGCTTGTTCATCTTCATGTCTCTGTGCTTATCCATCCACAGTGATAATCCAGATGATTTTAGTTTTAGGAGGTAGTCATGAATTAGAGTATACTTAGGATGATTCTGTGTTCCCCAAATCTACCTCTTTAAAAATTTTTATTACCATATACTAAAAGTGATTATAATGGGTTTTATTTCAACATTTTGTACTTTGATCACAATGACTTTATTAACTGGTTTCCCCATCCTAAAGATCTCTTGCTTCCTTACTAATCTCCCCCTTCTTCTTAAATTTGTTTTTGAGAAGCTTGCACAACATGTTTTGAATTTATTCATTTATCTCCCCAATTCTTCCAAGATATACCCTACATTCTACTCACCTACCACTGCTGCCTTTGTTTCCTTTTGTGGCTATTGTTAAACTTACCAAGACCAATTTGTACTGCCAAATATTTTTGGTTGTATGGACTTTTATTGGTGCATGATCATCTTCCAATGGTCTGAACTTCTAGAGAAAACTGACTCTGGTGCTCTCTCTCTCTCTGTATCTCTCTGTTTCTGTCTCTGTCTCTCTCTCTCCATCTGTGTGTGTTTCTCTGTCTCTCTGTCTCTCGTTTTACTCTGTCTTGCTCTATCTCTCTCTGTCTCTCTGTTTCTCTCTGCATGTCTCTATTTCTGTCTCTGTCTCTCTATTTCTCAGTAGCTATCAATAAAAATGGTCCTTGGATAGGGGTACAACTTCCTGCCAAAGTCCCTTTTCCAGATTGGTATTTTTTTCTTTCTTTGGCAAATACAAATCTTAAGCATACTGTCACAAGTAGTATGAGATTATATTGAAGCTTCTGTGCTGTACAGAGAAGACACTTTCAACATAACTTATTCCTGTCCTATAGCCCTTACATTCTTTCTGCCCCCACTTCATCAGGGACCCTTGAGTCTTGAAAGGAAGTGGGTGTATGTGTTCCATCTAGTTGTAATCATTCTACAGCCTTATACTGTTTAACATTCTCAGTAGGTCTATTTATTAATCAACATTTACTGCAAAAAAGAATTTCTCAGATGACAGTTTAGAGATGAACTTATTTGGGAATATAATAATAAGTTATTAGGAGTCTTTTTAGTACTAAGTTCTGTCTAGGGAATAATAGGAAGTGGTAGTCATCTATGGTCAATGAATTTTTTAGCTATATATTCTTAGTCCAATCATATCAGATACAGGCTTTCTCATGCACTGGGGCTTTAAAACTAACCAGAAAGTGACTTATGACTTCCAGAGTGTTCCTGACACTATTGCACCAGTGGTTATTCTTGCCAGACAGGCAATGTAACTTGCATGTTTCATCACTGGGTCAAATTGATGACTCCTTTTTCTTCCCTGGTACTCTTCATAGCACTACAGAATTTATGCAGTAGTGATAAAGCTTCAAGAGATGTACCACTTTAATTTATCCATGTTATATGACTTACGTTGTATCTTTACCAATGAGGTCTTATCATTAAGTTTTGGAAGATATCCAGAATATTGCCAATAAACTTTAGTGTTCGGTATCTATAGTACTTCTCTGAACAACAACTGCAAAAGAATCACTTTTCCTATCACTGGACATTTTATTTCTTAGCTTATGGTATCAGGGAAGACCCTGTTGCCCCTCCTCAAGGAAACTCCATTATAAATCAAGGCCGGATGGAGACAACTTGGATATTTTTCAATACCTGATGTCTCCACTGTCTGATACTAAACTGGCAGTTGTAGTCTAACTTTTTTTTTTTTTACATTTTAGAACAAATGCCCATAAGGTTAAGAAACTTGTCCATCCACATTGTGTTTGAATAAATATTTGAATATCTCTACTGTGGTATTTGTAACCATTAGAAATAATGTATCCATGTTATATTGATGGTTTTGATAAAAGAACTCAAAGTGAATAGTCATTTTTCAAACCTTAGAGTGTTTTCTATATCATTACATATTTTCCTGAGTCATTTTGATATATGTATATGTCTATAATACTAACTTACTATCTAATTCCTGAATGAACAATCCCTATAGAGATTCATCCACCTGATGGTCTACTGAACATGCAGAAAACAATGTAGCTCTCTCAGTGCCCAACTCTAGTGAGCACAGGGAGCATGATTCTTAATCATGTTGTTGGGTGTCTTACTTAAAATATATAATGGTCTCCTAGAGGCACACATAGTTAAGTCATAACCACATCCAACTGTGTGTTCTTCTGGTGTGTCTCTAGGAAAAAGACACTAGACTTTGAAATGAGGGTCCTTACAAAAATAACCATTTCTACTTTCAATATATCTTGGTCACTCAAAACTTTGTGTGAGTAATAAGTCATTGCACTGCAATAATAGCAATATGTATGTTACAGTTTAATTACATAATTCTGAATACTGGTAATACTTGGTGAATAGAGTGAGATTTAGTTTCTATACTCTGGAAACAGTATTTTTTGTTTGCTTGTTTTGAGACAGAGTTATAGCTTCGGTGCCTGTGCTGGAACTAGCTCTTTTAGAACAGGCTGGCCCTGAACTCACAGAGATCTGCCTGCCTCTGCCTCCCGAGTGCTGGGATTAAAGGTGCATGTCACCATTGCCTGGCTTCTGGAAAAGTTTTAGGCATATATTCAATATGTGCTGAATTTTCATGAGATTGCTGAATATTTGTTCTCAAAAATCTTTCAGTTTAACTGGAATGTTTGCATAGTTAGGGCTCCCTTGTTCAGATCTACTTGAAGTACACACCTAAAGCTTAGCTTGTGCTAGAAAGAGACTTTTTTAAAAAATTTCCCAATAATCTATTAAGATTCATATTAATTTCTTTTATTCTTTTCTATTTTTTAAAAACTTTTTTTAAATTTTATACTAATTTGAGTTTCTGCCTCTCCTCCTCCTCCCGCTCCTCCACCTTCTTCCCATCCGACACCCCATCCACTCCTCAGAGAGGGTAAGATCTCCCACTGGGAGTCAACAAAGTCTGACACATCATCTTGAGGCAAGACCAAGGCCCTCCTGCCTTATATCAAAACTGAACAAGTTTCCTCCAGAGGGACTAGGCTCCAAAAAGCCAGTTCATGTACTAGGGATAAATCCTGATCCTACTACCAGTGGCCTCACTTACTACCCAAGTCATACAACTGTCACATTCAGAGGGCCTAGTTTGGTCCTACACAGGTTCCCAGACTGTCAGTCTGGAGACAGTGAGCTCCCACTAGCTTGGGTCAGCTGTTTCTGTGGGTTTCCCCCATCATGGTGCTGACTCCTTTGTTCATATTATCGATCCTCCTCTTTGATTGGACTCCAGAAGCTCAGCCCAGTACTTAGCTGTGGATCTCTGCCTCTACTTCCATCAATTACTAGATGAAGGTTCTACGACAACAATGAAGGTAGTCATCAATCTGATTACGGGGTATGGACAGTTCAGACACCCTCTCCACTACTGTTAAGGTCTTAGCTCTCATCCTTTGGATTCCTGGGGATTTTCCTAGTGCCACGTTTCTCCCTAACCCCATAATGTCTCCCTCTTTCAAGATATCTGAAAAAGATATTTTGAAATCATGTAGGAGCATCTTAAATTCTAAAGTACAGCCAAAAACTTGATCTATGATCCAAGAGAGCACACATAGTTTGATGTACCACAAGAAGTAAGCTTTGCCTTGGAGTTTACACTTCCCCAAAATCTGTTCATCTGCTTCACAGTGTTCTTGGGTCTTGTTTGTGTTTTGTTTCTCTCCCAGTTAGAAATTACATTTAATGCAGTCAGATGCACATGACATTTTGCTCATCAGTGTAAACCCGCCGCTTGCCAAAGTGACTGAGTAAGTGGACAAGAAAAAAAAAATGTATTAAGAGGCCAATAACAGCTCTCTAGAGTGACCTATAAATTGGGGAATCAACAGTTAGCATTGACTTTTGAAAATATATTATTCACTTCATGTGACAAGGTTAAGCTATTTTTTTATTCTCCCAGCATGACTATGAAATAAATTTGAAAACAGTTGTTAAACCTGTTGTGCTAACTAGAGTTAAAATTGAAAACAGTTGTTAAACCAGTTGTGCTAACCAGAATTAAAATTTACAAAAACAGCCTTAAAAGGTTTGCTTTGCTTAATTTGATCTTTACAATTTTTAAATTTTATTTTTGCAATTAAGAGAAGTAAGTGGTTCTGAGTAGTAATTTTGGAAAAGTCATTTTAAGCACGGGAGTAAATGAGTTTCTCAATGGAGCACATGTATGGCTTTAATGGCTAAATTGACTTAACCATCTTTTTTCATGGTGTGTAGGCACACAGTAATATATAGTAACATAAGTTATCATACACATCTGTGGTGAAGTGGTTTCCATGTTATACACGGTTGGCTTTTCATTCTTGTCTTTCATGCAAATTGCTCATGATTGTGGCAAAGATATTCATATAGAAGCAGCAGTTCCAGCTGCCTGCTGAGTATGTGGGGAAGGCGCTAGGTTAGAGACATGATGCTGCTAATAATACATGTTTTACAAGATATTAGAATGGTTCTGTTAGTCATCAGTCAAAGGACCGATATTTTAAAAGTAGATTTAGAACATAATTATTTTCATTAGCTGTTGGTTGACCATCCCTTGAGAGTAAGACATGGATAGAAAAATCATAGGTAGATTTGAAAGAAAACGGAACAAAGAATTATCAGTCAACTTTCCATTGCTGAGGAGATCCCGTTAAGAGGAGAATTTGTATAATTGATAGGAGAATTTGTATAATTGATTAAGAGGTTAGTAGGGTTTTAGGTACCTTGAAGGTGTTGTGTTAGTCCTATAAAAGTATAGTTCATTATGTTGTAGCCAAACAGAAGTGTGTGTGTGTGTGTGTGTGTGTGTGTGTGTGTGTGTGTGTGTGTGTTGGGGTGGTGAACTAGCATCCTAGTGTCTCAAGAATTCCAGGCAAAACTTAGTAAGAGTGTCCCTCTTCCACTATGTCTTTCATATAGAGTTATAGAGTTTTTACCTATTAACCACTGTGCCAAAGGCCTCCAAAACATAAATATTTGTAGGTATGCAAGTTTTAAAGAAGAACAATAAGAAATGCTTAGAAAACTTTCATGGGAAAAGTTTCTCCTTGTGGCTGGCATAGGCAGTCTGATTCATGTTAATTATTTCTGTCTTAATTATAGTGAGTTAAAGCACATATAATATTTTACTTTCTGACCCAATATGAATCTCCATGAACAGGAAGAGAAAGGAAGTGGTTGAAATTCCAGGAAAGGTTCAGTAGTGATTGAGTGCCATTGATTTTACTGCTTAAATAGTCCCAATTAAGGTTGAGATCTTGTCAATAATACCGTGCTCAAGTTCACTTAGCAAATTAGTAATGGGACATTTTTTCCATTTCTACTAATGTACCATCCTATTTTAAGGACATTAAATGAATGTGTATTCAGTGACAGAAAGGAGACTAGAAATGTTTTAGGGGCTGAACATCTCTCACTTCTTTGACATATGTCTTGAGCCACAAGAAGACAAGAGGACTATATTATATAATTCGAATGAGATAAATTTGAAACTAGACCAAATAATCCTTGTTAGACAAGAGTGAAGAGATATCATGGGGGGCATGTGCCCAAGATGAATTTAAGGAAAAATTTAGGGAAGCATGACAGGAGACATTTGGATGTTTCCAACCTCACAGTTTCTGTGCTCTTTAGAAGTTTAATGGCATTTAGGCACTGGGCAGTATCATAGTATTTGTACTGTTTATCATTTCACAATGAAAGTTGTCCTATATAGAGTGTGAGCCTTGCTTAAAGAATCTTGGATTTTCCTTATTCTTTGTAGGATAGATCACTATCTCACCCTGCTTTTATAAGGTGACCCATACTGACTTGCTGTGATTCTAAGGAAATTGTGAATTGTCTTATTTGCAATCAAATCTCTTAATGATGACTGTTTTGGGATATTTGTACACTGTGTGAAGTATTACTGACTAGTGTAAGAAAAGGTTGAACAGGCATGAGCAGGCAGGACTGCTGGTCAAATGACAGGAACTTGGGATGAATCTAGGTGCATAAGGGAAATAAAAACAAGACACTAAGGGAGTCAGATATACATAAGGAAAGAAAGGTAAAAAGTCATGAGGATAAGCATAGTTTAATAGAAACAGGTTTTAAGAACTATTTAAGAACAAGACTAAGCTATAGTCTAAGCTTTCACAATTAATAAGAATTCTCTGTGTTATTATTTAAAAGCTGACTAGCAAGATAGAGAAAGACTAGTTACCTCCATCTCTATGCTAGTGATAGATTACCCACATTTCTGTTAGTGATATATTTGTATTTCAGGGAAAAATAAAAATGTTAACAAAATTAGCTTGTAGATAACATGTCTGAAGTGTCTATTTTATTGTTAATGAAGGATTCCACACAAACAAAATCCATTCAAAGTTACAAATTAAACATTGGTTAAGACAAGACAAATTAACAAAAGACACCTCAAAATTAGATTGGAGGTCTGGAAGATTAACATTCTCTTCCATAGACAAATTGGCACTTCAGGAGACTGACATTAGAGAGAACCTTATGTGTATCCTTCTTCAGGCACTGGAGTAAGTCATACAAAGCAAAAAAGCGAGTGTCTTCATCAGGTGACTGCAAGGATGCCAGTCCATTCCAGGTGGGATATATATAATCTGAGAATCCAGGATTAACCTAAACACCAAAAGACATTCATTTATTTTCACTATTGTTTGCTTGGCGTTATTTATTTTAAATGTGGAGTGACTCTTGGCATGAAGTTAGAAATGTAAAATCTCAGGCAAAGGCATGAATTTTTAATGTATATGACTCAGTATAAAATTATACAAGAGAAACTCTTGGATGTATTTCCTATATACAGTAGATACCATATTAAGGATGGTCTTACATACAAGGCAGATAGAGAAGCAAGAAGGTGCTACCTGCCTGTAAACATGGACTTTACCATGGGACAATACCAGTTCTCTCATGAGGGAATTTAAACATGTCCTCAGCAATGGCCCAGACTTTGTTTCCCTGATTCTGAAGGGAACCATTGCCCTTCTGTACTTTTCAGCTAAATCTACTGTCCACGAATTACATGGAATGGAAATCTCAGACTTGGTGAGGATTGCACCTGATGCTTTCAGGTGCAGATAGTCAAGGAAAAGTTGTGATGAGGACATCTGGTGATGTCAGGAGTCTTTCTCGTTGCCAAGGAAAGGTAGTTGCTCAAAGGGCTATTAAGAGCATTTCCTATGTATTGAGATTCCTTATGTGTAAAGAAGTACTTAGTAAAGCACCCTAGAGATGTATAGCACTACCAGTAAAGTTTTGGTAATGAAGCCTGATGATTAAATGATGTAGGTGAGTCATCTGTCTATGTGTTGCTTTCATTGGTTAATTAGTAAAGAAACTGTTTGGCCTGATAGGTCAGAACATAGGTGGGTGGAGTAGACAGAACAGAATGCTGGGAAGAAAGGAAGTGAGGCAGATGCCCATAGCTCTCCTCTTTGAGATGGACACAGGCTAGATTCTTTCCCGGTAAGCCACCACCTAGTGGTGCGATACACATTAAGAGAAATGGGTTAATCAAGATGTGAGAATTAGCCAACAAGAGGCTGAAACTAATGGGCCAGGCAGTGTTTAAATGAATACAGTTTCCGTGCAATTATTTCCGGTGTAAAGCTAGCTGGGTGTGTGACGGGACACAGCCTGCCACTCCTCACAACAATTAAATTTTGCAATGTGATATAAGGCAGCTCTGCATTCATTTCTTACTACCATGGCTATCTATCTGATGAATGAGAAAAGGAAGGGAATATAAGAAGAATACATACCTTGTTGAGTATGCTCTTTAGAGCCATTAGAAGTTCTTTTATTTTTCCTTCAATCACTTTTGCTTTTGATATGATATCATTAGGGGCATCTTCCATATGACTTAGTTCAGTTGTGATGTGATGCAGAGGGTTATTCCAAGCACCCAACAAGCCAATCGTCTCTTTCAGAAGGAATTCACCCTAAATACCCATTATTAAACAATTGTATCAAATTAGTAAAATATATCAGAGTTAGCCCATGTGGCATATGCTCAAAGAAACTAGACTAAAATATACATTTATTATATTTATGTAGCTGTCAGTTGTTATGAAAATTTCAAAGTTTCATCATTTGTCTATGGATTGATTAAGTCACACTAAATATGCCTTATTTGCGTATGCGTGTTTTCTTATAATGAACATATTTTATAATATTTCTGTTTCCATCTGAAATTCTACAAACTGTCCTCCTGGTATAAGCAATATTCTTTTATTTATTTATGTTTATTTGTTTCTCCACAAGTAACCAAGACTTCCTAGGAACTGAATAGATGGTCATAGGACCTGTGTCATACAAAATTGATACCAGCACTGCACATCAGTAGAAAGTGGCCCAAATGCTTTCCCTTTAGGAATGCTTTTGTAATAAAACATCAGGCTCCTCACTGACTGAGTTGTTTTTTTTTTTTTATTTACTTTTAGACAGTGGAACAAAAATTCATTGAAGAAAACTGGGTCTTTTTATGTGTGCTTTCCTCATGCCACATGAAACATAATTCTTCCTTTTTGCTGAGCAGCCCACGTGTGATCATGTACAGGTGAAGAACCATGAAACAGCACTGCCTTTAATAAGTGGAATGATGGAAAGCACAGGAAAATTTTATTCCCCAGTATGTGCTCACTGCCAAGGTCACATATGAAAATCATCCCTGAATAAAATGCTGCCATCCTGCTGTCTGATAGTTATTCTCTTGATTGTTGAAATAGGAAGCGGCGGGGCTGCGTCCCCAACACCCCGGCCGCTTGGCTAGCTTATGCCTGAAATAACAACACACAAACTGTATTCATTTAAGAACTGGTTGGCCCATGAACTCTAGCCCTTACAGGCTAATTCTCGCACCTGGACTAGCCCATTTCTAATAATATGTGTAAGCACCCCAAGGTGCGCTTACCGGGAAGATTCTAGCCTCTGTCCATCCTGGGAGAGTTGAGCATGGCGTCTCTGCTCCAGCAGAGCTGTCGGGTCTCTCCGGGAGCAGAGCAGAGTCTGACCTCACTTCCTCTTCTGCCCAGCATCCTATTCTGTTTTCTCCTCCCATCTATGCTTTAACCTATGAGGGCCAGCCAAGCAGTTTCTTTATTGCTGAGCCAATGAAATCAACAGATTGATATGACACTCCCACATCACTTGATAATGAAAAAAAAGACTAGATCGGATTCCACTGACCCACTAGTGTCCAACATTTTGACATTGTGATATGACATCAACCACAAATGTGTTTGATTAAAGCAGGAATCAGAAAGGAGAAAATATAATGACTACAAATGGAAAATGGTTTGATGAATGAACCTTGTCATCACAAATGAGCACATAGTTGTATTCTGAGAGTTGCAGTGTTTTACAGGGAACCTTTTGTTCAGCTGACTTTCAGTTAATGCTTGGGAGAAGACAGATATTTTATTGAGGAGTGGATGTACAGGTTAGATGCAACCAGAAGTTGAAAGTTTAGATTTCTTTGTGATTAGTAATATGCAAAGTAGTGAATACAGTAGCATTTCATATTATAATTAATGAAACTCTATTTGCATTCCCTATATATTAATATGAATATATTTAAGCATTGTGCAATTTAGTTCAAAGTTCCTACAAAATAATAACTATAATCCTAGATATAGGCTTTGGTAAAATAGTTTACCTGCACACAATTTATGGATCTATGAAAATATTATTTAATCCTTACTTTTACTTACAATTTATCAAATATATAATGCGAAGTTTCTTTGATTATTCCTTCCTTTTTTATTCTTCTGCATGTGTGATTGCCATAACTATCTTCTTACCCATAACCACCTTCAGTGCGGCCAAGTCACTTCTTCAGCTTAAAACCCAAGCTGTACTCACCCAGAACTGCTGGGCTCTATTCTTAGGGATCAAAACAGATAAGGCAGATGTGTGGCAGGCAGTAAGGTCTCTTTCTGGGAACCACCGGCCTGGTGTATATCGCACATCCTCCATCTGGAAAAAAAATCAGTTTTAATTTGTACATGAGTAACTTAATTCATAACCAGAATATTGATGCATTTGCTACGTGTGTGTGTATATAAAACTTTTGTGTTTGCGTTGACAGAGAAAGGGGAAGGGAGAGGGAGATCAGAGTTTATGTTCAAGTTTTGGTCCCTGCATTCTACCTTCTTGGAGATACTATCTCCTTTTGTCTGCCATAACACACTACAAGCTGACAAGACTGGAACTGCCAGAGATCACCCTGCTATAATTTCCTACCTCCCTGTAGTAGCACTGGCTTTACAGACTTACATTATCAAATCTGGTTTTCTGTGAATTCAGGGGATCCTGACATCCTCAAACTGATCTTTTTATCTTCTTTTTCCACATCAATTCTCTAATCCCTTTTCCCACCTTCCCCAACCACCCCCATCTAACCTCCCAAACAGTTCGGCCCCAACTATTTTCTTTGAGATTTCAAGAAGTTCTTCTATGCTTGTTCCACTTCTCACTTAAGGGGGCTTTCCTGATGGTAATTATTATCTGATTCTGCTGCCACGTGCTTTCTAGTACAGTATGGGACTCTGCGGATGCTGGCTTGAAGGTTCATTTTGTAAAAGAGCCAAATAGAAGTGAGGTACTTACAAATATCCTGTGCATTTCTGCAGTGAGATTTCTGATATTATAAGACTCTGTCACGGCATGATCCAGAAGCTCTTTTAGAGACATTCCATCATAGCCAGAAACACTCGTATATACAGGAACAGAGGCTACCATCTCCCAAAGGAAAATGTTCAACAACAACATGATCAGGAGTGTCCCTGCTATATAGAAGCAGAAGCTGGAATAAGATTCATTCATCAGAGGTTATCAACACTAGTATAATCTCTGCCTAGTGTCCTTGAGTACATGTAGTTGTAAATAAATATCTGTGACTGAAAGATTCACATAAACAACTAATTTAAATTCCTCTATAAAGAGGTTGGTTATTTGCCAAATTCTTGGATTCTATCAAAACAAGCACCACGCGAGACTAAGACACATAAACCAAACTGTGATATAGAAAACAGGCTTTGCCTGGAAGCCTGTTGTACACTGGAGCTATTTCACAGACACACAGAAGAGTTCACATTTTCAGGAAGATGATGCCGCTACCCAGAATGTCAAAGTTTCATTTTGCTCAGCCTGATACCTCCACTGATTTCCAACTGCCTTTGAACCACACATTCCAGAAATCATTCTATTCAATGTACCCTGTTGCCCTTAGTTTTGGATGGCCAGTTCTTCACCAATCTTCCTCCTTGAAGCTCTCCCAGTCTAATTTGAACTTCTCAAGAGTGTCTTCTTTTGTTTTGTTTTTCATTTGTTTGTTTTGTTTTGTGATCCGTTTTCCCAACAAACATTTGCTCACACCGCTTGTTTTATACCCACCCAGCAGAGAGTGATGGCAGCTGGAGAGGCATTAGCCTCTGTTTTTTTTTTTTTTTTTTTTTTTTTTTTTTTTTTTTTTTTTTCATCTTGCTAAATAATTGCTTTTTTTTTTTGGATGCAGTATCTACTTCCTTGGTAACTATCAGTACTTCCCCAGCAAAGTAAAACACTTTGATGATTTTTCACCTTTTCTGTTTCCCTAGGTTATCTACTTTGACCACTAGTTTACTTGAATTTGTCTCTAGTTTCCTCTGATGCCTTAGCTTGTGAACTAGAATCTACTTTTCCTTTTGGTTCCCCTGCAATAAGGAAATTTGGCCGTAATCTCTCTTCTTTCTTTTGCTTTGCATTCTTTGGCCTAAGGCTCCCTTCTTCTTACTTATCTTCACTGCTACTAACTCCAAATTCTTCCTCATCGTCCTTGCCTTCCTGATCTAAAAGAGGCCACTTTGCTTGCTCTTCCAGTCTGATTCTCTGAGCCTGTATTCTTTTTCTTTTGGTTTTCTCAACCAGCTCTTCACTGTTCTGTTCATCTTCCTTCTCTAATTCATTGACTGTTAATACATTGATGGCACATTTTCCTAATCCTCTTCTGACATGGAAAAGTCTTTGGAATTGAATTCTGCCATGTAGTTGAGGCTTCATTCCTGAAACTCCAGAGACCCTCAGGCTCTGACCACAAATAGCTAAGTCTACGGAGAGAGCACAGAGTTACAGAACTAGCAGCTAGAGTGGCTTCTAAGACCAATCTCATGTAAACAGTTTAACTCTCTATGCAAAAGAAACAGGATATAGAAAACAAGTTTAAATTATGTTTTACATTTCTTGACACTTTCCTAAATAATAACTGAAATATAAAATGTGATTGTCAGAAACCTGATTTCCCCACTTTCCTGATGCACTAAATGTGAGTCTAGAACATACCAGGTCATTGTCAGAGATTTTCGCTTGAAGAACTCCTAAATGCAAATTCTCACAATTAAATAGATCTAAGCATTTGTAGTATACAATATGGCTAAAAACACATTTTTTCTACATAATGAAGTCATTAATATATAATCTATAGACTTTTCATTTCCTGTAAATATGATGGTTATTTTGCATATATACAAATTTATATCTACATACATACATGTGTGTGTAGGTGTGTGATATCTATTTTCAGCTGGGAAATTCTCAAAATCTAAGAGGATGGGAAAGAGGCAAATACTCTGTTCTCCATTTCCTAAAATTCACGACTGTCATGAATTCTGTTTCCTGCCAATGTCGTCCACAGAGCTTTAGCACCAGAACCAGTCAACATGGTAGTGTCATTCAGTCTCCCCCAGTGTGACAAAAAGATTAAAACAGGTATCTGCTATAACTGCCTACTTTGGGCTTCAGTGCTGTCCATTAGAAAGGTTGACTCAAGTGGGCAAACTCATGTTTAAGATTCAGAAAACAAGAAAACACCTCCTTCTTCTTTCTACTGTCATGACAATTTGAACACATAGACTCCAGTGTTTCCAGTACATTCTCCCTCTCTGAAACATCAATTGTACTGCACATTTCCTCCTTCTGGGACCTGCCCTGGGACTTAAAGATTTTGAAACACTGCCCATGGTTTCTAACCATTAGATGCCATGATAATGTCCCTTCACTTATGTGTTTGTGTGAGCGTGTATGATTTTTTTTTTTATTTTTTGAAGTAAAATTACTAATTGGCTTGAAGTTTGCTAAGTAAACTGGGACAACCAGTTTGCCAAAATCAAGGAGTAATCTCTCCTTTTACCTCCAGAACTAGAATTACGAGCTTCAGTGATATCATGAGCCTCTTACTGTTCTCTTGCTTCCTTTAGCCCAAGGAAGATGCTGAATCATCTTCGAAAGTGCTCCTTGTCTCAAGGAGAGAACGATAATTCTCGTGTTTAAAAGCTGTTCTAAATGATCTACCTTGCTCTTAAACAGGTTATTTTTAGATTGTAATTTTTCCTGTAAGTCTTTGTTGTGTTTCTTTTCAATTAAATATATGTATTAACACCAGATACACAGGATAGGATTTGGAGGAATGATGGATTGATCAGACTTGCTTGGAAGAGCATTAGTGAGAGCTTACTTACAGAAGCAAGGCTGACTCAAAGACAAGCGCATCTCAGAAAACTTCCACGATGGTAGGTGGCCCACTGGAGAAGGCTGCTGCACTGGAGTCCGGGGCTCAGTTTACTTCCTGCCTTTTATACACTCTGGAAGATTTCCCCAAGGCCACTCACTAATAGAGCAGGAAGGAAATAAGGGTTAAAGCCCTAGGTAGGGTTACAGGTACTCTCCTGCTTCAGGGAACGTTAGCATTGTCATCACAGTTATCACAGAGCTGCTTGTATCTGTGTTTCTGCCATTCACAGGGTAGGGCTATGGGGTATGGCTACAGGATATGGCTACAGGATATGACTACAGGATATGAACTGGCTTCAAGAAGAAATCATTTTTATTCCAGGACTAGTGATCATGGTCACCTCAGATCAGTATATTGCTGTCCTTCACAATATCTCTGCCTCTTTACTCAGACTCTTGCATTCATTCTGTAACACTTGATTTTTTTCTGACTCTGAAGAAAGTGATATATATATATACAT
>NW_026067924.1:12957855-12985333 GCF_014885135.2 Alexandromys fortis
AGTCTCCTCCTATAGAAGTGGCATAGATAAAATCAGAAAGCTGTTGTTTGCCACCAGAACCATTATATCACATTTACTTTTGGTAGGCATGGCTTGCTGTGCTTGCTCCTGGCATTAATATTTAACTGAGTTTTCTCATTCTCAATTCTGAGACAAGCATATTTCTTGGTATCTTTGGACTGTGAATGCCAGTAAGCACAGAGAAAGTTTCTAATTTAAGATCAGTCTGATTTTTCCATGTCATGGGAACCAGAAAATAAAGTGTTTTCATGAATTGTTTGAAATAATTTTCTACTGACATGTATCCAGCTGTATTTTCAACAGCCTCAGTGCTGTTAGTGTTCTTAGTGACCAGGTTGTCCACTCAATCACAGCAAGGTAACATATATCAGGAATTTGCACTTTTTCTTTAAGTAAACAAACTTAGAACTATGAGAAGTACCTTTCCCCCATGCATGTTTTTAACACCTTCCTGATTCTTTTAGTTTATTTTTAAAATTTCACTTTAAATTTCCTCCACAGTTCTGTCCGCCCCACCCCTCCACCTGCACCCTTACCTCCCCCTTGCCAACTCCCCATTCAACTCTTTAACAGCTGTCTCCAACTGCTAATCTATCAATTTTCTACTGATGCATTCACAAATTGCTAAGATAGGTAAATATCAACTCATAGGTTATCTTTGGAGGTCAGCCGTCTCCCCGAAGTCCCAGTAATGCTTAAAGCATGAATGTGTGAAACAGCAAATGAATTTTTCATCTTGGTGTATTCTAAATCGAATCTTTAGGAGGGTTTATTAAATTATGAATAAGTCTCATTCTGCTATCAATTGTTTCTTCTGAAGGGCATTGTTGAGTGCATTAGTGTGAATATCAGATTCTACTAAGATTAGCAGAATCTCATCTGTGGTTATTCTTCAGGAGCTGACAAATCCGACCTTCCTGACTCTATGCTATGTGTTCTCCAATATGATGGGGTGGAGTTATATCAAGTGGAAGGTAGACTAGCTGTGTACCAAAAAGTTTTCACTCCAGTTCATCATCCACTCACACAACCATGTGAAACTTAACGTTTGGCCACGTGTTCATTACCTGCTTGTCTGCAATGACTACTTCCTGAAAGAGCCCATGTTGGGTAAAAAGTCTTGTTTCGATAGATTTATGTCAGGACAATCATGGTTTCCTAACACCTTCCCCTTGTCAAGCAAAACACTGCAATATGTGTGAAGCAGATTCCCTGTTAAACATTCTTCCACAGCATTTCATGTTTCAGACAGAACCATATCCTTTCCAGAACTGACTCATTATTACATGCCTTGCTTAATTTCTTGCAAAATGTCAAAGGAAAACTCAACTTGTTCATAGAATCTTTAATATTATATGAATATCAACCCATGTACTACAAGTGCTTCATTGTTGATGTTTTCTTGAAAAAGATTTAAGAGTAAAATTATTATTCTTTGTATGTGAAGTTTTAATTGAGCAATTTTTTATTTACTTTTCCATTCAAATATTTACATTTCCTTCCCTTCTCCCACTCTCCTTATGCTCCCCCATACCCCTCTTCCTTCTCCCTCCCTACTTGAGAGACAGCAGGGGACCCTGCCCTGTGAGAAGTCCAAGGCCCTCCCCACTACATCCAGGCCTAGGGAGCTGTGCATCCACATAGACTAGAGTCCCAAAAATCCAAAACATGCCCTAAAAACAAGTCCCAGTGCCTTTATCAATGACTTCTCAGTCAGCCCCCATTGTCAGCCACAATCAGAGAGTCCATTTTAATCACATGCTCATTCAGACCAGGTCCAGCTGGATTTGGTGAGTTGAGCAAATATTTTTATTATTCTGTTTTATAGTTTCTGTAGCTCTGTTTGTTTGTTTTTCAGAGGGTTTTTTTTTATTAAGAAAAATTAGTCTGGAACTCACAATATAACCAAACTCCTCTCAAATTTATTGTGTTGTTCATCTTTAAATATCTGGAAATTTGGACTTCTAGGCATGGCCCATATCTGCCTTATATGAAACTGTATCTGAGATAATTTTTGCATATATAGTTTAAGTTTAATATTTTTTTTTATTTTCCTTCTCTCTTCTTCTCCTCTTCCCTCCTTTTTTCTTAGTCTTTTATCTTTTTAGAATAGCCATTTCTATTAGCAGTATAGCATGTTTCTTACTCAAACTTTGCATAAATTTTAAGATACAAAATATACCCAGGGCAATCATACCCAAAGCAATCTACAGATTAAATGAAATCCCTATCAAAAGCCCAACAAAATTCTTCACAGACCTAGAAAGAACAATACTCAACTTCATGTAGAAAAACAGAAAATCTAGAATAGCTAAAAGAATCCTGCACAATAAAGGAACTCCCAGAGTCATTGCCACCCCTGATTTCAAGCTCTGCTGTAAGAATAAAAAATTGCTTTGAATTATCATGGATCAATGAAATTGAACTGCAGACCCTGATATAAATCCACATGCCTATGAACATCTGAATTTTTACATAGAAGCGAAAATTGTATAATCAAAAAGAAAGCATATTAAAAAAATTGCTCTGTCATAACTGAATGTCAACATGTAGAAGAATGCAAATAGATCCATATCTGTTGCCATGTACAAAACTCAAGCCCAATTGGATCAAAAACCTCAATGTAAATCCATTTACACCGAACCTGATTGAAGAGAAAGTGGGTAGTGCTCTAGTACATATTAGCACAGGACACTTTTCCTGAATATAACACCAGTAGCAAAGAAACTGAAATCGATAATTAATAAAAAAAAAGGACCTCCTGAAACTGAAAAGCTTCTGTAAGACAAAGGTCACAGTCAACAAGACAACAAAACAACAGTCTAGCAAATGGGAAAATATCTTCACCATCCCAAATTTGACAGAGGCCTGTTCTCTAAAATATACAAAACACTCAAGCACCTAGTGTAGTGGTGGGAGTGGCGGGCCCTGCTTCCCACCAACTGGCTAACTTTACCCAAAATAAATACATGGAAACTGTATTCTTTTAAATACTGTCTGGCCCATTATCTATAGCCTCTTATTCGCTAATTCTCACATCTTGCTTTAACCCATATTAGTAATCTGTGTATCACCATGAGGTGGCTTACCGGGAAAGATCTTAACCTGTGTCTGTCTCGGAGAGGAGAGGCAAAGCGACTGCCTGCATCTGCTTCTTTCTCCCAGCATTCTTTTCTGTCTTTCCCACCTACCTATGTTCTGACCTATCAGGCCAAGCAGTTTTCTTTATTAATTAACCAATGAAACAACAGATAGATAGAAGACCCACCTACAACAACCTAGACATCAAAATACCAAATAATTCAATTTAAAAAAATGGGGTACATATCTAAACAGAATTATCAACAGAAAAAAAAAACTCAAGTGGCTAAAAGCCATTTAACGATTTGCTCAATATCCTTAGTCATTGGGGAAATGCAAAACAAAACAACTCTGAGATACCATCTTACACATGTCAGAATGGATAAGATCAAAAACACTGATAACAGAATATGTTGTTGAGGATATGGAGTAAGAGCCACACTCCTCCACTGCTGGTGGGAGTGCAAACTTGCACAGTTACTTTGGAAATCAGTGTGGTGGCTTCTCAGAAAACTGGGAATTGATTTTCCTAAAAATCCACTGATGCCACTCATGGACATAAACCCAAAGGATGCTCAAGAATTCCACAAGGACACTTGCTCAGTCTTGCTAATAGAAGCATTATTTGTAATAGCCAGAACCTGGAAACAAACGTGATGCTTCTCAGCGAAGAATGGATAAAGAAAATGTGCTACATTTATACAATGGAGTATTACTCAGCGTTAAAAAAATTACATCATGAAATTTGCAGGTAAAGCAATACAACTAGGAAAAAATCATCCTGACTGAGGTAACCCTGATTCAGAAATACAAATACAGCATGTACTCCTTCAAAATTGGATATTAGATGTAAAGAAAAAGATAATCACGCTACAGTCCAGAGCCCCAGAGAAGATAGGTAATAAGGAGAACCCTAAGAGGGATGCATGGATTGCCCTGGGAAAAGGATATAGATGAGATTTGGGTAAACTAGGGGCAGGGGCAGTGAAAAGGTGCGGTATGTGAACATGAGGTATCTGGATGGTCAAGTTGGGGGAGGGATGGAGAAAGTGAGCAATGAAGAAGATCTCTTGATAGAGGGGGCCCGTATGGTGTTAGAAAGAAACCTGGTGCTAGAGAATTTCCCAGGGAACCACAGGGTAACCCCAATTAAGACTCCAGGCAATAGTGAAGAAGGTGCCTGAACTGGACTTCCCCCCTGTATAAGATTGGTCCCTACCCTAATTGTCATCATAGAACAGTTACCCAATAACTGATGGAAGCAGATGCAGAGATCCACAGCCAAGCACTGGGCCAACGAGTAAAGCTGAAGAGAGGGAGGAGGAACTAAGTGAGGTCAAGACCACGACAGGGAAACCCATATAAACAGCTGACCTGAGCTTATGGGAGCTCATGAACTCTGGACAAACAGTTAGGAGGTATGCATGGGACTGATGCAGGCGCTTTGCATGTGGGCAACAGTGTGTAGCTTTTTGTGGTGTCCCTAGCAGTGGGACCAGGATCCCCCTGCTGTTCATGTGTCGCTGGCACATGAACTGGCTTTTTGGAACCTATTCCCTAAGGCAGGATGCCTCATTCAGCCTTGATGCAGTGGGGAAGTGCTCGGTCCTGCTTCAACTTAATATGCCATGCTATGTTGGCTCACATGGGAGACCTTACTCTTTCTTTCTTTCTTTCTTTCTTTCTTTCTTTCTTTCTTTCTTTCTTTCTTTCTTTCTTTCTTTCTTTCTAGATAGGGTTTCTCTGTGGCTTTGGAGCCTGCCCTGGAACTAGCTCTGTAGACCAGGCTAGTCTCGAACTCACAGAGATCCGCCTGCCTCTGCCTCCCGAGTGCTGGGATTAAAGGCATGCACCACCATCGCCTGGCAGACCTTACTCTTTCTAAGAAGTGAATGAGAGGGGTAGACAGGAGGTGAGAGGAGAGAACAGGAGGAGAGAAGGGAGTGGAAACTGCAATTGATATGTAAAACAAAACAAATTTGATTTTAAAAAGATGCAAAAGACAGAAATAGTGTGTTACAATGTAAGTTATATAATGGTGATTATTAGTATCAGTTGGTAAACAAAACCAGTTTTCTGAAATCTAAAATTATATTTATATAATTGCAATCAAGATGTAGTGAATTTTCATGAGTTTACTATATAATTATTCATTAACTGTATCATTTCAACTGAAAATAGTTTGAGTAATTGGAAAACTCTTTTGTAGATCAAAGTGAAGTGAAGCGAGCATCTAAAGAGTGGATTCTGCTAGGAAACATTGTGTGAAATCCTGTAGGAAGGACATAAGTCCCGATGGACAGAACAAAAGCTGGATTTGTAATCCCAGAGAGCACATTGTAGTATGGATTAGCACAGAAAATGAGGCTTACCTTTTTCCTCGGAGTTCTAACTTGAACTTGACCTGAATCTGCTTCTGTAGCACCTGCTCTCCTGAGCCTCACAGGCTCTTCTTATACAACCTTTCTAGAGCACAGGTAACCTGCTCATCTGCTTCACAGTGTTCATGTGCTCTCTCTGTGTCATGTGTCTCTTCTGGTTAGAATGTATGTTTGATGAGTCCAGGTGTGGTTTTCTTTTTGCTCATCAGTTTGGGCCCAAAGACTGAAGAAGTGCTTGAGTAAGTACACAATGACCTACGTGTTACTGAAGTGATCAATAGCCTGCTGCTTGGGCTGATTTTTAAGTTTAGGAATTCGGTAGGTTATTGGAGATTGTTGGTGAAGTATTCATTTAATCTGACAAGGTTATGATACTTTTCTTTTCACTTTCTCAGTATAATAATCATGAGCAACATTTGAAAACACTTGTTAAATGTATTGTGCTAAGGTGGTGTAATCAAACATTGCACATTCTATTCATCTTGGGGCAATTAAGTGAAATGAGTGCCTCTGAGTAGTAAATTTAAAAATTATTTTAAACCCCGGAGCTGGATAAGCTTCTACAAGCATTCCAACACAGCTGTCTTTCCTAAAGTCCACTTTGTTCTGCTTACCCATCTTCTTTCATGGTGGTTAGGCATGTAGAGATTTGTGTTAAAGCAAGTACCACTCCCATGTGTGGATGAAGTGTTTTCCAGATGTTCCATTGCTGGTGTTTCGTACTGACCATTCTATACACAATGGTCATGATTGTGACAGATTACCACATAGGAAAGGTGTATCTGGCTGCTTACTGGGTTTTATGAAAAGGTGTTAGGGAGGAGCTATTATGCAAGAAAGATATCTTTTGAAAGATACTTGAAAGCTTTTCTATCATCAGTCTTGAAATAAGAACAAATTTTAGAAATAGGTTTTATTTTTTTTCATTATCCAAAAATTCTTTTTTTAATTTTTTTTATTGAGAATAGGAAAATAAAGTTTCCGCCTCCTCACAGCCTCCCATTTCCCTCCCCCTCCTCCCACCCTTCTCCCCCTCCCCCCACTCTTCTCCCCCTCCCCCACTCCTCTCCCCCTTCCTCTCCAATCCAAATGAGGACTGATGAGAAGCCAAGGTCAATGGCAAGGGGTTTTGATCCTACTTCATGTTCCGGCTTGGTGGGAGCCTAGCCAGTTTGGATGTTCACCTTCCTAGACATGGACGGAGGGGAAGGATCTTGGACTTTCCACAGGGCAGGGAACCCTGACTGCTCTTTAGAAATAGGTTTTAAAAGAAATCATTAGTTAGTGACTGGCTAACCATCTTCTTAGTGTGAGACAAGAAGTGACAATAATAGGTGGTTTTAGTGGTAAACAAGAAAACAGTATGTGATTAGTTAGCTATCTATTGCTATGACAAAATATTAGAAAAAATATTAAATAAAAAATACTTATTTCAGAGGTTTTTGACAATAATTATCTAGTTGTATTGGTCCAATGGCAGCATAGTGAACAATACTGGGTCTACATATAAGAGAAAATGAGGAAGGAGGGATAGAGAGGCAGGTTCATTAACCCACTGTCTCAAGAATTCAGTCACACCCAGTTACCGGGACTCCTTCCATCAAGTTCTTTCTTGTCAAATTTCTACTAACACACAGTTGAGGATAAAGCCTTTAAAGCACAAGCTACTTGCGGATCCCCCACTTCCAAACAATATTGAGAGCTCGGAGAAATGCTTGAAGGAAGTCCAGAGAGCTTGACAGTGAACGGCTGAACTTCTACTTGTGCCTGGCTCAATAGAGATATGGATTTATGTTCGTTCACTTTATGCTTGCTCTTCCAGTATTATTTACTATAATGCATGCCTTGTCTTTATTTTCTGGTCTACTATGAACCTAAATGAATAAGAAGGGACAGAATGTTGCAGAGATGCCAGGAAAGGTCATGCAGTGATTGACTGAGTGTTGTTGTCTCTGGGTTGGGGTGGTCCTGATGCACAGCACTCCTTTGTCAGTTGATGGAGAGCACTTTTTGAGTCACTTGTCTCTAGTAGAGTTTCTTCTTCAATTAATGTATTCCAGTTGGTCAGTTTCTTGGGAAAACACTAGTGTACTCCATAAAAATGAGAGTTTCCAGTTACAGGAAATTCAAATTGAGACCTTGCCAGTGGTTTATGCTTGATTTTTTTCCAAGCAAATAAGTGATTTGAGGTTTTTTTACTCTTCCATTTCATTCTAACAACATCAAAAGAATGCAAGTCCAAAGATATTATAGGGATTAATCATCTCTTTTTTCCTTGGGGTGTGACTTGAGAAACAACAAAACAAAAGAAACATATTAAATAACCTCAATGAAATTTAATTTAAACACAAAATAGGCCCTGTAAGACAGGGAGTGAAAAGAATGTGATCTCGAATGTCCTGTTGTATATGTGTTGCTTTTATTGGTTGATGAATAAAGCTTTTTTGGCCAACGACTTAGTAGAGTCAAGCCAGGTGGAAATCTGAACATGGTAAAATATAAACTAATAGAAATGTGTTGATTTATAGTGAGAGCTAGCCAGTAAGAATTCTAAGACATTGGCCAAGAAATTATATTTAATATTTAGTCTCTGAGTGGTTATTTCATGAACAACTGCAGGTATCAGTGGGCAGACAGAAACCAGTTTAGTGGGGCATGCAAGACAGAAAAGTTTCCTCTACAAGTGGACTAGTGCCTAAGTTGATGCTGAGAAAAAAATTCAAAGGAGCATACAGAAAGCAATCGCCAGTAACTCTGAGAAATATCATATTTGTATTTTAACATTTTCAGTACTGTTTAAAAATATCAAGGTAATGTGTTTTACTTGATAGTTTATGGACTTGGGGAAGATAATCATCACTGCAACTGATGCGAATTTATTAAAAGTACATGGATAACACATTGTATTATATATAATTTTAGATTAAATATAAATAGTAAGATTCTCTATTACTTTTTCAAGCATCTTCAGTGTTATTTACTCCTGCTCACTCTCTTTCACTATGTGTGGCCTATGCCTCCCTTCCCAATTTAAGCCCCCCATGTTTTTCTCCATTCCCCTTTATATCACCTGTACCTAATTTGTTGGTCCAAGGAGTCCAGGAGCCTCACAAAATAATACACATTACTTCTCTTATTTTGGATGCCCCATAGATTTGAAGTTAGGTCCTGATTGCCTAAGATAGTATACACCATTTACATTGAACTTGGTGGAATCAGAATGTATTTTATGTGGAATTCTCATCCATGAGAACTAATTTCATACTACCAGTAGCTGTTATTTAAGCTGCAACGAGAAAAAAATTAATAAATATTTCTTCCCAAACATGATGTGCACAAAGCACAAGAATGATCAGTACAAGAAGATATTCCTGAAGGTGCAGTAATGGCATGTCTATCTTTGTAGTAACCAATGGCTGTCTAAATGTGCTTAGGCCCAGTCAATAGGACTAAAATAATGTCTGTACTAACCCCATAGCCAACTGCCCTTGCCTGGTATAGTTCTGGATCTCAGAGCAGAACATAGTACTGTTTGCTTCTTAAACCAGAATAATTGCTGTCTAAATACTTCTTACATCCACAGTTAGCTATAGCAATTATTCTTTATAAAAGAAACACCTTTTTATATCAGTTCAAGACCATTATAGAAAGACACAACTGATCAACATGCAGAGACAAACTGACCATGAGGGGCAAGAGTTGTATATGTGTGTTTTTGTGTGTGTGTGTGTGTGTGTGTGTGTGTGTGTGTGTGTGTGTGTGTAAATCTTATACCTAAGCCTCAGAAATTATCATGAAGGATCTAGCAGAAAAATTGTAAGAGGTAGGGGTCCAGGATATCTGCCTGAGATAGTATTTTCTAGATATAACAAGAAATTTGTGCCAAGGACATCTCAACAATATTGATGCATAAACAAGATTGGAATTTCAATATAAGTTGATAACCCAAAGTATACGACAGAAATCTCAGTTGCTTCTAATTCTAGTTGAAGAACTACTGGTAAATAATCACCTCTTAGAGGAAGAAATAGTATTTTTCAGGGATGAACTGCATAATTAATTATTTAATACCAAGTGGTCTGCTCTTAAAAGAGGAATACAATAACACCAAACAGACTCAGGAGTGTGTGTGTGTGTGTGTGTGTGTGTGTGTGTGTGTGTGTGTGTGTGCTCTTTTATTAACGAAAGATATTAAAAGAAAAAAGAGGCCATGGGTTTCAGGAGATGTTGGTATGCTTGGAGGAGTGGGGAAAAGAGATGGACAAATGATGTCACAGTATTTTAATTAAAAATTAAATACATGAAAAATTAACAGCTCTTAGATACTGTGCAGTTGCACAGCATTTGTATTATCATTTTACTATAAAATTAGCCCATAGAGAGTGTCAGCTTTTATAAAGTACTGAAGCTTTTTCAGTTCTTAGTAGAATGGATAAACCACAGTATCACTCTTCGCTTTAATAGGATGGTAAACTTTGAATTGCCTTACTTGTAAACAAAACTCAGTTAATGATGACAAATTATGATGTAAATATCCCAATGCTATTGATAAATTTTATATTACATGAACAAAAGATTGGTTCAAAAAATTGGAATTTTAGACATTATCATTTAAAGAGTGAACATTTATTAAAAATAAGAAGTCTCATATTCAAAGGATATAAAAGCATAAATTTCTGAAAGAAAAGAATTTTTACAATCATGTCAAAATTAAAAGGGCATGAGATTAACAATCAGGGTCATAGACAAAGCGGCACTTCAGGACTTTTAGATTGGAGTCAATCTTCCGTGAATCCCTTTTCAGGCACTGAAACAAGCTATGGAATGCAAAAACACGAAGGTCTTCATCAGGTGACTGCAAGGATGACAGTCCTTTCCAGATGGGGTACTCCTCAACTTCTTTGAATCTGGGATAAAGCTAATGAGGAAAACCAAAATAACTTATTATTAATGATTATGTGGTGATCTTTCTTTATTATCAATGGTAAATGAGCATTTGGGGGAATTAGGATTGTAGAATTTCAGACAAAATCGTGGATTTTAATATACCCAAATATATGAAATTATATTAAAATGATTAATTATATTAAATTATATTATTATATTATAAGTATATTAAGTAGTGGGAATGCATTTGCCACAATTCTACAAGAGAGATACTTGGATGTATTTTCTGGCCAAATTATGGATATTCTGGCATATAAGGCAGATGGTGAATCAGGGAGGTGCTACTTACCCATAGACATGGCTTTTTTTTTTTTTTTTAACCAAGGGACGATATAGGACCTTGTATCAGTTTTGTCATGAAAGAAATTTAACATATCCTCAGTATTTGCCCTGACTTACTATTTATACTTTCCTAATTATAAAAGAAATCATTGCTCATTTCTGTATTTCAACTAAACCTCTTGCTGCAGAATTCATGGAATGGAAATCTCAGACTTGGTTAGAACATGACCTGATTCTTCCAGGTGTAAGTAAATATTCCAGGGATTGTTGTGATATAGAGTTCTGGTGATACTGTTAGGAGCCGCTTGTCCTGCTAAAGAAAGGTTGTTTCTCAGAAGACTATGAGGAACATCTATTTTATATTGAGATTCTTGAAATATGGAATAAAATATTCTAGAGAAGTTTTGTGTTACCAGTAAACCTTTAGAAGCAAGACTTTCTAAAACACTAGCTTACTAAATTTTGCTGCATGAGATTTCTTATTACAGGACTCTTCTATCAAATGCACAAGAAAAGCAAATGAAGACAAGGAGACTACAAACCTTGCGAAGTATTCTTCTAACGCCTTCTTGAAGTCCCTTCACTATTATTTCTACAATGTTGGCTCTTTCTATGATTTCAGTAGGGGCTTCTTCCATACCACTCAGCTCAGACACGACATGACTCAGAGGGTCTTTCCAAGCTCCCAACAAAGTGAGTATCTCTTGCAGAAGAAAAGTAGCCTACACAACCATAATTAAAGAATTGTATTACATTTTCTGAAATAAAGCAATATTAGTAGTTCATGTGGCATTCACCCCCCAAAATAAGCATGTGTTATTACATACTATGAAATAATTTTGTAGGTGGTACATGTTATAGAAATACAAAATTCAGCCATTGATCTGTAGTTTGATTGAAAAACACTAAATAAATCTTATTTATTATATTTTCTAATAATAAATATAGTTGATAATATTTTGTTTTCCTTTGAGGGTTTTTGGTTTCTTTACTTGCATACAAGGAACCAAGAATGAACAGTAAATAAATAGGAGGTTATAGAACAACATTCACATAAAACTTATGCCAACAATTCAGTAGCAAGTGGCCCAAATTTTTCACACAGGATTTCTTATACAAAACCCTGAAATTGTTCATTGATGCACTCATTTATCAATTTAAGTAATTTGAATGCCTTATAATACATATCCTATGAAGTAAACCTGAACTTGATATTTTTGTTTTCATCAATCTTCATAAAAGTCAGCTAAGGAGCCTATGTTTAAACGTGCACAGGTGAAGACCAGATGAGCAGTATTACTTTGAATAAGAGAAATGAGTGGTAGATTGAGAAATAGTCAAGAAGTTAAAAGCAATGCCTATTCTTCCAGAAGATGCATGTGTAATTCCTAATACCTACAAAGTGACTCACAGCCTTATGTCACTGCCCTTCATGGAGACCTTACACCTTCTTCTGGTTTTCTTAGACATGAAGGACACATGTAGTATAATATAGCACCCAGAAAGAATAAGTTATATAAAAGAAAAATAATTATTGCTTGTTGCAAGGAATGGCTTACTTGTCCTGGGCACCCAGAACTGAAATAATCACACAGAAACTGTATTAATTAAATCACTGCTTGGCCTATTAACTATAGCTTTCTATTGGCTAACTCTAACATCTTAATTTAACTCTCTATTCATCTGGATATCACCACGAGGTCGTGGCCTACCAGCAAAGTTTCAGCACATTTATCTCCAGCAGCCAATCCATAAAATCCTCTGACTCTGCCCTTCTTTCTCCTAGCATTCAGTCCAGTCCTCTCTGCCTACCTAAGCTCTGCCCTATCAACAGGCCAAGGCAGTTTTTTTTAATTCTTTAATGGTAATCACAGCACACAGAGGGGACTCCCACATCAATTTCTAAAAAGAAAAAGAACTGATGGGCATGACAAAAGTCTGACCTCCCAGAGTGTGCTCATTGTCAAGATTACAGATGAAAACACCTCTGATTAAAGAGTTCCTGACTTGTGTTTATTGGTAATGAGGTAAAAGGAGTAGAAAAGATTCTAATAATCCACTGGTGTCCAATATTTCATCATCATGATATGACATAAAGTACAAATATGTTAGGTTCCTTTCATAGCTCTTTTAGCATGCATGTGACCTTGAGATACAGTTTGGACATGGCTGCTAGGTATCACATAGGAAATATTTAAATATGATAAAAAAGGCTCATTGAATGGTGATAGGAAAACAGTTTGCTGGAAATAGTATGATATGATTAAGTCATACTTAATAATACTTGAGTTGGATGCAACCCGCAGAGCCGTTTTTATTGGCCATGCATGTGAAATAGAATTTATACCATCTATGAACCTCAGTTTTCTTATCCAAGCCACGGAAACAAGTGAGACTTGGATAATAACTTTTAGCAGGATCTATTGCAACATTATCAGTAGATTGTTTTTGTGGAGTTTCCAACAAGGAAGTTTATGTCTACATATATTATCTCATCATCTTTCTTCTTTCACTTTTACTTATGTTTTGATACTTATTATTAATAAGAATGATTTTGTTTTCACCAATGCACAAATTACTGATGAACTAACACAATCATGGTGTAAGAACAATTAGACATGATGTACTCATGTTTGACGTTTGACATTCTGGTTAAATCATGCTAAGTTTGGGGGAAGCAAGCAGGGATGGCATGATATATAGACCCTGCTATCACAACACAGGGTATAACTGCATCCTGGGAATTGAAGTATCTTCTTTTGTCAAGACAGTGTATCTCTGTAACAGTCTTGGCTGACCTGGAACTCGCTCTGTAGACCAGGCTGACCTCAAACTCACAGAAATCTGCCAGCCTCTGCCTCTAGAGTGCTGGGATCAAGGGTGTGCACCATCACTGCCTGGCGAGAATTGTATTATCTTAAAAGAATCTTTTGTTCAGCTCACTTTCAGTTAAGGCACAGAAGAAGGCAGAGAATTCAGTGAAAATTTGACATGTAGGTTAGAAATCAAAGGAGAACAGGAGGGTCTTCAAAGTCAACAGATACCATGAAAAGCTGAAAACATAGGAGCCGTTCCTAATATATTATAAATGAAATGTGTTTCTACTTCCTATGATGAATACAGTTAACCATGTATGCTATTCAGCTCAAAGTGTCCTACATAATACCAATGACAACCCCAGGTGTGGGTATTGGTAAAACAGGTTCTTTGAATGAACAATTTATGGATCTGATGCAGTATTACTTAGCTTTCAATTTTACTTATAATTTATCAACTATGTAACTTAGATTGTTCTTTTATTGCTTCCCCCTCCTTTATTCTTTTGATTGTGTGATTGTACCCACAGTGACTAACTTCAAGACCAAGCCAGTGAACTCTTTAATTTTCTAGGTTAAAACACACACTCAAGACTCACTTTGATCTGTTCAGTTTCCTCTTCAGGTATCATGATACCAAAGGTGGAAGTGTGGCAACTGCTTTGGGCCCCATCAAGGTACCACCTGCCTGATGCGTACTGGACATCCAGCAACTGATGAAAAAAAAAACAGTTATCTTAAATTTGGAAATGAATAAGTTAATATATGATGAGAACATTAATTCATTTAAAGAGTGTATAACTTTTACTCTCTGTGTGTGCATATAAAGTATGTATATGTTTTTTTGTGCTTATGTGTCTGTGTGTGGTGTCCATATTTCTATGTATAAGAGTTTCTGTGTTCTTCAATGTAGAAATGTGGAATTAGAGAACCACAGTTGTTCTAGTTTGCTTTCCACCTTTCTTGAGACAGTTCCTTGCTCTAGACCATTGTGCAAGATAGCCTAGCTGGCCCAGTAAAGTTGAAGGATTCTCTTGTCATGTCTCCCATCTCTCTGCAGAAGTGCAGGGTTTATAGAGGTGTCTTACTGTGCCTTGACTTTCAGGGATTATTTGGAAGCCTCAGGTTTTTGTGCTTGCACACCAAACACCTTAGTTATCCACTGGGCATGTGGATAAATAATTCTTAAAATTAGAAGTGCAATTTTTAAAAAATAAAGAATAAAAACTAAAAGAAAAAAATAAAGAATTCAGCTTTTTCCCTAATTTTGAAATCACTGGGCATGTAGTGATTATCTTCCTGTCTCGCCTCTCAGCTTCTTCCCCTCTTAAGTATAATGAGATTCCATGAAAGTATTCCCTTCTTGATATACTCAGTCACTGATGCTTTATTTTCCCTGTGAAGTTTGATTCATGATGCTGTTGCATTTACTCTTTGGAGTAGTCTCTGGCAGGAAAGTTCCCATTAGTAAGAAGGCAGAAGTAAGAGAGTTACTTACAAAGTCACTTAACAGTTCTGCAGTGTGGTTTTGGAGTTCATAAGACAGGCTCAGGGCATACTCAAACATGTTCTTGAGGGTCCCATGGCAGGAACCATCCCAGCTGGGGCACAAAGGTACAGAGGCCACATTCTCCCACAGCACCAGGTTTGACACCAGCAACACCAGGAGTGTCCTTGCTAAATAAAAGGAGGTTGTCACCTGCATTGATCTAGTGTTGTGATAAAAGGTAATCCTGTGGGGAAAATCTTCATCCCTCTCTGGGGCTTTCTGTACGATTTCTTTCTGTATAACAGGACTGTAGAATAAATCCTTGCACTGTACACAAGTAGGCCCATAATTACCTTTGCCCTGATAGTTTGAAAATGGGTGACTTCCTCCTTTGGGGATTGCTCCCAGAAGTTCTGCCGTAAGCACTAAGAGCTCATATCGTAATTATAACTGAACATTTTTAAGGCATTCTCTTCAGGTCATTTTATACTTGGGGAATAAATGCTTATTTATAATATTCACACTCTATGAATTTGTAATATTTTAAACTCAGTTTGGTCCCTGATGTGACAAGGACAGCATGGGTCATCTCTTTGCTTCAGCTTGAAAATAACCACATGACCGCTGGATTTCTAACACCAGGGATGAAGAGAATCTTGTCATGAAAGTGAACCAACATTCTGAATTTGTTAATATGCAGTAAAAAAAAGCTCATTCATAGTTTATTTAATTAAGAGGGTTTGGATAGTTTTTCTGGGGAATGAATAAAATGTAAGTGACCATCTGATAAATAGATAATGAAAGCATTGCACACATACACAATGGAAAGAAAAGTGAAATCATGAATTTTCAGGCAAATTGATCGGATTAGAAAATATGCTATACCAATCCTTCCCAAGAAGGAGAATATCACATGTTCTCTTTTATTTGTAGAGCTGAATCTTTGTTTTGATCATGTAACCTGAAGTATCCAAGGAAGACAGGAAAGTATTAAGGACAATACAGGATGAAAGAAGAAGGGGCTCTAGAAAAATACATATCAGAAGATGGGTGCTATGAAGTGGGTAATAGGGAAAATATGTGCAAATTTAATGGGGAGGAGAGGATGGATTGATAGCTCTAAGGGTGTTTTTAAAAGACATATGCTAATATATTATTTTATAAGACCCATATGTAGGTAGGTAGAAGAAGAGAGATAATAGACACATAGAAAGATGGATAAAAAAAAGGATGATAGATAATAGATAGGTAGATAGATAGGAAGGGGTGGTCACACCACATAAGGAATAGTGTTCTCTCCAAGAGCTCTATTGAACAAATACCCAGTTCCAGATATCCCTCCCTTGAGTCATTGGTTGGAGAAATAAGAGACCTCCAAAATTCTTATGTCTTCCATGGCCTTGGATTACCTCCCAGTTGAAGATATTCCATTTGAACTTGGTGGAAGAGATCTGGAAGTGTATTAGGCCTCCTCCTTAAGATCTCGCTCTCATACTCTTAGAAAGTGCTGTGCAAAGTGTTACACTAAAGCAGCAACTGCTACTTTTAATGAGAAGTGAAACCTAGGACCCACAACAAAGACTAGGTTGGCCAGAGAGCCACAATTCTGCAATACTTGTGCATTGATCTTGAGGTAAGCAACAGCACTTTCATTAGAATTTAAGACAACTTAATAGGAAAAAATTCATACCTAGTTCTGTAAATAGAGCCAAGCCCTCATTTTTGGAAAGATTATAGGCACAAAAGCAGAACCTCCAACACCTGTTTTTCCTAAGCCATTATAATATCTGTGACTTTTTAAATGATTAAATTTATAATCAGAGATAAATGTAGCTCTAATACCTCGTCAAAGAAGCTTCTTTTTCCAACATATGGTGACTATTACAGAGATCCACAGCTGGCTAAAAGTATTAGATATCTGTGGATGTCCAACCCAAACTGATATAATTTTGAAGCAACCCCTAGACGCAAACTCAGGAAAAATCATAGAAAAAGTGGTTGAAATGTTTTAAGGCAAAGAAGCTCTAGACACCAGTGACTAGATAGTAACCCCTAAACATGACAAGGAAAATATTCCTATGAGCTCTCAGCAATAAAGCAGCCTGAATAAGGTCAGAATAATAATTCGTTGACCTTCCAACATAGAGAGAGAGGAAGTTCCTTATGATCCCACTTGTAAAACCAGAATTCAGGTAGCCAATGACTGTTGAGAGAGTAAGAATAAATTTTCCTTCAGGCACAAACTCCTGCAAAGATTTTCTAACCTTGTGTTCATCTCTGGGCATATGTAATTAGGAAGAAGACTAAATGGACTCAGTTGGTTGCACATACAGTTATTACAAATAATTAAAAGAAAGATTATTATTTTGCCAAGGTAGGATACAGACAATTCAGAGATGGGAGAGGGGGTCCTGGTGATGTAGATGAAGTGTTTATGTATTAAATTTTCATATAAAATGACATTAAATTCAAATACAGAAAATAAAACTGTCTTCAAAGACATGGTAACAGAAGTTCTAGGAAGCTGAATTCTCCCCCTTTCCCCTGTCCTGAAAAGCACCTGCTTTAGTAAGTTCTCATAATGGCCAGTGTTGGTTTGCTCATCAATGTTGTGATTCATCAGATAAGCAGACAGAGGCCTTTCATCTGCAGTAAGTTCCATTCACAAGAAGAAGGAGCAGAACTGTATACATGCAGTAATTTAGCAACACTATTCCTAAATAATTTGTGAAAAATAAATGGGTATCTCTGGAAGAAGTCAATCATAAAAGTGGGTAAAATTTAAAGATTTATGCACATAAAACCCCTAAACTCATACATTCAAAATAAAATTTACTAAAGTACAATGACTTTTACAGTATAAACAAACACCTTAACTAAAATTTAATGTTAAATAACTTATCCTAAGGTTTCATTTTCCAAAACTAATACTTTCAAAAACTGATGTCTTTAATGTAATTTTACATATAAAACTTGTAAGTACATGTATATCAACTTATTTCATAAAACATTCCATTACCTCAAACAGAAGTTATTCAAATTCTATGTACAAAAGAGACAGTTTCTTAGCCCCTCCGCACTCTTACTTCTGCAGTGAAATTTGTCTTATAAAAAGGTGATAAACAACATTATGTGAATCAAATCTGCGATGAGTGCCAATTAGGCTTCAGAAATGAATACTTTTCAGGTTGATTCCAGTGAGTAAATTCATACATAAACCACAAAAACTAAAAGTGTTCCTTTTTTCCCTGTAGGTAAAAAAAAATTGTATGTAATTACTCTTATGTCCCAAATAAAATTGAATTTCTCAGTTTCAGTACAGTGATATTCCTGTCCTCATTGCTGCACTATTCATTGGGAAATCCTGAAAAACATCATGGTTTCTATTCATTGGAAACTATCAATGCAGTACCCTTTATTTCCCCACTTCAATTAAGAAAACCGAATATGTGATGTGGACATTGTCACATGTGTCCAAGACAAAGAGACTTGCCATCTTTAAGGGCTAATATTGAAAGACTCCGTGTACCCTCATACAGTTGTATTCTAGAGAAATGATTGCAAAGTTCTTCTAAATCTGGTATTGTTTTCTTTCCCCTGAGATTTGAATTAATGTCTAGCCAGTCTTATAGAGCATCAGAAAATACAAAGAAAGGATCCCATTCATGCACAGGTAAGAGGTTACTTACGGGAACGTGACTGGATCGAAGTTAGCTGCATCTCTAAAGAGTCCTCCTGCAGCTTGATTCTGACTAGTGAATGCTGCTTCACAGGAGTCCTACCTTTAGTAGACTTTCAACCTCCTAGATACAATAGCAGATTACCCCCAAAGGCTACACATACCGTACGTCAGAAGGAAGGAAGTTCTATAGTTCTGGGTGAGGGTACCATGACTCTCCCCCACCTCAGGGAGTTTTAGCAGCAATAACCATCGACCTAATTATCTGCATTTGCTATGACGGCATTATATTTTAGGTAGTAGAATCCATATACGCTCTAGATGCCTTGTGGTCATGTTTGTCTAGACAGAAATAAATTATTCTCATACATTGCTTCACATTCGTCAGGTTCTTAGACCATTTCTGTCCTTCACAGTAGTCCCTGTTTCTTCTAGAGGATTACTTAGGTATTTGATTCTTTTGAGAGCACTGGGTTACAGTGGCACAACTGTCAGTTTTCTAATTAGTTTTAGTAGATGGGAATCTTCAGTTAACCACAAAAATGTGTAAAGATTATCTCTGTATACACACTAGGGTGATAGCCACTGTAATCAAGAGTCCCAAACACAAATGTCTTATATGTAATATAATAGTCCTATCATACTCATTTAACAAACAGGGTCAGTAGCATCGATGCTGGAGTCTACTATCTTCCCAGGAATATATCTTTATACTCATAAAACAAATCATGGGCTTCTTTCTAAATATATGAAGATAAATTAATTAAAAATGGTTTGGCTGCAGGTGTCGACTGTGTCATCGCTACACTACTGGCCACTTCATGCTAGGGTTGCTGATGACCAAACCAAGTGCCAAGTAGTATCACTGGTAACAACTGTGCCTGACAAACCTGTATTATGTAGGTCCTCAGTAGTCTTTGTTTTCAACAACTCCAAGAGGAAAACCCATTCTAGACCTTGGGATTTTATTTAAACATTTTATCACTATCAGACATACCATTTCGACGGACACAGGTTCTTGCTTCCAAATTCTATTGCTGTCCTTATTGTTTTCTGTAGATGCTTTTCTAAATCAGGAAGCCATGTAGAGGTTTGTATTATATCATGAATGTTTAAAAGAGGGTGACCAGTTTGAAGAGAGTACAAATTGTTACTGGGACTCAGCATCTAAAGGCATACTGAAAAATCTTATTGAGTTCTAATAAAACTTGGATCAAGCTTGGTTACACTGTTTCCTGCAAAGAGCAATGTTTGTTAAGGCAACATGGATTGGAAATACACTTTTTTTTCTTTTTTTATTGATTTTTATTGAGCTCTACATTTTTCTCTGATTCCCTCCCTTCTTAAAAGTCTGTCCCTTTCAGTCTCTTCTTCCTGGTATATTGCATAAGGCTGCCTTCTAGGCTATGTGGTCTCATTGTGTTACTTCTTGGCGTTGCTATGAGCCAAGGAACAGTGTTGTTCATTTTCCCTGCTATATCCATTTTCCTTCCAACTGGCAGTTTTGATGGACTCTGACTGGCCTTGGAGCCATTGACTGTTTGTTGATTGCAAATCTTAGAGAGCCCATGCCTAGATGGACAATTTCTTCTCCACAGACTCCCATTTCACATAGCAATAGTTCTAAATCTCAAACTCTACAATTGTCATGCTAATAAGTGTCACCAAGGTAAAATCACTTTGAGCACACTAATTTTCAGGGAAGAAATGTATATACTATATTCTCTGATACAAAGATGATTGTACACACCTAAAACTAACTCAATATTTTTCACCTTTTCTATGTTATGTTTTACCCATCCTCCCTTGCCCATTTCTCTGGATCTCCTTGGAGGTTGTTATGATTTGGTTATATCCATGCCATCAGTCACAAAAGCCCAAAGTGTTTGCACATTAGAAGAACACCAAAAAAAAAAAAATCTGGAATTCAATACATGGTCTCCTTAACATCATTTGGTGGCTCCGTTCGTCACACTTTTATGGAATTTATTGTAATGGTTCCCACTCAACAACAACTTCTCTTACTTTCATAGTAACATGTTCAGTTAGATGATCCTACATCTGATACTTCAGGGATCCGTTATTCAGATTCCAATCACTTCTAGGGGTTCATGGACATAAAATGTTATCTGGTCCCTTGTCAACATTTTATTTTATGATTCCTGGCATATTTAAGAATATGCACAGTTCTTGCCACATTCAGATTTTCATCACAACCTTTATCAGGTTTGTTTTTTTGTTGTTGATTCATCTTGATTTTATTAACATTCAGATTTTATTAATCTTTCACATTTTTGCCATGGTTTCAAAGTGAGTCTCTGGCTGGGCAGAATATGTTCTAAACACAGAAAGTTTTTGACCCCTATCCTTTTGTCTATCAGGCTGTCCTCTTTTTAATTTAAAATTTTGAATGGTTATGACATTTTTAAAAATTGGAATCTGAGTTTGAGCTCTAAAAACGATAGGAAGTTTTTACCCCCTTTCTGTCAGAGGAAAGGTCCTAACAACAAGGAGTCTACCAAGTCAAAAATGTGTAAGGATCTTACTTCTTACAAAACATGTATCTATAGTTAGCAAGAACACATGAGGTCCTCATCTCCTTACACAAAGGAACAATCCAGCTAATGTGACTCACTGAAACAGGTAGCAGTTAGATACGATCTGTCTTAGAGTTTTCTATAAATTATGAGATAGCCACAGGGATGGCTACAAGGATAAAATGGCATTGTATGTTCTCCTTCAGTTTAATCAGAATACAAATGAAAGAAAGAAAAAGAAAGAAAGAGAGAGAGAGAGAGAGAGAAAGAATGAAAGAAACGTCCATGAACCCCTAGAAGTCATTGGAATCTGAATCTAATTTTCTTTACCAATTTCTCTTTCCTTATTTGTTTGAAAATAAATACCTACATGGCCAGGAGCACTTTTGACTTGAGCAAACCAGAAAAAAAAACCTGTAGGTTTATTTGCCCCTACAAATGAAGGGAGGAAATTCTAAATGTACAGAAGGGCTTCTGTGCTTATCTGATCCTTAGTTGGTATTTGAATGCTTGTGCACCTGGATGAGTTTATAGAGAAGATGATGTCCATTTCAACTTGTGTTATTTGTAAGGAGAACACAGGCCCTTCAATTTCATGATATTGAGAGTTTTTGGTAACTCTTAAGGTCCTGACCTTGCTGTAGTTGTCACTTTGTGTGAAACAAGTGTCCTTTAGAAGCTGTTGAGCCGTTTGCTGAAGGTGTGATAGGTGGGGGACCAGTCTCAAGAAAAATGCCACCTTGCCAGAGTAGAGGTGTAGGGATTAGAAATATAAGTAAAGAGTACAAAGATGGATTTAAAAATAATAAAAAAGAAATATAGAATAGTACTGAGAGGGAGCTTCAGTGAATACTGAATCACCCATGTTTAATTTCCAATTGCTTAAAAATACCCTGACCCCCAAGAGGCAGGAGTAATATAAAAACCTGCATTAACATGATACAAGGAAATGAACAGGTCATTTGAAGGTCAGGGGCTACACCTGTTAGTAGTGGTAGTTAAACCATTGACCTCTGCCAGAGCAGGCCTAAGCCAGTACCTCTGCTGGAGCAGCCCCAAGCAAACAACCACAAGAGCAGGACCAAACTACCTCCAGGAATGCAGAACAATTTGCAGGAGCGCTGAGAGACTTCCAGGAACACCTAATGACATCCAGCATGTCATGTACCACTATGTTCATAACAGCATTGTTTGTTATAGTCAAAACCTGGAAAAAAAATCTAAATGCCCCTATCCATCCTAAGAAATGGATAAGGAAACTGTGGTACATTTACACAATGGAGTACTACACAGCAGAAAATAATAATGACATCTTGAAATTTGAAGGCAAATGGGTGTATTTACAAAACATCATATTGAATAAGGGAAAATATCATATGTACTCACTCATAAGCAGCTTTTAGACATAAAGCAAAAAAAAAAAACCCAACCTACAATTCACCATCCTAGAGAACATAGACAGCAAAGAGGACCCTAAGAGAGACATACATGGATCTAATGTACATTGAAAGTAGAAACAGGGACTGTGGGAGTGGGTAGAAGGTGAAGGGAAAGAAAAGGAGGGGAGCAGAGAAAAATATAGAGCTCAATATAAACGATAAAAAAGAAGCTGTGCAGGGATTTTTGCTGTCAGCAAACAGAGCCTCTTTGAAAAAAAAAATGCTTAACAAGAAGCTGTGCTCAACCTCATTTTTAAGGGTGTAGAAGTCCTCTTGTTTTTTTTTTTTTTTAAAAAAAAAACGAATAAACTTTTTTTAGGTTTTAAGTGAATCCATGCCCCCAGATTGTGGTTGCTATTCTGTTGGCAGAAGCTGCTTGTTTGTTCCCAGTCATCCAGACTCTAAATAATCACACAGAACCTGTGTTCATTGCAAATAATATTTGGCCAACAGCTTAAGTTATTTCTAACTAGCTCTTACATCTTAAACTAACCCATTTCTATTAATCTGTGTATCACCATGTGGTTGTGGCCTACTGGTAAAGTTCCGCCTGGTATTGAGCATCTGTCTCCTGCAGTGGTTACATGGTTTCTCCCACTCTGCTTATTCTCTCTTCCTCTATCTGCTTGGAAATCCCAACTTCCCTCGTTCTGCACTGCAATAGGCCCAAAGCAGCTTCTTTATTAACAGTGACATTCACAACATACAAAGGGGAATCCCACATCACATGACCACTTAAAAGTTGATGGATTAAACTGGCATTTTATTAGAGCTTTATGTATAAGAAGGTGCTCTTGATATCAAAGAGGTAACCCAGGTCGACAAAAACAAATGTTCCATGCTTTATCTCATCTATGTTAGCTTCGTATCTTCAAAGATGTATGTTTCATTTGAAATACCAGTAAAGTTTATGAACTTACTAAGGTAGGACATGAAGAGATTTTCAAGGGAGGGGGAGAAAAAAATTCTTAGTATAAATGGTTAAAAATAAATAATGGAACAGGAGGAGTTAAATTGGGGGAGGGGAGGGGAGGATAGCGTCATGGTGCGAGTGTGGAGCATGTTAAATAACACTGAATACCTTTCAAAAATGTCGTTTGGAAATCTACTAGTGTAGATAGAGCGAGAGCTAAAATCAATTACCCTAATATAGGGTAACAGTGCCCCATTAGACTCCAGAGACTTCCTTCTTTTGGATTATTTACTTTAAACCTGTTGGTCAGTAAGGCCCCATAGAGTACCAAACATCACAGGTGATTGTCATTGTGCACATCTTTTCTTTCCAAAAGTTTGATCATTTTAGGTGAGGTGATTTTTTTTTTGTTTGTTTTATTTTAAGTATATTCTATTTCAAGTAGACAAGACTTTCTTATCTGTTGGGTTTTTATCTTTAACCAAATTTGGGAGGTTTTCATATTTGGCATCCTTGAGGGAACTCACAGCACCCTCCTTTGCCTCCTATCTGTTGGGAAAATGGTTCTCCAATCACTTGGTCGTCTTTGCTGTCTATCTGTTCTCTGGTATAGTTGTCATTACTTTTACTATACATTACATCACCTGTTCCTTCTACTCTGTAGTTGCACCAATCGCTAATCTGTAGTTTGTCCTTTTACTTTTACTTTTGACAATTTTCACTTTGATCTGTCTTTAAAATTTCCAGAAGTTAATATAATAATTGTAAAACCTTGAGAAAAATTTTGACACATGGCAGAATGTTTTTCTTTTGTTTTAAAATTCCTGTGAGGTAATTGCAACCTCTGCTTAATTTGGGGAATGGTATAGAAGAATGCTTCTTCAAGATTTGCTTTTGGAGGTCTTGTTATGACAAATCAATTCCAGTAATTGCCTGAGCATTTTCATTTATATGAGTAGACTCAAGGTTCTATGCAATGCTGAGGCATAAACAAGTTTTCTCTTCAGAATGGATAAGAGATAGTTTATACTGGAGCCAAATATGAGTAACTGAGCTTGGAACATAAATTCGGGTTGCTCTGACTATGTTTCAAGGTGACAAGAATTTTATTGGCTTTTATAATAGCAGAACAATGAAACTCATAAGTGAATGTAGTTTTCAAATACATTGTTGGGAACATTGGGTAGTTGTATTAAACCAGTGTGAGGAAATCTCTGCTTCAATATTCAGATGCTCTTTGATCAGAGTCTTTGCCTTTTTATTAAGGGAAAGATGTGATCTGTGAAGTTACTGTATTCCAAAAGGTTTGTCAGTTAGTCATATGACGTTAGGTCAGAAACTAAAGCATGCAAGGAATGATAATTACGGGGTCTAAAGATATCCCAAGATAAAGTGTAATTGGTCCCTCAGTACCTGCATCATTCCAGAGGCTTCTGAATGACTTAATCCTTATCAGGTAGTCAACCTTGAAGAAGGATTAGGTTCCGTAAAGTTCTTTCCAGAGTCTCTCTTTGCAGTAAAATCTATCCTTTGCACACTTTTAGAAACATTTCTTTAGTAATTTCAATCATGGAATCCCAGTGGAGGACAAAAGTTGAAAGACATGGCAAACATGACTCCTTTCTGTTGGAAGAGATCCCCTATGTTCCCCCCTGATTCTCTGTACATCACTGCAAGTCTTCTGGGAAATTCTGGATCATGGCCATTTATGTTGTGTTTCTCTGTTACTTTTTTAGTCATTGGATCCAGAGTCAGTTCACAGAGTTTTCATTTATGAAAAGTCTCTGAGTTCCCCCCTTGCATAGCCAAGGCATCTAGTGAACTTTTCTATATCTTCCTGTATTTATCAGAAATTCAGAGTTGATTATAATTCATAAGAAAGAATTTTATGACAAAATATTTAGAGAAAAGTGGAAAAATCTTGTCAGGAGCCAGGAGAAAACTGAACGAACATGTGATCAAACCGGACTCTCTGAACAAGGCTGACAATGAGGGCTGACTGAGAAGCCAAGGACAATAGCACTGGGTTTTGATTTTACTGCATGGACTGGCTTTGTGGGAGCCTAGTCTGTTTGGATGCTCACCTTCCTAGACCTGGATGGAGGGGGGAGGACCTTGGACTTTCCACAGGGCAGGGAAAACTGACTGTGCTTAGGACTGGAAAGGGAGGGGGAGGGGGGAGGAGGTGGAAATTTTTAATAAATAAAAAGAATTATAATTCAATGAATAATAACAGCACTCCAAAAAGAAAAAGAAAAACCCATAAAACCCTTTTTATGTGGACGCTGTAAGAAACTAAGAAAATATTCTTCACCACACAAATGTCTATTCCACAGTAAAATTGCTTTGTTTCTTCCAACTTTAAGAATTTGGGGAAATATTTTGAGAAGCTTTGATGTTCACACTTCTCTAAATTTCTGGTGGAATATTTTCATTAATTTTCCATGCAAGTGGTGATAAATAATCACGGCCACCACAAGTGCCATTGATGTTTTTATACATTATGGGTTTATTTTCAGGATGCCTTAAGGTGTGCAATCTTAAGGAAGAATTCTATTGTAAAATTTGGATTTACTAATACATGTGGTTTTGAAGAGGCAAAAAAGATACAAGAGTGACTAGTTTATCTTTCAAAAACTTATACATAGAAATGAAGAGAGAGGCTCACCTACAATTCTTTTTCTCCCACTTGAAGCATTATAAGAACTTTGACTGCTCATATAAATTACTTTGTTTGATAGTCAAATAAGTGTTGTATATCCATGCACATATTTATGCAGCTATGTCTGTATACAGAACATATTGACTAGAGACATTGAAAACAAACATTTTGTCCTGAGAATAGAAACCTTTAGCATAGTTATTTTTATGATTGATATATTTAATCATTTATATTTTGTGTGAAGCTTAAATGCTATAATCTAATAATATAGTGTATGAATGGAGTACGTGTTGCTGTTTTAAATCACAAGAGCTAGGGATATGGCTTTAGTGGGCTAGAATGTTTATTGCACAATCACGAGGACCTTTTTTTTTTATGCCTAGCAGTGACATAATTAGCCAGGTGCGCACAGCTGTAACGTCTGTGCCTAAAGGCCATGGTAATAACAGGAAGACTGCTTGTATTTGCTGGCTGAGAGCCTTAACTAGAAAATAGTTAAATGTAGGTTCACCTAGAAACTTTGTCTCAAGAAAATAATGTGGAGATCAATAGAGAAAGATACTAAAGGCCTCCCTGTAACTTCAGTATGTGTACAGAGGCTCACGAGCCCTTCTCCTGCAAACACATAAATACATGTACCACACAATGCTTCTAACATATTTTTAGAATATGTAATACTGGGCATACTTATCATTTCCATCACTTATTTACTATGTTTTTAATTAGTGCTTTCTAAAAGATTTTTTTTTTAAATTGCCTCACTAAAATGAACTTAATTTTCAGGAGTTTATAGCAAGATACTTCAGAAATCTTTTGAGTTGGACTGAAAAGGGTGGAATTAACATTTGGATGGTTTTGAAGACCACATAACTATCTTAGATACTGAATGAGAAATTATTTTTAAGTTATGAATTAGAAATAAATCTTACTGAAGTAAGGAGAATTTGGATCTTAGACAAGATATTAACACCTTTCTCTGACATATCAGGAAAATCATAGCTTACCTTTTCTTCAGATTTCTAAATGGAATCTTGTAGCACTTCTCTAGAACTGCCTTCCTGAATATCTCTCAGTACTTTGCTATTTCTTTTCCTATAGCACAGATCTCCAGTACACATGCTTCACAAATTTCATGTGTTCATTCCTTCTTTCCTTCCTTCCTTCTTTTCTCTCTCTCTCTCTCTCTCTCTCTCTCTCTCTCTCTCTCTCTCTCTCTTTTTTTTCTTCTCTT
>NW_026067924.1:12985893-13046839 GCF_014885135.2 Alexandromys fortis
AGGCTAATTCTGGCACCTGGACTAGCCCATTTCTAATGATGTGTGTAAGCACCCCAAGGTGCGTTTACCGGGAAGATTCTAGCCTAAGTCCATCGTGGGTTGGAGTTGCCTGGGAGAGCTGAGCATGGCGTCTCTGCTCCAGCAGAGCTGTTGGGTCTCTCCGGAAGCAGAGCAGAGTCTGACCTCACTTCCTCTTCCGCCCAGAATTCTATTCTGTTTCCTCCTCCCATCTATGCTCTAAGCTAAGCCAAGCAGTTTCTTTATTGCTCAGCCAATGAAATCAACAGATTGATATATGACACTCCCACATCAGGTAATTTTAGAAGATTATGATAGTTTTTCTGCCTTTTCTCAGCATGAACACAAATGGTATTTGCAAATAAAAAAGTTAAAGCTCGTCTGATAACTAGATTGATAAATTATGAAACAGTACTAAAGGTTTAGTTCTTTTGTTCACTTAAACTCTACTTAGAACTATTTAGTGGAATGAGTGGTTCAGAGTATTAGATTCAAAACTTCATTTTAAATCAGTTGAGTTGAATAAGCTTCCAGGAATCAGCTTATCACTGAGAGAAGTCAGGACAAACACCCAAGGCAAGAATCTGGAAGCAGAGAACCATGGAGGAAAACTTCTTTTCTCATACATCCATGTCTACTTACCCAGGGATGGAAATGCCCATAGGTGACTGGGTCTTCCTTCAGCAGTTATAAGTTAAGAAATCACCCAAAAAAACATTACTACTGACGATTCTGAGTGAGGCAATTTCCCACTTGAGATGCCCTCATATAACTCTAGGCTAAGTCAATTGGACAGCTGAAGCTAAGTGGGCAACCATGTCCCATAGGGGAAACAGGCTGCATAGCACTTGAGGGAACATTCCAGATCCAAAAGATGACAACTGGGTGAGAAAGTGGGCAGGGCTTGAAAAGAGTCAAATCAGCCTGACATTCTGTTTCTGGGTGGCTTGGCAAAGAACAGGATTGATCTCACTTTGTTTTGTCTCTATATCCTTTACAATGTGTATTTAGGTAAGTTTTAAAGTACGTGGAAGGCTCACAAATCATTATCTCTAAGCAGTATAAATTCTTCTATTCTGCCACATGAATGCTTCAATGGAATCATTTGATTTTACTCATTTCTGTAATTTGATTTAGTAGAAATATTTTGATGATTACTGGTGTTGAGTCAAAGAATCACAGGAAAAGCAAATTCATAAGTAATTGGGCAAAAGCTTAGTTTATCTAAAAAAAAAAAACCATTTCTCTTGGATTTTGTGCGTATGATTTTTTTCTCCCCTAGTTCCAGCTTCCTCAGTCGCTTTCACACCTCTGATCTCACATTTCTCCATGGACTCCTGGTCTGTTGATGCCCCCATGTATCTCTTCCTCATGATATGATATGCTGTTTTCCCTGAAGTGTTTGTTGACCTACCCCATTGTGATGGCTGTTCTTGGTTTTCACCATGACTGTACCTGGATGGAGCTACAATCCAGAAATGGAGAATACACTTGTGATCTGGATCTTAATGCAAGAAGACAACATGCCTTTAATCCAGATTTTGAGGCCAGAAGGCACACCTTTAATCTGTGCCCCACCTTCTGCTGGAAGTCTATATAAGGACAGTGGAAAAAGGAAAGATTCATTCATTCTTCACCTGCTTGCCCTTGGCTTGTCAATACACCCATTCCTTCACTGGCAATGGAACCTGCTTCTTCAGGATTCCAGTATACACAGATCAGCTGAGACACACAGCCTTGTGTGACTGAGCAACTAGTAGATTCTTGGACTTTCTTTTTTTTTTGCTCTTCTAAGTAAGTGGACTTTCTCTTAATATACCCAAACATTTTTGGATTGCCGCCTGTAAATCATTTCAATAAATTTCCATAAATATTTACATATATTTATATGAAATGACTACATATATATGTATGACAGAGAGAGACAGAGACAGAGAGGGACAGAGACAGAGAGATTCATTCCATAAGCTCTGTGACTCTAGAGAAGCCTGACTAATCCAGGTCAAAATGGTATTTCAGCTTAATTCTCAAGCAGCACCCTTTTATTTCATATCAGCTCTCTAATCCTACAAACCATCAAACTAGATTAATACTTTTATTATTCAGTTCCAACGACATTTTCTTCTTTTAAATTGTGATGATTTTTTATTTTCTCATTGAATAAATAAGCAGTCTCCAAATTCTTTAATCATCCTCTATACTGCAAACCAGTATTCACCAGGATTTACCCATTGTAACAGTGATGCATCCAGAAAACAAGGAGTTGCCATGTATTTGTTTAAAGATCATTCCCTGAATTCTTTTCATCCTACTTGTATTGCCGATTCTACAAAAATGTTCTAGATTAATTAAGACTTTTTATTTATATGTATTTATTTGTCTTCTTTTTATTGATCTGTATTCCATCAAACCTTCATGACTGCATCTCAAAGCCCTTATACTGGTATGTAGATCTATATAAGTTCAGCTATCTCTTTACTGAGCTTTGAAATACTTTGTATCTTTCCCAGGATCATGCAGTCTATTAAATTCAGTAAGGTGTTTGCATATTCATGAAAACTTCTTTCACAGGTCCAACTAAAACGCCTCATTTTTTTTCTTTTCTTTTCTTTTCTTTTCTTTTTTTTTTTTTTGTCCTTTTGGTGTCCCCTTCTGCCCCCTAGACAAATGCATATGATTCTCAGCAGAATGTAATTTGAGCCAGAGTTGAAACACACTTCAGGTGTCAAATTCTGTGTCACTGTTTCTCATTTGTTCTCATCTGAATCTGAGAGAGCTACAGGCTCACGATGCAGAAGAGGGAGAGAAGCAGAGGCTCTGAAAGAACAGATGAGCTCTGCCTTCCCTGCTGTGTGACCTTAATGAGTGGTGGAAGATGGGAGGGTGTGAAGGAACTCGAGATTGAGAGGAAGTGTCAGAGCTGCAGTGACCTGAACATGTGGAATCTGTCTGACATGGTGCTAAGTGGGGGCATGGTTGAGGACTGTTATTGGAGAAATACAAGTCATTTCATACTTGTGTCCTAACAGGGGTTTTACAATGTTTAAAATTTATGAGACTTAAGGAGACTATACTTGTACAGTGCTTACCTTGTTTATATTACACTGAAAAATTGCTTGTAGAGCACAGTTATTTTTATTTTTTCCTTTCAAAAATTTACACTTCCTCCCCTCCTCCCATTCTCCTCCCGCTCCCCCACTCATCCTCTCCCCTCCCCCTCCCTCCTTAAGAGAACTCTGCCCTGTGTGAAGTCCAAGGCCCCCCCTCCCCAACATCCAGGCCTAGGAAGCTTTGCATCCAAATAGACTAGGGTCCCCAAAAGCCAGTACATGCAGTAGAAACAAGTCCCAGTGCCTTTATCAATGGCTTCTCAGTCAGCCCCCATTGTCAGCCACATTCAGAGAGTCTGGTTTGAGTGCATGCTCATTCAGTCCCGGTCCAGCTGGATTTAATGAGCTCCCATTAGAACAGGCACACTGTCTCAGTGGGTGGACCAACCCCTCGCGGTCCTGACTTCCTTGCTCTTCTTTTTCCTCCTTCTGCTCTTCAATTGGACCTTGGGAGCTCAGTCCGTTGCTCTGATGAGTGTCTCTTTCTCTATCTCCATCCATCACTGGACGAAGGTTCTATGGTGATATTCGAGATAATCATCAGTGTGTTAGTGGGGCAAGGCCAGTTCAGGCACCCTCTCCTTTTCTGCCAAGGATGTAGCTGGCGACATCCCCGTGGACACCTGGGATCCCCTCAAGAGCCAAGTCTCTTGTCAACCTTAAAATGGCTCCCTTAATGCAGATATCTTCTTCCTGGCTCCTATATCCGTAGCGAGCAGTTTATCTATTTATTTATTTATTTATTTATTTATTTATTTATTTTTATTTTAAGCCTATCCTCAAATTTCTATCTTCTTTTAAAAACGAATTTACTGATTATCAGTGATATTTTGTTTTGGTTCTAAGTTCACCGTCTTGACTTACCCCTTCTATAGTGTGAGGCAATCATCTTATTGGCAAACCACATCACTAAATTTGTAAAGTTTTCACAGAAATATCCCAATACCATGAATCAATTTTATATTAAATCAACAAAAGAAGGTATGAAAAGATTTTATTTTGAATTTGACATGTTTTCCATTTCACTTATCTTCTCTCATACCATACGTTCTGATTGCAGCCTTCCCTTCCTCCACTCTTCCCAGTGTCCTCTTACCTCTACTGTCCTGCAGATCCAATGCTGCTCTATGTCCCTTAGAAAAGAGCAGAGCTTCCAGAGATATCAATGGAACAGGGCATACATAACAGAATGCCACAAGATTAGACACAAATCTTCATATCAAGTTAGGACAAGGCAACTCAGTAGGAAAAAAAGGATCCCAAGAACAGGTAAAAAAAAAAAAAAGTCAGAGATACCCCAACTCCTATTACTAGGAGTCCCACAAAAACAAACAAACAAAATGCCAAAAAAAACCCTTTACTAAAAAGTCAATTTTTATTTTTTAAGAAACAATTCATTATACCCATGTGTGCATGCGAATGATAAAAATCAAAGCTTGCTGATGTTGATGTACACCCTTAATCCTAGCATTTAGGAGGCATAAACAGGTGGATCTCTTAGTTGAAGGCCAGCCTTGTCTACAAAGTAAGTTCCAGGAATGCCAAGACTACATAGAGAAACCCTGTGTCAAATAACAACAGCAACAAAAACAAATAAAAACTGAATTAAAAGAAGCACTGGTAGCCTGGATTATCAAAAGCAATCCTAGTAATAGCAGAATGGATATATGCTTAGCAGTTGTTGTCATGAATGACTCTGCACCTTAGGATCAAAAGATAAGTGGCAACCTTATTAGCATCACAGCGAAGGCAGTGGAACAGGTTACTAAGAGCAAAATGGCGAGTGTCTTCATTGGCCGACCTCACTTCTGCCAGTCCCATCCAAGCAGGGTAGACATTTTCTTCAGCTCCAGGATGAACCTAATCACCAGGCAGACATGCATTATTTGTACCTTCCTTTCCGGTATGTTTACACATGAATGCCCGTGTGTAGTGTTTATGCATATTAATTTGAATGCAGTGGTCAACTTGGATACAGTTTTTTGGGTGCCTCATACCATGCCTTTCTTTCTTTCTTTCTTTCTTTCTTTCTTTCTTTCTTTCTTTCTTTCTTTCTTTCTTTCTCCCTCTTTCTTTCTTTCTTTCTTTCTTTCTTTCTTTCTTTCTTTCTTTCTTTCTTTCTTTCTTTCATAGGTTCTCTTCCTCTTCTTTTTACCAGGGATTTGTATATCTCTCATTCCCCAGTACTGGAATTGAAAGCATAAACCACCATATCTATTTCTTCTGTGGAATCAGGGCAATAAAAAGCAAGGGAGTCTTCTATATATTGTGGATAGATGTCTTTAGTCCTAGTCTATATTCCCTATAATTTTGAGTAAAGTTTGAGAAAAATTTAGACATAAATTTTTTCAGTCAAAATCGAGACACTGACCAAATGACTGTAAGACTGCTATTCTGGTGCATTTCCTGGTATATGAGTTTCTTAGTAAGGAACCTCAGGATGCTGAAATTGCCCACAACTCCCTACTGTAAAAGCTGTTAACAAGTGGGAAACTTAAATTTAATGGTTGCAAATTAGATATTTTTTGATTCATTTCTCACTACAACAAAATACCTTTTTTTCCATGAAAAAAGGAAAAAGAAAAGAAAGAGACAGAGAGAGAACACTCACCCTGACAAGGATTCTCTTCATTTCCTCTAGAAGTTCTTCATTTTTTTCTCCACCTCTTTGACTTTCGACAGCATGGTCTCACAGGCCCCTTTAAGAGCAGCCACTGAATGCACTAGGTGTTCAAGAGGGTGGCACCAGGCTCGTGAGATGCTGATCATCACTTTCAGAAGGTCATCTGACTAATCAATCATGATTGAACATCAAGTTAAAAAACAAGTGAAATAAAACATGGTGAATACATGTAGTATTTGCACAATCATCCTGAACTACAATATCTACTTGTTTTTAATAAGTATAGAGAAAATGTTTTGGTAAATGACACACTATGAAATACATATTTTGAGCCATGTAATTACAGTTAGTTAAAATAAAAGCAAACAATAAATAAAAAATCTTTTTATTCCTGACAAGCCAAACTGATCATGTTTTATTTTCCTCTACATTCCATCATCTGCCCTCTTCATGAGGTCTTCTCTATATAGTTATTTCCCTTGTGTATGAAAACTCAAAGTTTTGTTAATGCTAGGTGTGTTTCCACAGTAACAGATTCAAATAAAAAGACACCAGCATTATCATTGGCAAATGGTCTGAATCATTTTTGTACTAAAAATAATCAAATTGTTCACTCATATCTTCCTATAAATTTTATATTATTCTAGGATGTTAAGACAACAACAAAGAAAACAACACATTCATAAGTAGACTTTTCATGTTCTATTTTACTTCCTTTACCTGGCCTCTGGTAGAGTAGCCCATTTATGAATATGTACAAGAAAAGAACATCTTTGCTTTTAACAACATTGATGTAATACCCATTGGATTTTAGACACACACACACACACTGCAATCAGTGTGTTTCCTTGCCAATATCACACATGATATTTGTCACCAATTTGAAATATTTGCTTTGATGTCTCTTAGCAACTCTACTAGTAATTATATTGTACAGTAGGGAAGAATCCAAGTAAATATTATTCTATATATGTGTAACGAACATGAAAGAAAGAAGCAGGACAAATCATGATAGCAAAACAGGTTGCTGGGAGCACTTCAGCATGATGATTAGGAATGATGCTCTGAGATGGATGAAGCACTACTTCACATTCTTGTCTGGCATGCAACTAATGGAAGGTCTGTGTAACCTTTTGGAGCTTCTCTCCCTAATCTTCCTAACGGTATCTGGTTTTACTGGACTTTTGTGAGGCCTAAATGCATCAGTATCAGCAGAGCACTTTTTGAAGTCTCTAGCTTTGAGGAAATATTCTCTCTTTCCTGCCTCTCTTCTTGCTTCATTATAATCACATTTTTTTATTAACGAGAATACCTTCTGTCTGAGTGATATCTACTATTAATAAAATAAAAGCAAACAGATTATATATATATGTATATGATATGTGTATACATCGTTGTCTAGTTTAAATTATATTGAGGTTTACTCTGGCAGGGAGTCACAGTGGAGAGATCATAACAATTACACATTACAGCTTCCAAAATAAGTAAACCTCATCAAAACAGAGGTTAGTCTGAGGCACAGGATACAGTATGAGGAGAACCTCTTGTTTAGCTGATTTTTAATTATAAGAGAAAAGAAGGCAGAGCTGTCAGGGAGGAATTAATTGCACATGCAATGAAAAAGCAAACAAAAATAGGGGAGTATTGAATCTCAGAAAGAAATAACATTCTGATTAGTTAAGAAATATGCTGCCGTGGAGGAGCCTTTATTTTAGTATTTGCATCTTTTCTACCTTTGCATGAATTTATCCATGAATATCCAACTTAGATTAAAGTAAACACAATTCTACAAGTACAGGCCTGGCTAAATAGTTGTCCCGTGGATGGATCATTTATAAATCTGCTACAATCTGAACTAGCTTAGTTTTAGCTTCTGATTTGTTGACTATAAATGCTATTGTTTTTTCACGGTTCATTTTTCTCTCTTTTATTTATTTATTTTTTGTATGTTGTAACCACTCCAATACACCTGAAATAACCTACAGCACAGTAAACCTTTGTACTGCTTCGGTTGTTTTGGTGACAACCGTAAAGGAAGATTTACTTGTGTCGGTTGGATTTGTTCATTGTCTTCTGGAGTAGCCAGGGAAGCAGTGTGACAGGTGCTGGAGTTCCTGGCTTTGTACCACAGGCTTTCAGAAAAGTTTTCATCCTGGAAATAATAAAATATTTCAATTTATTGGAGTTTCTGAATTAAATAAGTGCACCTAAGTTCATTTTATAGATATGCAGTTTATAACAAATAAGCCCTACCTAAAATTGAATAACTAAGCAAACAATCTACTTATATATTCTTCCCAATAGATTCATAATTTCATTTTTAGTATCAATTTCTAGCCACCTAACTTCTTCCACTCTTTACTATTCCCTTGTTATTTTTTGCCACTCCTGAAAATTAATTTGGAAAGAAAGCCATAGAAATTCTAACAGTCTAAAACACTAAAGATTTTGCGTGTTTTATTTATAAGGTGAGATGAATGAACATAGATTAATGTTTTAGTTAGGGTTTCTATTGCTGTGAAGAAACACCATGACCATAGCAACTCTTATAAAGGAAAACAATTAATTGGGGTGGCTTACACTTTCAGAGGCTTAGTCAATTATCATCATAGTGGGGATCATGGTGGAAGGGAATATGGAGGTATGCACGCAAACATGGTGTTGGCTACATTTAGAAGTGACCTGTGTCAATGGTTGTGGCTTGAGCATATATGAGAACTCAAATCTGACCTCCAAAGTGACACAGTTTTTCCAACAAGGCCACACCTCCTAATAGTACCACTTTATTTGGGGGTCAATTTTTTACACCACCACAACTTGCGTATCCATATTTATGAATCTGGTTTTTATTGTTGGTCTAAGAAGATATACTTGTTTTAAGTATATGTTGTGAAATTATAGTTGTTCCTCACTTACCATGAAATTTTTATGTCTGGACAATACCAAACTCATGATAAACTTGCAAGGCAACTGTATTGATGGTGTCAAAATAGATTTTGAAAATTAGAAAACAACACAAATTAGAGACAGAAGATTATATTAGCCTGATGTGGGAGTGATTTCTTATTAATAAAGAAACTGCCTAGGCCCCTTGATAGGCCAACCCTTAGGTGGGTGGAGTAAACAGAACAGAATGCTGGGAGAAAGAAGCTGAGTCAAGGAGTCGCCATGGTTCTCCCACTCCAGACAGACGCAGGTTAAGATCCTCCCTGGTAAGCCACCTTGTGGGCTACACAGAATATTAGAAGTGGGTTAGAACAATATGTAAGAGCTAGCCAATAAGAGGCTGAAACTAATAGGTCAGGCAGTGTTTAAAAGAATACAGTTTCCGTGTAATTATTTCGGGGCATAAGCTAGCCATGTGGGCAGCCGGGTGCTGGGGACACAGCCCTCCCGCTCCTACAACAATTAGCCAGAAAAATGGGAAGTCTGCAGTGAGATGGTATCTCTTAGAAATGACAGGGAAGTTATACACATGATACCACAATAAAATGACTACCTTATGAAGATCTGAACAATAATAACACTAACAGACATATAAGAACCAAGGGGTAAGGGAATCTCAGGGGTTCCCACCTCTAGACAAAGAACTACTGACAGATAAAGATGTCTGATAAAAGGGTAGATGTTTCTAGAAATGAAACCCTGAATCTATACTTAGTTATATCACACAAAGTGTTTAAAATTATGTACATAAGTAAATAACATTAAATGTACTCAGTAGGCTGTGTTTGTATGTGTATGTATGAAACAAAACAATAATCTAGCAGCTGAAGCTGTTAATCTGAGAGGGATTAAGGGGAGCAAATATGGAAGGACAGAAGAAGGAAAATGAAGGAGATAAATGAATGATACAATTATATTTTAACTAAAATAAAATATCTGGGCATATTTTAAAGAAAACATATCCAAAATGAGTAAAGATTAAAATTATTATCTAATATTAATAAATGATCAATTGAAGATTTTTCTTAAGATATTTATTAAAACATAGAATTTTTTTAACAATCATTGAATTTGTAAAATCCAAAAATGCAAGAAGTCATCCACCTCTCAAACTACGTATTGAGGCAATATAATCATGGCCTGTTTATCAGTATAATCATTGACAGTTTAACTCTTGTGACTTCATTTGCAAGAATCCTGTCTATGTGATTTGCTTTTTATAGCAGGGATATTGTGAAACTGAAAGATTATATGAAGACTATATGATGAAACCAACACTGGCAAGTGAAAAGGACAATGGAAATATATATTGCTTACAAATTTATAGACATATTGTCAAAATTACCAATTTTGTGTTGAAGTCATCTTTTTTTCCCCATGTTGATTCTGATCAGACCCTGTATCTCCATTAGAAAGAGAACACATTTCCTTTCTAAACTGGCACTCCCTATGCCATTAGAAATTTGCCCCTGGAATCTATAGACAGCCTTTCTCAGCACTGGAGGCTTAACTAGACAGGTTTTTTGTTGTTTCTTCTTTACATGGCTTCAGCTTAGTTCATTTCTATTCCATCCAAACAATTCTCTGCAATGCACTTCTCTTATGCTCCATATCCTCTGAGTGAAGAATGACCATGGAGACTGGACCCTCCATACAATATTAGCAAACCAGAGTTTCTCTCTGAGCTCACTTTTAGGACTAACTGTCATAAACTAGACTTGAGAGACAATCACTTTTTATAAAAAATTAACTAATTATATAAAATATTTGTTTAAAGAACTACCTTTACAGGTCTTTGAGAGTTCATCAAATTACACATTCTTCCTGTACGTTTTCCAAATATATGATATTTATTTTTTAACTGCAGGAAGGCATATAATTTGAACTTTTGTTTATGATATTTTCTTCTTTAATCTGTAGAATTTTTGAAGAGCCCTTTAGAGAAGAAACCAGAAGGAAATTAAGTACTTACAAATTCCTCAGACATTTGTGTGGTGAGGTTAGAGGTATATTGAGCCATGACAATAGCACGGTCAAATATTTCTTCCATGGACAACTCATTGTATCCTTCCAAGTCATGGCACATGGGCATGGGGACCACATACTCCCATAGGAGTTTTGACAGTAGCAGAAGCTGAAACATCACTGCTATAAAGAGAGAAATTACACCTGATGATTCTTTCAAATGAAGTTACACGAGTTAACCTATTTATTAAGCTCTGTCTATTCTGGGGACCCAGGGCTTCATGATTTGCTTCTATATAACTGCAGTGGGGCATAAACTTTGTTCACGGTGAAAATGTAATATTTCCCCAATAGATTTGCACATCTTAGATTTGCTCTTGAATTGTTTTCCAACTTTGCAAACAATGAAGCTCACGTTGATACTGATGCACAATATTTAGTCCTCCATATATTTTAAAAGCGTGTGAATTTATGTTCATTTTAATTTATAACAACCTCTAGGTCTGTAACTTCAGAAAGTAAATGTCTAATGTCAGCATTTTTGGACATTGATGTTACGAGGAGCACAGTTCTGTTTGCTTTGGCTTCATGCTTGTTGAGAATAGAAGCATGTTTGTTGGATTACTGAAAATAAGAAGGAAGAATGTTCTGTCATAAAAATGATGTTATAGCCTAGAGTTTCCAGCTTACAATGATAATCTTGTATATTTGCCATTTAACAAACCATTTGATGTTTTTCCTTTCAACTTGATCTGTGAGTACACAGGATCTTTGTAATTTTCATCAAACTGTATTGGTTGTACAAGGCTGGCAAGAACAAGCAATTTCCCCACAGTCCTACCAAAACTTCTGAGAGTTAGGACACCAGCACCTCAGAATTGTCGCCTCACCTTTTCCCATAGTGGACACCTATAGTGTTTCACTATGCATCTGTGTGTCAGACTTTCATGAACCTGCCTCCATGCCACCCAAGATCACTCTCGCTTATTAAAAGAAAGAACATATGCATTTGTCTTTGATTACAGACATCCTAGACAACCTTACATTCTACATATCATTACAGACAATATAGAAAACTTCATGTTATCTATTTCCCCATAATGGCTCACTCAATCAAGATATCTTTCTTTGCTCTCATATTTGTCCTTCCTCCATCTCGACGACCCCATTCCTTCAAGTTCCCCACAACTCTTCCCTTCTCCCCTCCTCTTCCCCTTCTCCCCTTCCTTCTACCCCACCTACATGTTAGATGTATTAGTAGAGAGGGCCTTGGACTTTCCTCAAAGCAAAGTGCCTTACCCTCTCTTAGGATTAGAGGGTGTTGGGGTGGGAGGGTGTGTGGCGGGAATAGGAGGAAGGGAGGCAGTGGGAATTTGGATTAGTATTTTTAAAAAAATCTAATTTAAAAAAGATAAAGTAAAATAACAAATAATTTTGTTTTACTTTCCTTAAAATAAATTCTGGTTGTCATCAATCCATTTTTCATTAAAATACAATCTACAAAAAACAGTGATTTATTAACACACATGCTTGATTATCTGGTTGTTACAAGACTTGACTTGTAATTAATTAATTAAAGACTTAAATCTCCCATCATTGCCCACATTAGGTTTTATAACTGAGCATTTATTCAGGTTCACTCAAGTAACCAAACAGATTTAAGAGACTCTGAAATTAAAAGATCATATCTTTTACCTTCTTCAGTTGAGAAAATTGCTTCATTGAATCTTGTGTTCTCAGTAAAGTCTGATTTCTCAATTAGGAAGCTGGTCACTTTTAGCAATATCTTGTTCGGGAGGGTATTCAAGAACATTTTCCTTTAAATATTTGTAAAAAATCCCCCCTCTTATCCTCATGTCAATTTAGAGCATATCAAATTTCTCAGAGCATTATCATGCTTCTCTACCACAGGGAGCATTCTCGAAGAGAACCACTGTCCTCAAAGATTATCATGAAATTTCATTCTAGAAAGTTATTCTCCATTCTCTTGTGTTTGGTGTCTGCATGTGAAGCATGAATCAATTTCAATTTACAACAGATACAGCACCAACGGCAACAAAGAATTGTGAGAACTATCCAAAATGCATCTATAAATCTTACTCAGAGGAAGATGAATGGAAGTGCTACATACGGGAACATCGTTGACACAGAGATGGCTGCATCTCTGAGAAGTGGCTCCTCGGTCTCCTCAGCAATTCCAGAAAGCTGCTTCACCTGAGTTCTGCCTCAACCGAACACTCCTTTCTATATATACAGACAGCCGGCAAAGATGAGCAAAGATGAGCGGCAGAGGGAAGCAATATATCTAGCTCAGGGTGTAATCATCTGTTCCTCAAGGAGTATTTACATCCTCTTTAGTATTACCATACCCTACCTTTCTAAACAGTTTTGGTTTTGGCCATAATGTTTCTATCGTTCAAATTATTTTGTAAGTCATCAATGTTATCTCTGTCCAGAGATGACTCATATTTTGTCTGGCAGGTGAAACAACCTTATTCCTTATTATCTTTCCCTTATTCCAAGGTCTTATGTTCTTCCTGTCACGTCTTCTCTAAAGTTACCTAAGTTTTCATAAGGTTGTAAGTGCGCATGATTTTTTTTTCCAGTATTGGGCCACCATGTTGATATCATAGTCAATTATTTTGGGCATTTTATCCATAAATCTTTCCCCAGTAATCAGCAAACATTGTAAAGTGTTACCAAAAAGTCAATGAAAGTTTACATAATCTATAGGATGAAAAGAATAAATATTTAGAAAGCACATTGACAGGCATATCCATTTCTCAAAATTCTGATTATAGTAGCATTGTTGGCACCTATATTTTCTTGGGCACATGTGCCATCCCCTTTTCTTTATTGTTGATGTCTTTTAAGCTATGGCTATCTTATCAACAATTGCTACTTTACAGATACCAGCAGTGGTTCAGCCACAAGAGCCCACAGCCTGAGGAAATACTGTTTCCTCAGGCACCAACTCTTTTAAAACTACAAAAGAAATTTATCTAAATCTCAGCCCCTCTAAAGAACTTAAGACTCAATGATTGAAATTGAAGCATGATTAATAGAAACCCAGAGTCACACAATGGGGTTCAACTTGAAGACCACAAAATCAAAGCAGCCAGCCACTGGCTCTTACCTCTACCTTAGTCAGCAAATTCAGTGGTCAGTGGCCCAAATCAACTGTCTCACAAATGAGCCAACTGGTCATTCATATGCACTATTGTTTTATATAAAACTAGCAAATATTCCCGATAGAACATCCCCATTGTCTCAGCTGGCCTGGGTCTTAAAAAGCATGCGATAAACCGGACTCGCTGAACATGGAGGACAATGAGGACTACTGAGAACTCAAGAACAATGGCAATGGGTTTTTGATCCTACAGCACGTACTGGCTTCATGGGAGCCTAGGCAGTTTGGATGCTCACCTTACTAGACCTGGATGGATGTGGGTGGTCTTTGACTTCTCACAGGGCAGGGAACCCTGATTGGTTTTTGGGATGGCGAGGGAGGGGGACTTGATCGGGGGAAGGGTAGGGAAATGGGAGGCGGTGGTGGGGAGGAGGCAGAAATCTTTAATAAATAAATAAATAAAATTGAAAAAAAACTAGCAAATATTAAAATATAGGCACAATGAAGAAAATTATACATTCTAAATCACAATGTCCCCTGTAGAGATGATATCTTGTCTTCAGCAACAAACTTTTAACAGTTACTGAAGTCAGACAATGACTCAGTGTCTCTTTTAATGTCAGTATCAGTGACAAAAACAATGGAATTTTGATCTGCTCAGTCTGTGATCAACATCAGAAAAATATCACAGTGCCATCTCTGATTTACATTGCTTATTGCCGTGTCTGCTAGCCAATGTCTTGGTAATGAAATTGAAGTGCTGAGAGAATCTCATGGACAGTTTACAGGAAATATGTATAGCCTGTGGAGGAAAATGCAGGCCAAGCGGTGACAGCAAAATCTATTACCTGAATCTTTTCTGCCAAGGGATTAGGAATGAAGGTTTCAGGTGACTAAATCTCAGATTCATATTCTACTTAGGATTCATGTGATGCTATCTTTATAAGCTCTATAAAGAGCTGAAGCCTCAATTCTGTATGGTCCTAAGAATACCTCACATTAGTGAACTTTTATAAGGATTAAATGAATTGGTGCCCATGGACTGAATTTTGAGGATTCTAGATAAGTATATCTGAGCAAATGCTAATCTCTTCCTCTACCTCTTCTTCCTTCATTTACCACTATTATAAACTCACACTTTAATCATGAGAATAGTTTGCTTTTTCCTCTGCAAACAAATATTAATTAAAATAGTTTCTGGGTTAGTAATGAGGGTTTTTGTTCATGCCCTCTTTTAGCCCTGAGAGTCCATATGGCTTAGAATGTGCATTCTGCCACAGTCTCTGTGAGTTAATATGTTTATCAGCCCTGTTGTGTATCGAAGGCCTTTTTTTTTTTTATTTTATTTTTTTTTTTTACTGTCACTGGCTCTTAAATGTTTTCTACTTCTTCTTTTGCAATGTTCCCAAAGCCAAGAAAGGAGGGACTTGATGAGAAATGGCTCAGTGGAAATATGATCCAGCTTCTTTTTCCAGGAACCAAACGGAGCTTTAGAGCCAGCCATACGTATAAATTCCACGGAATATAATACCATCTTCTGACCTCCTCAGGCATTAAGCACACATGTGGTGGACAGATATACCTGTGACGCATGCAAGCCAAAAAGCTCATACATGTAAATCAAATTAAATTAAACTCAAAATCAGATTTCCTAGTAGACTTAATGCCAACTCCACAGGTAGAAATAAGGGTTGTTGTTGGGAATTCAGGCAACACCTGTGAGTAAGCTATTCCAGGTCTAAATAAAAAAATGAATTCCAATTGCCTTAGTAAGTGAATATGATGTGGAAGCTAAGATACTTATCAACATTTGAATTTATGAGAATAGATTATTACTGCAGTCAAGTAAACAACTTTAAGATGTAGCCAATATACATTTGAGTGATCTATGCTAGTATTGTTTGTGGTGCTTTAGTTTCCAGTTGGAGAGGTCTGCAATGATCCTGCATCCGTTAGAGGGAAGCATCCTGTGAATGAATGTTTTCTGCAATAGTGGACTTTCAGGATGAGGGGACCAGAGAATGGACTAAAACACACCACCAGTGTGGAATTGGGGAGAAGAGAACAGACTCTAACCAGGGCATGTCTCATAAAAAAGAACTGTCTCTTTATGGACACTGGGTATGTTAGGAAGACACTAGTGTGCCCATAGCAGAAGCCGCTGATTCTCAGAGGAATGTCACTTGAGCCTCAGTCACTTTATTTCGCACTTGGGTAATAACACCGTTTGTCATTTATCCTTAACTACTGAATCTTGAGAAAATCACAAGCATTGACGTGTAGAAGGGAGAAAAGGCAAAAACATTACAAGACCAGATGAAATTTGCCTTCCCTAATTTGTGACATTAATAACTAGAGCATGAGGGTAGGTATGCTAATAAGCTTGACTATGAGGTGTGGTATTATTAGATGCATATTAGTACAAAACCATAAAACATACAGAATCTGTTGAAAGTGGAATTAAGGAGGATCAAAAATAAAAAAGTTATTAGGAAGATTCATAGATGTTTCATACATGTATCTGAAGAGCTTATAGAATGTTTAAAAAGCCATCAACTCTATACAAAGAGTTTCAGGCAACTAAAGATTTTTGAAGGCCAGATAAGTAGCTTTACCTAAGGAAATACACACCAGTTAGTTGTCTAATAGCAAATGTTGAATGTTGAAAACTTATGTATCAGCAACAGGTAACACTATGTATATATACGTATATATGCAAATATATATGCACATGTGATTAAAATTAATAAAAAAAGTGGCCATGAAGAGAATAGGACAACATGGCAATGATTGGAAAGAGGAAAAGAAAAGGAAACACACGCACTAAAAGATTTTAGAAGTCAACATTGTTTAAATATCCACTGCTGACTTCTTTCTGCCACAATTTTAGTTTTCTTGAGACACCTTTTATCTAGAAAAAACTCACCAGTGACCTCTTTCTTTCTGTCTTCCTAATGGTTAGATAGCAAGGAGTAGTCACTCCATCTTTTTATTTTTATGTGCATTCTGTAATCAAATTCCTTCTAGCAAGGAAGCCATTTCTAAACTGAACCATTTTGTTGGCCTCATTCTGCAAGACTAATAAAGACTGTATTGTGCTGGATAGAAAATATGTTAGTATAGAGAGGCTTCTTCATGTATATGGGCTAAGGCATTAAGGCATTAGGCCTCTAAAAGTAAGCATCATATGGGAATACATATTATATATTTTATGTGTCATTGGTCTCAGAAGAGATATGTTCATACAGGAGTAGACTGAGTGAAAGAATCTGGAAAATGTTTGAAAAGTATACATGCATTTGACAAAAGGTCAATAAAAGCGCATTCTTGAGGCATCCTTCATTCTTATAGGCTTAGACAGAATGTTCTTTTATTCTTCTTTCTTTAAATTCGATCTATTCCTCATATGACTTAGTCTCACAATTCCTTGAAAACATCAAATATGTCCATAATGATGTCAAGGTTTCAGAGTTCCAGGCATGACCATTAGAAGATTTTCTGAGTTAGTTAGGAATAACAATCTCATCTATGAAAGCTACTCTGAGTAATTAGGAGGATCAGCTACTTTTATTGAGAGTACTGACTTTGTGGTTCTCAGTAAAGAAACTAAATAAGATAGATTTACAAATGGCTTCTCCATGTTGGCAAGGCTGCCAATGAATTGAATAAACATATATGTATATAATTTCAATTTTAGAAATGAAGCATTGAAAAATTCATTTTTCTTTAAGCAAACCACATCTTTCATGCAGGAGATAAGCAAAGGACTGTGAAGAGTGAGTGAGCTTACCCTGCTGAGTGTGGTCTTCAGTCTTCCTGAAGTCTAGAATTCACTCCTCCAACTCTTTAGTTCTTGAGAGCATGGCATCAGATGTCTCTGGAAAAAGCAGCCACTGCAGCCACCATGTACTTCAGAGGCTTTCCCAGGCTTGTAAAACACTGGTGCTCACTTTCAGAAGGTCTTCTGACTAAGCAATCATAAACAATATCTCATTAAAATAAATGAAACACAGCAGGATTAATATATATATATATATATGGAGGTTGAATGAAGGGCATGAGCTCCATTATTGTTTTATATTGAAAAGAATATATAAAATCTTTTTAACACATGATGTGAAATGCAGGAATGATGATATTCTGTCGCCGAACTGTAACTTTTTTTTTGAATGGAATCGTTAGTTTTTTTTTCCTTAACAATGATTTCTGATGAATGTCAAACTGATCATGTTTCACTGTACACTCTACTGTCCGTAGTAAAGGTAAGATTATTCTGCTTGATTACTTCACTTGTCCCTGGGAAACCAGATTTGCATGAGCACTATAGGTTTCTATGGGACTTCACTGACATAAAACAGATGACTACTCTGTCCAAGGTCAGTGGCCCAAATCATTTTCACACTGATGCAACAATTGTTATTTCATACACGTACCTGTGCTCTATATATCATTAGAGGATATTAAAATAGAAGTGCAATGAAAGAAGACATTCAGAATCATAATGCCCTCAGTATAGGATGACTTCTTGCTTCTAGTATAGCATCCCATTTTTTTTTTTTTTTACGGTACCAGAAAAGAGCAATGACTCAGTGTTGCATTTAACCCCAGCATGAAATTATGACTTTATATATGTGTATTCACTGCCAGAAAATATATGAATATAATGATGCCATGTCTGTAAGATACTGTTCTGGTAATGCAATAAAAAATGAAATGGTGAGGGAATCTCATAAACACTTGCCAAGAGACATGGAAGGCATGTGAAGGAAAGGCACAGTCCAAATGTTGATAGTAAAATCCTTTACTTGGATCTTTGTCGCCTAGGGATTAGAATTGAATGTCTGAAATGAATGAATTTCAGATTAATATTCTTTTTTAGGATTCAGGTGATATAATCTCTATATAAGCTTTTAGATCCTCAGATTTTTATGGCCCTAATAATACTATATATAAGAGAACTTTTGTGAGGCTTAAATAAATCAATGTTAATAAACTGCCCTTTGAAGATTCTAGATAAGTAGATCTGAGCAAATGTTCACCTCTTCCTATACCTCTTGTTCCTTCAATTACCATTATTGTACTCACACTTATTCCTAAGAAGAGTTTGTGTTTAGGTGTCTGGTACTAATAGTGAACATGAAGGAGAAACAGACTATGTGTGTGAGACAAGCCCACATTCAAAGTTTTGTGTAAATCATTTTCATGTTGTTTATTACAGAAACTTGGAGTAAAGATGTTATAAGTGCTAAGATATGTAGTCCTCGTCATAGCAAAGGTTATCATCAAGAGTAAGGTAAATTATGCAAAGAAACCCCCATTTCAGCTCACATTCACTTGAAATGCAAGATGAAACTGAGCGGTTGTGGAGGTTTTCACAAATAATGAAGGAACAGAAGTACAACCAAGAGAGTCTTTCAAATGAAAAAGAAATGAATCATTCTCATTAAGTAATATACTTCCAGAAGAGGTATTACTATTATTCCATAAAGACTGCTGTATCTGCAGCTTTTCCACACACATATAAATGTATAATCAACCAGGAAATTCCACATCATATTAATGCTTCCCAGGATATAATAAAAATAACCCCACAGGAAATGTGCAGTGGAAACACGGGGCTCTGAATGTTCAGTTTATTGCCTTGCCATCATATGAACAAGTCTTTGTCTTAGAGTGAAATTATCAACCATATTATGATTGTTGACTCTTCTTCACTTCTTTTGTCTCTGAGATTATCACACCGGCTGTGGCCCTAGAAGCCACACCACACAAATATGCTGTACATTACTTCAGTTGATTCTGGGAAAACCAGGGGGAAACCTGATTTTATTTGGTGAACCTGCTCACGGTTCTTTGGAGCAGATAGAGGCAGTGTGGCAGGTGCTTAACATCAGGTTCTGTGTCCAGGTTTTCCCCACCAAACTTCATACTCTGCAAGAAATGTAAAGGTTTCTTTATTTGGGATAAATACTGAATAAATACAGTTATGATCACATCAGTAATGAATTTTATAAAAATTATTTTAACAAATGATAAGTAAAAACAAAGAAACGAAGCAAACACTGTCTGCATTTTCTGCCCTTTGCATAAGTAATATAATTTTCTACCTTACAATGCTCTAACTTTCTTTAGTATTCTCCTGTTGTTTGGAAATTAAAGCACTAACAAAAAGTATTGCAATTAATATAATTTCTGTGTGCTTATTTTAGGTCTGGGTTGCCAGGAAATAAACAAACATCCTCAGCCTACATGTTGTTGCTGTTTTTTTTTTTTTTAGTTAGTTGATAAAAATTGAACATTTACGGCTTTTATCTACAAGCCTAAATATTCATGAAACTTACCAATCTCCTTGCTCATGTAATCAGGTCTGTTTTTTTACTTATTAAATACTGCATTTGCAATTTGATTCATGATGGGTTATGTTTTAAAAGTAGAATTTTTTGATTGCTCCTTCATAATAGAAACCTAAAGGGAGTATACTGCCTACTAAATCAATGAACACTTTTGAGGCAAGATCGTGGATATAGTGTGATAGTTCAACCACACATCGGTTTAGGCTTCCAGTGGACACCAGGAAATTTGGTGAGGTGGTCACATGCTCCCAAAGGAGCAGGTTTCATACTGCCAGCAAAAGCAGTGTCGTGGCTGTAAGGAGAAATGATACTGAGGTCACCTAGTCAAATGAAGTTGCGTTAGTGACATTGTGTAGGATACACTGTCTGTACAGAGTTTCCTATGCTACAATATTTGATTTGTATTGATAGAGTTTGAAACAACAGTCCAGTGAGAAAACAAGTAAATATTTGTATTTCTCCCATCCACAGGTTGAGAAGTAAGAGAATTCCCTCAGCTTAGACTTGCCTCATCAGAGTTTCGCAACCTAATAAAATTTTAGCTGAGATTAATCCAGAGCCAGAGTCTTCAAGCCATTCTCTGTGTATTTAAAAGTACTGGAAATTTAAATTCATTTTTAACTTCATTAAACAAATTTTAATTAGTTTATTAATTAATTTTTCTTGCAAATATCACTGAAACTTAAGGTGACTTGTTAAAACCGGCCTTCTTTTCCATTTGTCATTTATCTCACGTAATTAATTGGTAAAGTTCCAAATCTACTGTCATGGTCTAATTAAGGTTGCAGAACCTAACTCCTCCTTAGATGGATTATGGAATAAAAGAAATATCCAAACCCTCAAACACCATAATTTACTTCCTCCTGTGACTAAAACAATTAGACCATTGAATCCTATGTTTTCAATTAAGTTCAACTTCTCAATTTCAACAACTAGGTCATCTTTGTCGTCTTGTTTCTTGCTTTATGGAGACCATAGAAGCTCATTTTATGGGCTTACAGACCCACCTGTCTGCTCACGAATCTTTTTGTCCAAAAGCATCCATCAAGAAATCTCATGGTGAACTGGCCCCTGGGGTTGGAATCCAGTAGGTTGATCTTGTTGATATATTCTTTGATGCTATAATTTCAGTCTGAGGCTTTAATTTTTATATAAATTCACATTGGACGGACAGATTAAAAAGAATTGGGAACCTTTTGATTTTGGTATTATCCCAGTGTTTCTAGGTCTTTTGTGTGTTTTTTTTTAAAATACTGTGTATACATAAAGACAGAGTTCAGGATACAACCTTCTTGTCATTTTTAGGAACTTTTTACTTGTTTTTTAAAGGTTGTTGTATTTGCTTGACTCTCATAAATCAGGGTAGCATAGCTGAAGTGTGAGTCAGGACCTTACTGTGTCTATCACACCAGGACTGGCACATGCCAGCATGCCAGGTATCTGTCTATACTTTGATTTTAGATATCAAACTTGTCTTTAAGATGGCAGGGAAGCAGTTTATCCAAAGATCTATCATCTCAGCCTGATGGTGGTCATATAAAGATTGCTCAGACTGTTGAATTTCATGATTCGCACAATTGTAGGAAATGCTTTAAGTTTGTTGTTAATGTATTTTATTCTCTTTGTGACAATTTGTAGAATATGTACATTCCACGGTCTAGTGAGCCATCTGCATAAGGAGAGGTTGGCCAGGAGGCAGGAAAGCTCAGGTTTGTGATGGAGCACTTCATTTTTGGATTCTAACTATTCTCTCTGACCTTTTTGTGATTGGGTTTTGTCTTTGTCTCCTAATTTGTGGTGCCCAAACCTTGTGACCTCATCTGAGATAGGTTTTCTGTTATGGAAAAAAGGAAGTGAGCCCACTGTTACAACAGTTTTCTCTGAGATTAAGCCTCCCATCTTAGGAGGCAGTTTTTATTATTATTATTATTAATGTCAGCTGTTAAAAGCAGAGGTTGTGAAAGAATAGGTGTTCTAACAAACAGAAACATTCCATCCTGAAGTAAAGTTCATTATGCACTAGGGGAAAACCGGGATATATTCAGAAAGTACCTTTCACTTGACTAAATAAACTAGGTCTATTTCATCCCACACATGTATAAACTGTAATAATGATAAGATATGCTCTCTGATATGCTATACTTCCAGGAGAAAGTAGAGATCATTTGATCCTAGAAGAGGCAGACATGAACTTATTTGCTTGAAAAAAGAAAAAGAGAGATCACTTGTGCTTCATGAAAGCCTCAGAGATCAATTACTGCCTATTTGAGATCAAGGAGGGTTCTAAGAAGTTGGGCTTTGTCTAAGTTTTAGAGTGTGCCCCATGTTTCTATGTTTTGCTGGGTATACAAATAAATTTTTGCTCCCCCCCCCTTACATGCTCATCTTGAATGTTTAAAAGAAAGTTCTCTTAGAACAGGAAGCAAACTCCTCAAAATTCTTCAGAAATCCTTGAAACTGGAGAGATTCTTTAGGCCTCTCCGTTCTCAAAAGCATATATGCAGTAATGATGGCTAATATCATTCTAAGGGGAGTCGAGCTACTCAGATAGGATAGAGACCTTGGGGAGCAGCCTGGAAGAACCAGGACAGAGCCAAAAACCTAGTACTAACAGTGACCATTAAACAGCATAGAAGAAGTAAAGACCAACTGAGCTTTTTAGAAAAGGATCAGACCAGCTGAGCCATTGGGATAGGACAACCTATCTCCTGTAGAGTTGTGTTCTGGTTGTGTATTGTGCCCCTGGTTGGCAGCTTCCTTAGGTATCACACATGTCAGGGTGCAACTTGGTGATGAATCATTCTTTGGGCTATTTCTACTCTTGTGCTTCTCACCCATATTATTTTTAAACCACAATAAATTTCACTGGCTCAGCACAGTGTGTTTAGGAAATTTCTCTAATTTGGTCTCTCATGGAATCTCTATCTGGGAAGAATGCACGTGTGTGTGTGTGTGTGTGTGTGTGTGTGTGTGTGTGTATGTGTGTGTGTGTGTAGTGTCTCTCCAGGACTCCTCAGCCTAATAATATATTGCCACCTAAATAGGACTTCTTCAAGCAAAAAATGACTTGGGGAACTGTGACTGTGTGGTTCTGACTAAGGTTAGCCCAGCATGCAAGTGAGTGTGCAGCTCAATGAAGAACATTCATGCTGTACCATAAATTTGGGGAAAAAAAAGCAAAAAAGAAATACACAGGCATTGGAGGAAGGAAAAAAGGAATAAATGCTCTAATTTCATTGTGTTTGCATATATGTTATGTATTTGTGTATAAGTATGTGTAATGTGTTTAATGTTACTATAAAATTGTATTGTCTGTGATGAGACTTTGAGAAAGGGCTCATTGCCTATCATTTGCTTTCATAAACATCCATCTTCTTGGTAGAATGGATCCATTGATTACTGGGAAACTCTTCTTGCTCTGGCTCTAATATGTTAAGTCATCATCATGCATTCCAACTAACACACGTACTCTCTTGACTTTTGCAAACTAAACTTTCTTGTGAAAAATATTTGATATTGATATCATAATACCATTACTAAATTCTACATTAAATTCACAAGGAACATTGACAAATCCTCTTTTTGAATTTCACATTTTCAAATAGTCAATGTTTATTTTTGAATAACATACACATTATGCCTAAGAATGCACCAAAAGGTAAAGATTCAATGGAGCTTTGAAAGCATGGATTATTAAAGGCCTTCTCCATGACAGAAGATAAGGCTATAAGCTCAGCAGTTGTTGTTATGAACATCTCGGCACTTCAAGACCTTGAGAAAATTGTCAACTTTATGTGTATCCCTGCGCAAGCAGCGGCCGAGATTGTACAAAGCGATGTTACGAGTGTCTTCATCTGACGAATCCAAATCTGACAATCCATACCAGAAACTGTTTTCATTTTCAACAGCTCCAGGCTGAATCTAAACATAGAAATGAAAGGGATTATTTACAAATATCATTAATTGGTAGTCATACCTTCTCATACATGAATATATATTATATATATATAATATGTGTGTGTGCATGTGTATGTGTATGTATATGAATGGGGTACACACTTGAACAATTTATGCACCAGCATTTGTGAAACAGAATAAGTGTTTAAACTTCAACAGTTGATTTTTATATTTCACTATAATTTTTTGAGGCATCTTCTCTTATTTTAGCAAACACTCACCATCTTTCTTCCCACCTAATGTTTAGATACTATAGAGTACTCAGTACATCTCTTTACTTTGATGTGGATTCTGAGATCAAATTCCTGGCTGCTGAAGAAGACATTGATAGACTGAGTCTTTCTTTAGCCTCATTCTATAAAACTGACAAAGATTGATTACACTAGAAGGAAAATTTATTAGTATAGAATGAATTTATCATATATTATCTTGAAGGCATTAGGCCTCATAAAGTAAATATCATTCATGAATATACATATTTTATGATGTATCATTGGTACCAGAAGAGGTATATCCATGTAAAAGAAGACTGAGTGATCAAGAAGCTGGAAGATGTTTTTCATGGTGTATATGCATTTAACCAAAGAACAATAAAAGGGCTGATGTTTTCTCAGCTTATTCTCCGAGGTACTATAAATACTTGTGGATTTGAGGAGAATATTATTTTAGCCCTCCATCTTTAAGCTCAATCTATTCTTCATAGAATGTATTCTTTCAAACTCATGAACATATCAAACATTTTCAAAACGGCTAAAGTTTAGTTTCAAGACTATTATCAGAATTTCTGAGTTATTCAGAAATAGCCAGACCACCAGTGAAAGCTACTCTCTGATTTACTATGAGGACCAGATATTTTCTATTGAGAGTACTACTGTGTGTGGTTCTCAGTACAGAAAATGAAGAATAGAGAGTCAACAAATGGCCTCTCCTTTTTGGCAAGGCTATATATATCCCAGAAATGAAGTATTGAAAAATTCACTTTTTATTAAACAAATCAATTCTTTCACATAGGAGATAAGCAAAGGAATGAGAAGGGTAAGTGGGCTTACCCTGCTGAGTATGATCTTTAATCCCTCCAGAAGGCCTAGAATTCGTTCCTCCAACTCCTTGATTCTTGAGATCATAACATCAGATGCATCCGGAAGCCTAGCCACTATAATTACCATGAGCTTCACAGGATCTTACCAGTCTTGTAGAATACAGATGCTCACTTTCAGAAGGTCTTCCGACTAAAGGATCATGAAGAGGATTTCAGGGTTAACATATGTGGTGACTGACTGAAGGTCATGAGCTTGAGTATTGAATTATTAATAATAGGAGTATAGAAACCCGTCTTAGCATGCGATGTGTATTCTAGAAATAACATTTTATCAGAGAATTACAATTTTCTCTAATGGAATTGATTTTCCTTAACAATGATTTCTGGAAAATGTGAAACTGATCACGTTTTGTTTTCACTGTGAGTTCTACCAACTGAAGTCCAGGTGAGCCTCAATTCTTTGTAGTCTTACTAATACCACATAATAGAGAACTTTTCTAGGGATTAAATGAATCCATGACAACGGACTGCTTTTAGGGGCTTCACTCTAAGAAGATCTGAGGAAATGTTGATCACTTCCTGTACCTTTTCATCCTTCAGTTGCCAAAATTATACTCACATTTTATTTATGAGAGGTGTTTGTGTATGTTACTAGTTCTGGTAATGAATATGACGAAGAAATACACTACATGTGTAAGAAGTGTACACATAATAAATTTTGTGTAAATCATATTCAGAAGTTTTAAGACAAAGAATAGAATAAACTGTGAATTTCAAACTCCTATTAAAGCTTACCAGATAATATTAAAGATAACTCCACAGACAATATATTTTTAAAAAATGGTGCTCTAGGTGATCAATTTGTTAAGCTGCTAGAGAGAAATTATCAACCATATAATGTCATTGTCTGTTTGTTGCTTCTTCTTCCCTTCTCTAGACTCTGAGATTGTCACATGTGCTATGGCCCCAGTAATCACACACAGCAGATCTACCTTGTATATGACATCGCTTGTTTAGGTCACAATCAGGGAGGAAACCTACTTTTGTTTGGTGGACTTGTTCTCTGTTTTCTGGAGCAGGGAGGGCAGCAGTGTGGCATGTGCTTATCATCAGGCTCTGTTTCCAAACACTCCTACCAAACTTCATATTCTGGAAGAAATTGAAAGGTCTGTTTTCTTAGCGTTAAACATTGAACAAATACATTCATAACCACATCAGTAACAGAAGATTTTATAGATGTAAATGTCTTAGCAAATAAGAAATATATAGAAATTGAAACAGAGGAATGAAAAGAAGAGTGCCTACATTTTCTGTCCATGGGAGAATCAATCTAATATTTTACCCACCAATATTCTTCCTCTCTTTGTTGTTCTATTGTCATTTGCCCTTCCTAAATGGTATTGTTTAGAAAGAGCACTGAGTAACACACATACTGTAAACCACCAAACGTTTAAGCATCACTTTTCCTCTTTATGGAGATGAGTGTCATACAATAGCACATGCGTGTTCATAATTATGTTACAATTGACACCCAGTAGTCCATTTCCTTTAAACAAATATTGTAATATAAGTATTTACTTTAAGTATCCATTTAAGTTATAAAGGTAGTATGCAATTATATTGATGGTGCCAACAGGAATCATAAAAATCTAGACATATTCTAAAGAAATATTTATCAGTGAGTGAATGAAGAATTAAAATACATCTATCTACATATATCATATATATATTAGTCAATTGAAGATTTTATCTACTTAAGGAATTTATTATCTATAGTGTATTTTTAATACTAGTAATCATTAAATTTGTAAAAGTTTAATTAATGTCAAGGATTATTGTACATTTAAGAAACTACGGATATGGATTTTAGAATGAAAGAAATGCTCGTGAGTGAAAATCACAAGGGTGAGGTATATTCATCATAATTCTGAAAATATATGCTCCGTATTCCAGTCTAGCACTGAATTCATTTTTTTCTACTATTGACTTGCCCTAGACAAATCTAACATATTCAGTTTTTGAAAACCAGCCTGTACTTTGCCCTGATACTCTCATCCCTGGATGTTGGAAAACAACTATTTTTTTAATTTATTTTTATTGAGCTCTACCTTTGTCTGGTTCCCATTCCTGCCTCTCCCCTCCCCCTCAACCCTCCCCCAAAGTCCCCATGCTTCCAATTTACTCAGGAGATCTTGTCTTTTTCTACTTCCCATGTAGATTGGATATATAAGTCTCTCTTAGTGACCTCATTGTTGTCTAAAATCTCTGGGATTGTGATTTGTGGGCTGGTTTTCTTTGCTTCATGTTTAAAAACAGCGTATGAGTGAGGACATGTGATAACTGTATTTCTGTGTCTGGGTTACCTCACTAAAAATGATGTTTTCTAGCTCCACCCATTCTCTTGCAAAATTCAAGATGTTGTTATTTTTCTTTGCTGTGTAGTGCTCCATTGTGTAAATGTACCAGATTTTCCTTATCGATTCTTTGGTCAAGGGGTATTTAGAAAAACAACAATTCTAAGCATGTTGGGTGTTCTCACTAGCTATTTCTTTCTGTTTAACATGGTTTCCTGTAGTTTAGTTCAAATCCACTCACACAATTAATTACAAAACAATTCTCCTATGCCAGATATCTAAAGAGTGCAAAGTGAAAGCACCTGTGAAGGAAGGACCCCTTCACAAAAGACAGGAGTTCAAAGGGATCAATGTATTTTGTACTTTATATCTAATGAAGTTTCTTGAAAAAAAAACAATGTTAAAAATTGCAGAGTTACTACATCTTTTACAAATTTAAGTTTTCATGAATCATCCAATTGTCTCTTGCTCATGTTTTATGTCAACTGAAATTTTTAATCTTTTAATATTAAATTTTTTAATGAAATATTTACTATTTCAGCATTACATATATAGTGTTTGAAACGTGATTCATATTAGGTTACTCTTTCATTAGTTGAGTGTTCTGATTGTCCCTTCAGAGAAGATCCAGTACTTACAAAGTCAGTGAAGACTTTTGAGGCCAAATCGTGGGTGTAGTGAGAAAGTTCGACCACAAATTGGTATAGGCTTCCAGAGGACAAAAGGGAACTTGGTGAGGAGGACACATGATCCAAAAGGAGCAGATTTGATGATGTCAGCAAAAGGAGTGTCCCAGCTAGAAAAAGAAATGAAAATGAGATGATCCACTCAATGGAGAACATATGAGTGACACTATATAGACTGTACAGTCTTTTCTGAGGTCTCTGTGCTACAATACTTGGGTTTATATACATGAAATCTGGGGTAAGTAGTCCAAATTGGAAGCACAGGTGAACAGTAATGCTTCCCAAAGCCACAGATTGTGAGGTAGGAGAATCACCTTGGCTTTTGCTTGCCCCCATAGAGTTTCTAAAATTTGCAAACGTTTTGAGATGAAATTAGTTTTGAGACAGAGATTTTAAGCCATTTTTTTCTAATATTTTTAAGGTTTGGTAATTTGTGTTAATTTTCCATCTCATTAAAGTTAATTTTCATGCAAATATCTCTTGAATATTAAGATGACTTTTTAAAACACATGGGCTTTTCTCTTCACCATTTATTTGCATGTAACAAATTGGTAAAGTCACAAACCTACTCTCTTTGTTTAAATGATGTGCCAAAATCTAACTGTTCCTCAGGTGGACTTTATTGAGGAGAAAAACATCCAAACCCTGACAACCCACAATTTACTTTCTCCTTCTGTGACTGGCCCAAGTATGCTAGTGAGCTTGTGTTTTCAAAAAAGTCCAACTTCTCAATTTCAGCTATTTTGTCATTTTTGTACTATATTTTTGTTTTAGAAAGTGTGCTGTGCAGTGGAAGATTGGTAAAAGTGCCCATCAGAAGCCAGTAACTCTCTTTACTCTTATTGCTATGTCAAGGAAATAAGAATAAACTAAGTTAAAGTGATATAAGAATAAGCTTGGCATACGCTTTTACAGAATTCCCCAAGAGAACCATTGATCTCCAGATTAATTCAGCAACTGGTTTTACAAATTAATTATCAGCACATTGTTGACCTGATGCCAGGTGCGTAATAAAATGCATCCGTTTCCCAAATATTACAATACCAATAACTCCAAAGAATGCATTCTACCAGAACCCATTTTCACAAAATAATATGCTAATAGAGTAGAGAAACATGAAAGAATTACTACTTACAGAAGGACAGTTGAGCCAGTGACAGCTGCATCTCTGAGAAAATCTGCTGCAGTGTAAACTACAGCACAAGAAAGCTTCTGCACCTGAATGCTGTCTTCTCGCAATTCACCTCCTCTTATATATACTAACAGGATCTCCCTACTTATGACCATTTAAGTCTAAGTGCAGAAGGAAGCAGTGTCTTTTGACTAGGTAAAAGTTTCAAGATTCTATCTATGTGAGAAGTATTGATATAATCCTTACTCTTGCCACAGTTCTGTCTCTGTATGTATTGTTTTTGCTTTTGGCAAAAATGTTCAGGGTTCAAATTATTTTGGAAATCACAAGTGTCATCTAAGTTCATTAATGACGCAGAGTCATGTCATGGAGGAAAATATACAGATTTCCTCTTATTTTTCTCTAGATCAGAGTTATATATTCTTTCTGTCATGTCATCTATGAAGTTCCACAAAATTTTCAGGTGGTGACAAATGCCCTCCCTCAATTATCTTTGAAGTTTTGGGCCAGCATGCCCTAGAAACAGTTAATTATTCCCAACATTTTATTAATACATGATTTTATTGATGTATCTTCCAAACTCAAAAGACTTTCTTCTCACAGAGTAGATACTTCCTCAGTGTTAAGGAATTAGAAACACAAACATTCAAAGGGCACTTTTAATGCTTTCAGTTAGCTTGAAAGTATTGGTGGGATGCTTAGCTAATATGATCAGTGCCTTCTACTCAACCTTTCATTTTATTTTGCTTCCTTTCCTCGTGGTTTTCAAATAACAAGCCATGAAGAGGATAGCATTATATCATGAAAAGTTTGCAAACAGTGAGTGACCAGCTTCAGGACAATGTATAATGCTCTTGATGTTGAGTATTATAAGTACCCAGAAGTGTTGTATCAAGGAACAATAGAGGAAGAAGAAATCTCATGTCTTAACAAGAATGGAGAACTGGAGCAGATTAACTTGGCCGGGGTGAGAAACTGTACTATGTTTTGCTATCCAAACTCAGTTGCCCGAGACCGCTGTGTTATATCTGGTATAGCGCTGATAAAATAGATTCAGTTGAAGTGTCAAACATAGATCATTAAGGTAGTTAGTAAATCCATGGCCATTTCTGTTCTGCTATACTTATTGCCCCAATAACTGGCTATGGATTATGATAGGTATGATATCAAACCACAGGTATGATAGGTTTTGGTAGGAATAGGCTCTTTATTGTCCAAGATCTCAGCTCAAATTGACCAAGGATGAATCAGCAATTTCAACTTACCATGATCCCGTTTCTCCCAGTAAGACACGTCCCACTTACAGTTCAAACTCAAGGTTATCTCTCAACATATGATGTCAGTGTATCTCATTCGCCTTTAGTGTACTGACGTCAAAGGGGAAAGTGCACAGAGATGCAGAACTAACCTGGAATAGCCTTTGTAGTCTCAACACAAATCCCTTATGATTTGCCTTCCAATGACTCCCTTTATGAACCTTTTCCTTTTTTCTTGTCATCTTTTTTGCTTTTATACCTAACAAATCCCAAAACTTCTCCTACAGTACCCATCATCTTGCTTGTGTTCCAGTGTGGGTGAGTATATTCTGAGCACAGATAGTGTGCCCTGCCTGTTGTCTAACTGATCATTGGCTTTTTCACTGTCATATTTTAATGTATCTATCAGCAATGCCGCAGTGAGGTTGGATAACCGACATTCAAAAAGAGATAAGAAATTTTTATTATCTCCCTATTAAGGACTGAACTCTACAAATCCAGGATGGGTCAATTTTCTAAATCCCACATTTTTTTCCTATAATAGCAAACAGGAACAACCTTAATCTCACAGCATTTGCCCCCAGAAAATGTCAGTTAATCTTATTCATAGTTTCATTTTGGTATGACCTATAATGTGCACTGCATATTTTATAATATGTTGGATGTTTGGAGATAAGGGTGGAAGTAGAAAATCATAAACTCTTCTATAAATTAAGTCAACTGGCCTCTGTGGTTGAATTATAGGACATTTAGGCACCTCATTGTGTCAGAGAGTGTTTGGTGCTGGTAAGTTTTCCCACGTGCTAGGATAAAGGCAGAGACTTGATGAAGAGGTCAAAAAAAGTAGAGATCTCCTTTGTTTTGATACAGTTTCTATTATTTTTAATATCTTTTGATATGCATGTGTTTTATCTTTGCCTTCTCATTTATGATGTCGAAACCATGTGGGTTCCTTGAGTTCAGTTGTCTGTTATGGAAGTTAGAAAGCTAACCCTTTGTTGTAGCAGTTTCCTCTGAGATTAAACCTCCTACCTTGGAGGGAAGCTTCTTATGATGTCAGATGTTAAAATGGAAGCAGGTGAAACAAGATGGGTTTTAATGGGAAAGAAAACATCTCCCCATTCTGCAGGAGAACTCGTTATGTTCAGGAAATAAATATTCAAGGGCTTCCAAACTTGAACCTGGTCAAATTAATTAGGAACCTCTGTCCAAACATGCATACACTGTGAGAAATGCTGAGGAACACTCTCTGACACGATGAACTTCCTAAATGGCTGTCAGAACCCCTGCAATGCTTGGAAGAAACAATATTGTTCACTAGGAAGAGGCTCACATGAGCTGAATTGCTTGGGAAAGAATAACAGAAGTTAATTGAGGTCCCTGGAAGAATTGGAGTCCAAAGAGGCTGCCTAGAAAGGTGACTTTCCAACCAGTTCATCCCCTGCAAACTGCAAAGTGTGTTCTGTTGCAGGAGGTCCTTCTGCCCCTCCAACCAATAGCTGCTGTGATACAAGCCCATTGGGGCGTGGTCTTTCTCCCTTTAAAAAAAGCGGCTACTTCCTCCGTCTTGTTATTTAATAGTGTTGTTTAATATCCCTGCCCTGTGGGAAGTCTAAGGACTACCCACCTCCATCCAGGTCTAGTAAGGTGAACATCCAAACTGCCTAGGCTCCCACAAAGCCAATACGTGCAGTAGGATCAAAAACCCATTGCCATTGTTCTTGAGTTCTCAGTAGTCCTCATTGTCTGCTATGTTCAGCAAGACAGGTTTTATCCCAGGCTTTTTCAGACCCAGGTCAGCTGGCCTTGGTGAGTTCCCAATAGAACATCCCCATTGTCTCAGTGTGTGGGTGCACCCCTAGCGATCAGGGAAATGCAAATCAAGACAACTTTAAGATACCATCTTACACCTGTCAGAATGGCTAAAATAAAAAACACCAACGATAGCCTTTGCTGGAGAGGTTGTGGAGAAAGACTCATCCATTGCTGGTGGGACTCTAAACTTGTGCAACCACTCTGGAAAGCAGTGTGGAGGTTTCTCAGGAAATTCGGGATCAACCTACCACTGGATTCAGCAATACCACTCTTGGGAATATACCCAAGAGAGGCCTTATCATACAACAAAAGTATATGCTCTACTATGCTCATAGCAGCATTATTTGTAATAGCCAGAACCTGGAAACAACCTAGATGCCCTTCAATTGAAGAATGGATGAAGAAAGTATGGAATATATACATATTAGAGTACTACTCAGCAGTAAAAAACAAGGACTTCTTGAAGTTTGCAGGCAAATGGATGGAAATAGAAAACACTATCCTGAGTGAGGTAAGCCAGACCCAAAAAGAGGAACATGGGATGTACTCACTCATATTTGGTTTCTAGCCATAAATAAAAGACATTGAGCATATAATTCGGGTTCTTAGAGAAGCTAAATAAGAAGGAGAACCCAAAGAAAAACATATAGGCATCCTCCTGAATATTAACCTTCATCAGGTGATGAAAGGAGACAGAGACAGAGACCCACATTGGAGCACCGGACTGAAATCTCAAGGTCCAAATCAGGAGCAGAAGTAGAGAAAGCACGAGCAAAAACTGATTTTTTAATTTCATGATTTGGAAATACCTTATTAAACTCTGTATGTGTTGACCTTGGTTTGTATTCGTCTCTTTACAGCAATTTAGGAAGTATAAATATGGAACCAGAAAATATTCTTTTGCATGAAGTAAGCCAGTCTCAGACAGGTTATTTCGCCATGTTCTCTCATTTGCACATTCTAGTTCCAAATCTTCAGATAAAGATATATGTCTCAATCTTCTTCAAAAGGAACATTATTTTCTAGCATGGGTTCATTACAGAAAGGCACACCTAAGCAAATGTAGAAATCAAATGGCCCTGGGGTTCTTAGTTTCAAATAGCACATCTACAACACAACTCCTGTAACCAAGGCTCAGCAGAGGGAGATATAAGAATGGAAGAGTCACAGGGCCATAAAATCTGCTAGGATTTGAAGTCTTCTTCTACGACTACACTTCTACTACTTACACTCCTGAATTCTCAACATCATGGCTGCATAAACAAGACCTGAACAATCCCAGCAATATTTTGCATCCCAATGTAGACGGGGGAAATCTCATGGAGTTCACTTCTACATGAAGAACTACAAACAATTAACAAGTAGAGACAGAAAGAGAACTTGTTTTACCCAAGGATGAATCCACTGATTGTTTTTCTAATACCAAGTTGTCAGCCCTACAAACATATATATTCAGGAAAGACTGAATAAACTCAGCAGGTTGTATTTGTATGTTGATTCATGTGCAAAAGCAATAACAGATAGTAACAGGAAGTCCTGAATTTGGCAGAGAAATGAAATATCTAACATGGGAGGGATATCAGAGAGGGGTGAGAGAAATTATATAATTATACTTTAACTATAAAAAATTAAAAATAAACTCAAACAAGATGATCTGGGAAATGGAAATAGAATGAAATACTGCAAGATTTGTGTTGATATCAAGCTCCTGTGAACCCTGAACAGTTATCCCTGTCCTGGAGTTCATTGTGAATCTGTCTCTCCTGTAGGTACACTGAAGATAAATGATATATGGAGACATATGCTTCATTTCATGTTTAGCAATGTTTTTGTTATATAGTTTTTTTTTAAATTATCTTGGTTTATTGTGAGAAATGGGAGCCTGGTCCATTGCTCAGTTATCCATGGCTGTTTCAGCACACATAATAATAAAAACCTGTCTTGCTAACATGCAGTCAGATGTAGTCATTTCCGTTGTTAGCTAGAGAGGCACTGAGCGTAGCAGAAAAGATTGGGTCCTGGTCTTTTTTGGCTCCTTATTAAGCTAAACTCAGCTTTAAGTGCTTCTACCTATTTAGATAAGCAGACCAGTCCAATATGGCAGGATGAAGAAACTGAGGTTCATGCAGTGTGGTGATAGATTACAACAGTCGAATGTATTACTGTGTCCCATACATATCGTGTCAATTAATAATACCCTTTGAAGAAAACATTTTTCTTGGGTTACCTGAGGCCTTTAAAAACAGTATCTACTACTAGTAGTACTACTACTACTTATACTTTCCCCAAAGGTCCTGAGTCCAATTACAGTACACACTATCTTTAAACTGGCCTTTGTTTATAAACTTCCAAATGCTACAGTAATGACTTCTATATGGTTAACTGAGTTAGAGATTCATCTGGAAGAACTGTAAAGAAAATAAGAATTGGCAGCAAAAACAAAACAAAATAAAACAAAACATCTCAGCATGAGTGGATATCACAAATAAGGGGAAAGAAGTATTAGAGAGCCAGAGCAACAGGATGCTTCCTGTGAGGTCACATCTTTTAGACATCATGGGGAAGCTGTTCCCACAGAATGTCAACAATAAGGCTATTTAAATGAGACCTGTGAAATGACCCTAGCTGACATTTTCACATGGATGGAGGAAACATCACAAGGCCCCACTCCTAGATGAAGAGTTACAGGCAATCAATAATTGCTGAGAGGAGCAGATTAAGTCTCCATGAACGTGCTTTTGGAAAGTCTGAAGCATTAGGATATCTAGGGATAGTGCAAAACGACAGCACTTACACATCTGTCCTTGGATCATGAAACTTTTCCCATACATAGTGATATGACTGTTCAAAACATATCTGTACGTTTCCATATTAATTCTTGTGATTAATAGTGATATCATAATTTATTTAGAAAAAAATTACTAATCTTTACTCACTGTAATTTTTCAGTCATCTTGTTTTCTTTCTAAAGCCTGATCCTTTGTGAAAATTGCAAAGAAACATTGCAAAGCTATGCTTCTGTTTTATATTATCTGGGCACAAGAAATTGGTAAATGTTCTCTTCCAAATTGGTATTTATAATGAATCATATTTTAATTTATAAAAGTAAATCTATTAGATTAAAAGTTTCAAAGCAACTGAAGGTCTGATTTATTCAGCAGCAAATGTCATAGATCTATACTTAACACTTATAATTTTTGATGACTCGGCACCTCAGGGACTTGAGATAACGGTCAACCTTTTTTGTATCCTGGTGGAGGCAGTAGAAGAGTTTATAAAATGCCAAAAGATGAGTGTCTTCATTGGAAGACCTCAGTTGCTTTAGTTCTGGCCAGTTAGTATAGTCATTTTCTTCAAATCCAGGCTGAATCTAAATATAAAAGGACAGGTATTATGTACTTTGTTGATTTGGTTATTACTTATTCCTTTCATTCATTCATTTGTGTGTGTGTGTAAATGTACATTCATATATGTGAATCTGCATTTATGGTTATACATTAACATAGAAACCAAAGGTCAAACCTTGAAATCAAAATATAACATGTTAAGATGCAAGTATGAAATATATCTAGATTTCTCCAGCAAAAAAAATTCAACTATGGTCTTCCATAACACCATTTTAGAAAGATTACATATTCACTGTACACTGTAGTCTGTAGAACAATCTGACATCACTTCATCACATATTAAAGCTATTTAAAACCTTAGGATGAATTCAACTATTCCTTGGATGGATTCTACTATTGATTGTTCTTGGTAATCTGTTTCTTTTTAGGAGAATTTACTTTATTTTTTTATCTAGAACACACCAGGGACCTGCTTGCCTCTGCCTCCCCGGTGCTCGGGTTGCACAGAAAATCCACACATCATCATTCATTTTATAAGGATTTTGGAATCAAAATCAGGACTTCATACTTGCAAAGCAGACATTCAAATGTATGACCAATCTCCATAGTCCTGTATCACATTATTTCTAAATTTTCAACGCTTTGCGAGAAAAGGTAAGAGTAGAAAATCATTCAAAATTGTGTATTGGCAGGTTTCTAAGCCAAGGTGTCATGAAGGTATTAGTACATAAAACTAGAAGTGAAATAAGTGTTCAGAATTTGGGGTGTCCCATTGATCCTAAATGAGGAATATGTATGCAAGCCTATACAAATGGAGAACCAGCAAATTGCTATGTGACTGTAGCTATGGATTTAACCAAAGGACTTTGAAGTGAATGGGGCCAGTTCTTTCACTTTGGAGATTTTCACCGCCCTCAGTACTTTCCTAGTCCGTCCTCCATACCTTAATGGGTTCTGGGAAAATGTCCCTCTCACTTTTAACTTTCAACTAAATCTACATTCCATATTATATATTTTTCCTGAACCTTAGCCATGATGAGCACTTCCTCGAATGAATGAAGTTGCAGAGACAAAAGCATGACTGTCTTAATATCTTCTGAGTTAGGTAGGTGTGCCCATCCTCTGCAAGACAGCTTCTGCCCAAATAACTGTGCAGAATAGCTATTTTCTACTGAGATCACTTATGTGCTGCATTCTCAGTCAAGAACTTTTTGAGGAGTTGGTTTTATATGTGATTCTTTATTAGAACGGTTGTGAACATATTGGGCAGTCTTGAAAATGAAGTTTTTAAAAATTAATTTCTTTTTCACACATGACACGATCAAAGAAATGTGAAGGGATGGCTCACCCTGCTGAGTAAAATTTTTGCTCCCTTCAGAACTTCTTGATTTCCAAAGTTAACCTCTATAGCTCTTGCCAGCATACCATCATAGGACCCTAAGTGGGTCAATGTTGCAGGTGGTAGCAGTTTCAGTGGGTACTTCCAGGTACTCGAAACATTGATGATCACTTTCAGAAGGTCTTCAGTCTAAGCAAGCAGATTTAACATTGCATTGAATAAGCAAACCAGCATGGTAGACACATTGTGTGTTCATGCAAAATCAAAAATTGCAATACTGCGTTTTAAGTAATAAGTATATTAAAATGTTTCTTAGAATATGATGCATATTATATAAATGTGAAGTTTAAGCCATTGAAAGATAGTTTGCTATCATAAAACTAACTAGGTCTGAATAGTTTTCTAAGGACATGTCAATAATAATTAGTTTTGTTGTCTACATGTCATGTGACTTATGGTGAGTTTTTTCTATTTAATTGCATTTCTCATCTATGATAATGAAAGATTTGCTGGATCTCCAGTGTCGCCAGGATATGATTGAAACCACAGCAATGCTAGCACTGAAAGTCAAAGGTCAACAAATTTTCTTCACATTAGTGAATCAATTTGCTCATCTAAATGCTTAATGCTGATTTCTGGATTATTGTAAATTATTTACAAATAAATATAGCGAAGAAAACATGCGGTTAAGATAGTAATTTTCTAAGTAAATCCTACTCCATACCTCTGGCACAGCAACATACTTATCATTATGTCCAGCAAAAAAAGAATATGACTCAGCACTGCTTTTAATACCAACATCAGTGGGTATCACAATGAAATATGACATGCCCAGTTTATGGTCATTGCCAGAATCTTGTTTGACAGCCATATCTGATTTCAACGTCATGATATTATGTTTATAGTCAGTCTTTTGCAATGAAAAGAAGAGTAATGGAAATCAATGCACATGGGAAAGGAAATATGTAAAGGATATTAAGAAATGGAGCAGGCCAAATGGTAAAAATTAGTTGATGGTAGGATTATGGCAAGATGATTACTACTGAGGAATTGGGGTGGATGATGCTCAGCTTTACATTCTTGCTCGACATGCAAGAGGTCCAATTGTTTGTCAACTTTCTGAGCCTCAGTTTATTATTTTTCTTTCTTTTTATTTTGTTTGTTTTGTTTTTCGAGACAGGGTTTCTCTGTGGCTTTGGAGCCTGTCCTGGAACTAACTTTGTAGACCAGGCTGGTCTCGAACTCACAGAGATCCTCTTGCCTCTGCCTCCCAAGTGCTGGGATTAAAGGCGTGCGCCATCATTGCCTGGGTATCTCAAGTTACAGAAATTTGTGTGTCTAATACATGTATGACTACCAACATACTGCTTTTTGAAGTGTCTATGAAAGTAGCTCTCTGTCAAAATTCTCTCTTCTCCAACTCTTTCTTTAATTTCCATTATTACAGTCACACTTTAAAGGAGAATAGTTTTACGTAGGAGATTGGTGCTAGTGATAAAATCATATAGAACACTTATATATGTGCAAAGTATGCATATAATAAGTTTAGTTTAAATCACAAAAAATAATTATGAATGGTAGTCAGAGGAATAGATAAAACAACCACATATTAGAGCTACTGAGGAATGTAAACCCCAGCATAATATAGGTTATCATGAGATTCGCTACAGAATATGCAGAGAACCCTTTTGTTCAGCTGATTTTCAATTAAGATATAGGAGAAGGTAGATCACTAATGTTGTATTGCATAAATAATGAAACAGAGAAAAGACCAAGGGAGTTTCAAACTTCCAAAATAAACTGCACATTGGTGATTTAAGTAGCCTGCTGACAGTGGAGGAACCTTTAAGATTATATCATAACCACTACTGTATTTGATTTCTTCCACATAGGTATGGGTGTGTATTTAACCATTAATATCCAATTCAGATCAGAATGTTTAATCCATCTAGCAAGGTGTTGGCAAAATTATCTTCTACATGGGCAACTTAGGTGTCAGGTATAATGTAAGATGGCATCTGACTTAAAGTGGGTAAGTTACCTACTGTGCGGTGTCATGCTTTTCTGCCTGACCCTTTTTTCATCATTCTATGGGATCTGTGAGTATTGTAACTACACTAGCCCCAGTAATTACATACAGCACAGATAGCTAGAGCACTGCCAACATTTCTTTGGTAAATACCATGAAGAAAAACTTACTTTTTTTGAAGTAGAGATGGAAGTGGTGTGGCAGGTGTTGTTTCTACTGTCTCTAAACAATCTTCCCTTGGCTAACTTCTTATCCTGGAGGGAATGAAGTGAGTCAAGTCTTTGTAATTTCAGAATAATAAACACATCCATGACAAGGTTATTAATGTATTTGATAAGTATTCAAATGTATCACATAGGGTCTGCATAAAACTGAAAGAGAGGATAGAAACAAATACTGTATATCTACCTTTTCTTCCCATGAGATATATAGTCGTATGTTCTGGCCTCACAAACTCTTCTCACCCTCTCACTCTGCTCTTCCTGTTTGCCATTCCTAAAAATCATTCTTTTGAAAGAAAGTAATAAATGCTCTAGTCCAAAAGCATTTAGTTTTTTAAATATCAGAATTCTAGGATTTGATTTGTGTGTCATCCAATAGTGTCTTTCTATTAATATTTTTGAATAATTTGTTTCCTGTTGATTCAAAGATGATGTGCTACTGCCAATAGATAGCTGAAAATTTCTACTGTTTTCTCAAGTAAAATGGAGGTAGAGTTGAACCGTAACAACTTCATGGCAAATTTGTAATTTAGTTGTGTTAATGGCATCAAATTTCAACGTAAAAATCTGGATATCTTTGAAGAAGCAATCAGCAATGAATGAGGATAGAATTCAGCATTTAATGTGATTATATTAATCAACTGAAGTTTATGTTTACTTAGGGTGCTTATTAATTTAAATATATATCAATAATAATAATCAGCAAATTTATAAAAGTGTAATGGGTTTCTAGCAACACTGCACTTAAAAATTGTGAGTGAAGAAGGGATGAAAGAAACACTAATGAATGAAAAGGACAATGGGAAGTTATATTCACAACTCTACAGACATAGGTTTCACGTCCCTAATTTTGCTCTGTCTTTTTTTGTTTTCACTGTAGTGACCCACCAAAACGGACAAAAAAAAATGTATCACCAACATGAAGGAGGAAAAAAACGCTCCCTTCTACACCAATATTCTGATTGTAATTAGTTACTCACAACTAGAAACCTTCAACAATGTTTCTTGGCATTTTCAAGTTTCTGAACCGCTACTTTTGTTGCTGTTGTTTTCCACTATGCGTAGTTACAGATTAGTTTAGTTTTATTTTCTCCCAATGACTCACTGCAGGGTAGTGCTTTTATATTGGATATCTCAAGAGCACTTGCGGGAAAAAAAAAAATGCCCACAGAACCAGTCTTCAAACACGACCAGGAAATCACAAATCACAGTTCCTTCCTGGCAATTTTTTCTGGACTTAATGTTCAAAGAAGTTTAAATGGTTATTTTTAAGGTTTATTAGAGGAAAAATCGAAAAAATAATCATTGCTTTCTTTACAAATCTTTGCAATTTCATGAAACTTCCTATATTTCCTCATCGACACTTTCATAATTGGATGTTCCTATTACATATAAAACGTATTGGTTGAAATTAGATTCCTGATGCTACATGGTTAAAAGGGTAGCGTTTTCTCACATATACTTTAGGGAAGAATTCTGAAATAAGTGAGATACTTACTAAAATTTTATACATTTGTCGAGAAACTATACGGGTGTGATGCGAAATGGAAAGCAATTTGTAATACAACTCTTCATTCGTCATCTGGTCATCGCTTGTGGAGGTCACGTGTTCCCAAAGGAGTAGGCTTGACACCAGCAGCAACAGGCCCATCCCTGCTTAACAGAGAAATGATTCTGAGATGATGTTTTCAAATAAGGTTCCAAGAGCTATATTCTATGGTAAGCACTATATGTTCTCAGAGTCCTGTGCCAAATCAGTACTGTATAATGAGTTGGGGGTATGCTCCTTACTCTGTGGGAATATAGGGAGGAGACACATTTTCACAGTTCACACCTTGAGAGGTAGGTGATCCTTCAGCTTTGGCTGCTCCAGAGGAGCTTCCAAAACTTGGACACATTTGAACAGAGATGAATCCAAAGCTAGAGTCCTTAAATCATCACTATATATATTTTGATGTCTTGGGAATATAAGTTCATTTTCTATTTAATAAATTTTAAGTTTATAGCTAATTGATTTTTCTTTTAACTATCACCCAAGAGTTAAGATGATTGGTACGAACATGTTCTTTTCTTTCTTATGCTGTTTTATTTGGTATACACCAAAATAGTAGAGAATCAAACTGGCCATTACTATATATATTATCCTTTGGAACTAAATATTTATTAAGTTTGAGTTAAGTGAGCAGGCACAGGTCAAAACCCTGACAAGCCAAATAATTATAGATTTCTCAGGAAGATCTCTGTGAGTTTCAGGCCAGCCTGCTGTACACTGTACGGAGTGAGTTCCGAGTTCCAGGAGAGGCTCCAAAGCTACACAGAGAAACCATGCCTCGAAAAATCAAAAAAGAAAAAAAAATCTCATCTCCTTTGCCTTGAATGTAAGTGAGACATGAACACATATCAGCTCTCTGCAGACTGCAGCAATAATAGGAGAAAAGAAAAGATAATATACAACCCAATCTGTACCAAGTAACGCACTGCCTGCTAAAGCTTACTTAGAGGACCACAGATGAATGTCACTTACAGGAGCACGGATGAGTCAATGCCAACTGCATCTCTGAGACGTTCCACCACAATGGTGTGGTCTCCAGCTGGGGAAATTGCCTCACCTGAGTGCTTCCTTCCGTCAGGTTTCCGCCTCCTATATATACTAACAGACAGTACCCAAAGCCAAACAGAGCTTGGTGGGGGGGGTGGCAGGGGAGCACGAGGAGCAATGTCTATCGCACAATGAGTCTCTTCCTTCAGGGAGTATAAATTCTACTTGGAGCAGTCTTGCTTCAATGTGGTTTCTTCTGTTTTGTCATGCTATCTCTAGGGTTCAAGTAATTTTGCAAATCGTTCTTTGTTCCATAATGACTCATAGTCATTTCTGTCAAGAGTAATGTGCTTGTTCCCTAATAATGTTTTCCTAGGTCAGGGCCTTTGTTCTTTCTGCCGTCGTTCAGGTGGTTTAAATATACTCTATTCTTTGTCAGCCTTAAGCTGCCAGACCACAGCAAGAGTCAGTTATTCTCACGAATGTAACAAAATGTGAATCTATGCCATCCACCACCAAACTCTGGAAAAGATTTCTCTCAACAATGCTGGCCACAGTTCCAGTAACCTCTAGGAACAGACACAAATACTTATAAGGTACCTTTTCAGCTACATCACATACATTTAACAAAAGAAATGATCATGCCCTCCTTGGTGGAATATGTTTTTGCACTGTTATGACATGTGGATTTGGTATTCCAGGGTTGCCTTTTAATCAAATAGGAGAGCTATTGATTGCAACTCAACTGTTACACTAGATTTATTACTGGATACACTTTAACAGACTCCCTTATGGCTTTACCATGTGGCTGAATGGTGCAGTTGCTAACAATTGTTGCAACAAGGCCATGAGTTCAACTCTAACCGTAAGGCAAGATTTCTAGATTTGCTATTAGTTAAACCTTGACAGATTCCCTTATGACTTTACCATGTAGCTGAATAATATAGTTGTTGACAATTTCTGGGACACAAACAGTGTAGTGGGTTTTGTAAGCTTCTAGATCATTACTACAAACCTGAAATTTTCATGTTATTGAACCACAATATACAACTTCTTCAGCATTAAGACCAAAACTATATACTTCCGAAGTGCAACCGACAGCATGCACAGTTACTAGTGTCCTGTGCAACCCCTTTACCCAAACTCATAGAGGAAAAACTAAACTGACAGAAGGCACAATCATCAGTTTCAATAAACTTCTATATACAAGGAATGACTTCTCACATGTGTGCTGAGTACCTTCATATAAATTATATAATTACCATCTTGTGTTTCCAGATTATTTTTCAAATTGAAAAAGTCACGGAAAGCCTGGCGTTATCTAACAGAATGCTATCGATGGAAGACAGTTGGAAGAAAATGCAGCTGTAATCAAGATGAAGAATCTAGAGGGCACCGAGATTTTCACATAACCAGCACAAGATGAAAAGCCCTCAAGTCTCAGCAACTACGAAGACAAGCAGCCAATCATCTAAACATGAATGAAAAATGCTACTCTATTTAAGTTTCTATAATCTACCACCATTCTGCCTTTCCTACCCTGACCTCCTTGTGGCATCTTGCATTGTACTGTCCCTGTGACCAGATGAGATGGTTTGAGGTGGCTCTTGGATCATCAAGGGCTAAAGTAGGATCTCATCCTATTCTGGTGTGCTATACACATTACCCTCACCCCTAGATCTGGCATATGAGTTCAGACATGTATGCTCAATGGGCCTGGTCATTACAGATTGCTTATTTACTAAATCTGTTTGCTCAAAGGGCCTACATGAGTGAGTAATCTCCTTTGCATTATCTTTTTTTTCTTTTTTTCTTTATCTTTTTTTTATTTTTCCATTTAAAAATTTACACTTCCGGGGCCGGAGAGATGGCTCAGTGGTTAAGAGCATTGCCTGCTCTTCCAAAGATCCTGAGTTCAATTCCCAGCAACCACATGGTGGCTCACAACCATCTGTAAAGAGGTCTGGTGCCCTCTTCCGGCCTGCAGGCATACACACAGACAGAATACTGTATACATAATAAATAAATAAGTATTTTTTTAAAAAATTTACACTTCCTTCCCTCCTCCCATTCCCCTTCCACTTCCCCACTCACTCTCCTCTCTCCCCATCCCTGCTTGAGAGAGGGCAGGGAACCCTGTCCTGTGGGAAGTCCAAGGCCCTCCCCCCCTATATCCAGGCCTAGGAAGCTGTGCATCCAAATAGACTAGTGTCCCCAAAAGCCAGTACATGCAGTAGAAACAAGTCCCAGTGCCTTCTCTGTCAGCCCCCATTGTCAGCCACATTCAGAGAGTCCGGTTTGATCACATGCTCCTTCAGTTCCGGTCCAGCTGGATTTGGTGAGCTCCCATTAGAACAGGCACACTGATGAGAAATTCCTTTTTTGGCTATAAAAAAAATGATCTGTAAATCCATAGTGTATAAGTTTAAAACATACCACAACAATGTATCCAGAGTAGAGAACAGGGACAGCCTGTGGTCCAGAGTACTTAAAACTCAGGAAATGTCTGGCTATTCTGACTCAGAGTCAGACTTAGATATATGATCAAGACTATGTCTGACAAACTTTTATAAAATGCATGGTGACCCTAGGCATGGTTGAAAGAAGAAAATTGCACGTTTGTCTGTCCCCCAGATCAATCAGAAGGTAGAGAATCAAGTCCATTTTCTATTAGCATGATTTTTCCCCCTCTGGTTTGAGTGGCAATCATAGAAATTCATATTATGGCTCAAAGGATCCACTTTTCCATGTATAATTTCTCCTAAATCATCAATGAGGAAGATTTATGGACAATTTTCTCTGTAGTCAGATACACAGAACCTCTGTATGCTGATATATTTTACCTGATGTTTTGATTTGTGAGACTGACGCTCTCTCTCTCTCTGTGTGTGTGCATTTGTGTGTGTGTGTAGATACAGATGCCAGAGAACATTCTTGATTTTTTGTGACCATAGAATTTATTTATTTATTTATTTATTAAAGATTTCTGTCTCTTCCCCACCACCGCCTCCCATATCCTTCCCCCTCCCCCAATCAACAGAGAATGAAATTATTTTTAAATACTCTCTCACTGACATGAGTCTCACCATTTAGACTAAACGGGCTGCTCAGCGACTCAAGAATTCCTATATCTCTTTCCCCAGAAATAGCATTCACATGCATGACATTTTCCTGGACATCTTTACTTTAGTTCTGAGGGGGAAACTAAGGTCCCCACATGTATGAAACAAACACTCTATCAGCATATTCTGCTGATCTCGTTTGTGAAGAATGCTGTGATTGTTAAATTCCATGGTATGGAGAGTTAGAGTATACTTTCTTGATCTAGACCTGAATTTGTTTTGTGCTCTTTTAAAGCTTTAAAAGAACGTACATTTAACCATGGGATACCATTTGCTCAATAGAGGCTTTGTTCATGTTTGTGTAACACAGTAAAGGTATGTTTAAATTCCCACAAGCCTCTTGTGGGGTTCCTGTGTTTTATTAGGTGCTCTTTTAATCTTTGTCTCATCATTTGTGTTTTTAAAGCCCAATGGATTCAACTTAGATGAATCTTTTGAGTAGAGTATTATGAATTGAAATATCTGTTGTTCAGCAATTTCATCTTTGATTAAAGCCTTCCTTTTTAGAGATAATCTCTTGAAGATGGAGGATGTAAAAAGGGAAGTGAAGAAACCAGATATTCTAAGTGGAGGTGAAATATTCCATCCTTCTAGGAAGCTTAATCAACTAGAAATATAAACAGTTTCAGAAAGGCCATGAAATTGAAATTGATCACTCACATTTAACACACACAAGCACACATGCACACGTGTACACACACACACACACACACAAACACACCTATTTGTATATAATCCAAGCATGTATCCAGCATATATAAGCTACAGAGACTGACAAGGCATACTGTCAGATAGAAAAGTACATTTTTTGGAAGTTGAGGGCCCTAAAGTCCACCAAACCAATTGAGCTACCTTGAGGCAAAGAGACCTAACTGAGAAGGTAGGAAGACACTCAATACCTTTGGGGTGACCTGAAAACAGCATAGCTACATATTTGAGCTGCTAGTAACTTGTACACTGTGCTCCATGTTTCCTGGCCCTTCACCAAATGCTGGGCTGACCTTTTGATGATGCAGCTGTCATTCATCATTTTCCCGCTACAGATAACCCTTCACCCATACTCCTGTAAGTAGCAATGATAAAAATCACTGTTTCATCCTGGTGGAATTTGGATATTTTTCGTTTCCCTACTTTGTGTGAATAACCATGCTTTCATTTCTCACAATGATTAATGTCATAAAGCAATATCTCAAATATCTTACACTTGAACAAAGGTTGTGGTACTGCCTTTGTTGAAGTGGGGGTTAAAAATCCATAAGAATAATATTCTTATATGTGTGTATATTTTGCATTGTGTGTAGAGAAAATGTGAACATAAAGTTTCTTCCTATATGGTTCTTCACTGTTTTTTTATGATACAGCATCTCAAATCTATCTTGAATTTGGATATTTCGATTTGCCTGGTTTTCAGGACCAATGTGGAATTTTCATCTCTACTTGCTAGCTTTAAAACTATAGAAAGGTTCATTTCATGTTGCAAATGGTCACCAACATCCTCACCCAACTATTGGCCTCATTGGTTTTTATACTGACGAGCTGGACATGGAATGCCAACTATTTTAATAGTGAAATAGATGTTATGGGAGTAATAATTTGATTTAATTTAAGGTACACTTTACAATGTTCATAATAACTCATTCCTGGATCCATTAACTTGTTCAAAATTGTAATAATTGACATGTAATAGATCTTTAAAAAACATAATACTCTTTTTCTGCTCCATGTATGTAGTAGCAAATTTTTCTCTCAATACTTTCCTTCATACTCATAAAGTGATGAATCTCTCAACCATCATTCTTATCAAAGAAGAAACTTTATACAATATATGGTGATTCACAAAGATATTAACAACAAGTAAGCATGCAGAGTATAAAAGATTATAGATTGCTCGGCATCCAATGGGATAATTGAATCAAAACATCCCCCAACAGGTTCAGGGACCATCAGAGTACTGGAGCTTAAATCATTGTCAGAGCCAGAGGTAGAATATGCCTATAATGAGTCAGTATTTGCTAGACATGACAGGGCAACTGGACATATTAATTCACAGCAGCTATGAATGTATGTGCAATACCTGTGTAAGATCAAGTTTGCTATTATACAATTACTGATGAGAGAGGAGTGCATTAATTAATACCCATACATAAGTAGTTATTGGCAATTGATGCCTGCTGGGGTATGGAGAGCGAATTTTCTACAAGTATGAAGTCTCTGATAGACTACCTATGCAAAAGTAGATGATCCTAGCCCGTATAACACAAGACTGAACTTTGTGGATTCAGTGTAATTATAAAGAGGACATATAAAATTGGGAAGAAAACATCATGGTACATTTTGTTTTCCTATAAGTTTTGGAGGGTTGGGACAAGTTTTCTAAAAGAAGGGCAAATCTGGATGCTACTGGGTATTTTTCAAAGCTGCTGACGATGAGTCAGCTCTCTAGAAATGTTTTATTTTTAGAAACTTGAAAAGTTCTCAAGTTTAAGGAGTGATTAATTTGGAATATTATTTTAAAAGTAGATATCCAAAATTATTTAGTTTTGTTCCTTTTTTAGTTTTTTTTTTTTTAACATAAGATTTTTCTGTAGCTTTGGAGCCTGTCTTGGAACTATGTTTTGTAGACCAGGCTTGCCTTGAACTCACAGAGATCTGCCTGCCTCTGACTCCCAAGTGCTGGAATTAAAGACATGCACCACCACTGCTTGGCCAAAGTTATTTAGTTTTAAAAGTATTTCTGGAGCTTGGGGAGCTCAGTAGAAGAGGGGGAGGAAGAACTGTAAGAGCAAGAAGGGTCCAAAACTGCAGGAGAATGCTGCCTGCAGAATCAACTAAGCAGGGGTCATAGGGGTTCATGGAGACTGAAGTATCAATCACATAGCCTAAATATGTCTACCCTAGGTCCTCTCCATACATATTATTGCTGTTAGTTCGGTGTTTTTGTGGAACTACTAACAGTGGGAGTTGGGGTGTCCCAGACTGATTTGCCTTCCCTTGGGACCTTTTTCCTCTTACTGGGTTACCTTGCCCAACCTTGATCTGAGTGTTTGTACCTAATCTTGTTATATCTTGTTTATGCTTTTCAGTTGATATTTCTGTGTTGGGACTAATTAAGTCCTGGCCTTCAGCTGCTCTTCCCTGTCTAGAGCCTTCTAATTGAAGTTACTAGAAGCTGTGCCTAGCTTAGAGGATCAGAGGATGGGATTTTCACCTGTTGGCCATTGACTGCAGTGCATTTAAGCCTCCGTGGTGCTATTAATGGGCTTTTTGGTACCAGTATTGGAAGGTCTGTGTGTCGGTCTGTCTCTGCGTGTGTATTCTCAACCTCCTGCCCCTTGCCCGAAGCTCGCGAACTGAGTTCTAGCGCATAGAGCGCAGACAGGGGCTGCGGTGAGTGGCATCTCTGCAAGGCCTTCTCTCTTCTGAAGGGAAAAAAGAAGCAGTAGATATAGGGATGAGGAGGAAGGACTGGAAGAAGTGGAGGGAGGGGAACTTGAAGTCAAGATCTATTCAAAATAATAAAATAAAAATATTTTTGATTTATTCTTTGATAGTTACAAATAGATTATTTTGCTCAAATTCCTCCCATTTCTTTATATTCTCTCAAATCCCAAAGTTGAATATTTAACTTCATATTCTATCTCCCTTCCATATTGATGTCTATGGTCTATGCTGCTGTCAAGGCCCATGTTGGTGTTCATGGTCCTTGTTGTCCTCAAAGGTTATGTTGGTGTCTGGGATCTGTGCTGTTTCTGAGGTCCATGTTCTGTGCTGCCATATGTCTGTGTGGATGCCCGTGATCCATACTGCCAAGAGAAACCAAGTGGAATCCATGATTTGTGCTCCTGCTGGCCAGTAAGGGAAAGATGCCTCTTTTGCAGCAATATAGATGAATGCAGACCCATGAACGAGAGCAAAAGACAGTGACACCACCCTGAAGAAAATGGGAAACAGCTCAGACAAGAGGATGTTGAAGTGAGTCACTGAAGATTGTGATAAAGATGCTGAGGTTTTGCTCTTCTCAGTTGATTGATGTAGAATGTGTTCTGTATGGTGTTGACATGTCTTATCATCATTAGGTTAATAAAGAAGCTGATTTGGCCAATAGCCAGTCAGAATAGAGCCTGGCAGGAAATTCAAACAGAGAGACAGGGTGAAATAAGATAAAGTCAGGTAGATGCCAGCAACTGCCCAAGAAGCAAGATGTGAGGTAACAAACCCCATGCCTTGTGGTAAAATATAGAATAATACAAATAGGATAATTTAAGTTGTAAGAGCTAGCTAATAATAAGCTAATATGCCAAACAGTTTGTAATTAATAGTAAGACTCAGAGTGGTTACTTGGAAACAGGTGGGCAAAGAGAAAGCTCTTGTTACAGTTAATGACTTCTGGCCAGTGTGTGGGGAAGGACTCCAATATCTTCAAGGGCTTGGCTGCTGGAACTGTGACCATGCACCCGTGAGTAAATGATTAGCACACAAATTGTAACTTGGTGTATTTCTTGTTCTTTTTTTTTTTTTGGAAGGGGGTTATAAGGGTGGAAGAGTGTACCTCAGTGGAATGAGAAGTAAGTACGATTGGTTTGCACTGTATGAAATTTCCAGGTAATTAATAAGAAAATTATGATGAGGAAAAATAATAAAGTATGGAAAAAATTACAAAATACATGCCATTTGATTTGTATTGGCCAGCTCCTCCTAAACATGGACACTGGCCTGAAGAATGTTGATATATTATGTGTCACTCTCTTGAAGAAAATTGTTTTTCACTCTCTTGGCATCCATCCATTTTGATTATCAAATATGTTCTTAGCTAAGTATGGTACATTTGAGCCCAATTCCCCTCCTCTGTCCTAAAATTTTGTCTGGTTTTATCTATAGGTATTGCTCTTAGAGAGTCTCTGTAATTTCAGAGGTCTATTTTCCATTCTGTGTTTAGAATAATTTGATTCCTTTGACTATTACATTATTTCTGTTCCCTCTTCTGCATAAATCTAAATCCTTATGGGAGTAGTTTGATATAAGTATCCCACTTAGAGCTTAAAATTCCAAGATATGTCACAATATGTTCAAAATCCGGATGTAGATTTTCATGTTAATTACTATCTACTATAGCAAGAAGCTTCTCTACAGAAGTTTGTGACACACAGATGTATGAGTATAGCAATGTGTCATTAGTAGCCATTTTATTGCTATGTTTCCTTGGAAGAATAATTAAGGTATGTTTGTCCCTTGTGCCCATGACCAATCTATTCTTAGGTTCCTGGCAGATATGAGTTTTAGCTTATGGAGTAGGGCATAAGTGCAAAGAAAATGTAGTAGGTTACTTACAATACATTTTTCTCCATATTTTCACAAGAAGACATGTTTTAGAAACAGGTTGTTATTTTGATTCACTGGGTTTATAGTTGAATGAGGTTGATGATTCCTTTTTTTCCTCTGGTGGCATGGATAACACTTGCAAGCATTATAGATATAACACATGCAGGTGAGGCTTTCACTTGTATACCAACTAGAATTCCACATGTGCTATGATGTAAATATATGCTATCTTAAGGACCAGAGTCTTACAACAGACTGTGTAGGTATTTAATAGCAACGATAATTATCCTACAATATTTGGATGGTCTATGGGAATCCTTTGGCCAATAACTCAAAATTATATGGCATTTCTAATAATGACATTTCTTATATGGTAGAATAATATCTAGTTGGGGTATTTTCCCCTTCATTTAAGCTTCTTTAATATAAGTATAAATTTGAGAATGCTTATGTGGTAGTAAGTTTACAGATGACTTTTCAAAGGGCATTTGTAGTTAATTATCTCTATCTTTATTTCCTTCTCTATCCCCTTGTCCTCAAATACCTCATTCTTTTTACCCTGCTTATATATCGCCTTGATATGCTCTTATAGTCCAAATTCCATTTAAGATAAAAACTCATAGATGAGGGATACACAAAACATATGTCAATATAAATAAATAAAATCACAGCAACATAGTTACAAACAGAAAGCAGCTCAATGCTTTTCCACTAAAATTAGAAGCCAGACAAAGATGCCAATACTGGTTCAAAATCATATATAAAGTCTTAGATTGATCAATAAAATAACAGAAGGAGATTGGAGTGATACAAATAAGAGAGGGAGAAGTCAAAGTATCCTTAACTTGCAGATGATATAGATTTGTATATAAGAAACTCTGAGGATGCAACCAGAAATGTTTATAGCTGACAGACTCAGAAAAGTATAAAGATAGAAAATTAAAATTCAAAAATCAGTAGTCTTCCAGTATAAAAGTGACAAACATACCAAACCAGAAAACAAGGAAGCAATTTCTTTCACAATAGTCCCCAAACAATCTCAGAATAAGTCTAATTAATCAATTGAAAGACTTTTATAATAGTAAGTTTAGGATGCCAAATTAAAAAAAAATGAAGAAGGCATGAGAAAATAGAAAGAATTTCATGATTGGTAGGATTAATAATATGTAAATATCTGTTTTTTTGAATTCTAGACTCAATGCAATCTCCATCAAAATCCCTGTAAAATTCTTCCCAGAAATTGAAAAAAGATCTCAAACTTCATTTGAAAATGAACAAACAAACAATTATAGCTGAAACAATCCTGAACAATAAAAGAATTCTTGAAGTCATCACTATTCCTGAATTTTAGCTGTACTACAATGATATAGTCACAATATTAGGAGAATGTTGACAATAAAGCAGACGTGTTTATCAATGGATTAGAACTGAAGACTGAAGCATAAATCTACATGTTTACAGACACATGATGTTTACAAAGAACAAAAAAGATACACTGGAGGAAACACACCACCTTCAAAATCTTATGCTGCTCAAATTGGATAACAGCATGCATCTTAAATAAACCCATTCCTATTATTCTCTGTATCGCCACAAGGTGGTGGCTTATGGGTAAATTTTATGGTAATAAAACATATTCACAGCACACAGAGGGGAATCCTGCATAATTAAACCCTATCACTGAAGTCATTGCTCAAGTGAGTCAATAGTAGAGCCCTATGTGTATGTTGGCTTATTATTTATAAACGTAAGACTATTTTAGTAATTTCTGGCAAAAAAAAACTCAATAAAATATAGGAAAAGAAAGTTCATGAATATTTACACGAGTGTATTTACCTCACTCTCTTCTAGGTTTTCCATCATTCAGTTATCCTAGTCTTCACTTTTTTTGGTCTCTTTTAATCTTCTGCTTCATTTATACCAGAGTTAGGGTGGTCAATGTTCCTGCTATCCTGTTTCTTTCTTTTTTTGTCAAGCTGACACTGAGTTTCTTCTGTAACAACTTCAGGATACCTCAATTTTTGTCTGGATTCAGTACTTGTCTAACAACTTCACACAAGTAAAAACTTTAATACTGCATACTTTTTTTTAATTTTCCATATCTAAAGTATTTCTTTCTGTTCATATATTGCCTTCTATATCTACATTGATAACCATTGTTTTTATCATATAGCCATGAATTTTTTAATTTATTTATTTATTTATTTATTAAAGATTTCTGTCTCTTCCCCACCGCCGCCTCCCCTATCCCTCCCCTCCCCCAATCAAGTCCCCCTCCCTCGTCAGCCCAAAAAGCAATCAGGGTTCTCTGCCCTGTATTTTTCAAGCTGAAATTATGCATCCTGTATCACAATTAAGCTTCGCCAGGCTTTTCTTTGCAAATAGTCTAGGGTAATGTGAATATCACAGGGTCATAGGAGATACCTCGGATCCACTTAGATGACATAATTTATAAAGTGATGTATATGTGAAGATCTCAGAGTTTTGTTCAAAATCAGCAAAAGAGTTATATTATACAATATTCTAGAAGAATTGTTAGATGTGCTGTCCTCCATTTTGTCATTGTTCCATCATGCTTTCAGTTTTCCAGTTCTAACTCATCAGCATCTTGAAACTCTGCTTTCCTAGTCTCATCTTCATTAACCACTAAACTTGTTCGAATCATTTTTATGAGTGTATTAAGTATTATACTAATCTTAGTATAATATTTTTTTTATTTAACCATCACTATTTCAGAAAAAAATCTCATAAAAAAGCCAATTATTTTTTTCTCAAAATGTACCTTTAGTGTTCATCATGTGATTTATTGATCCATGAGATCATTCTTTTACCACATTTTCTGTTTTAATATGGTTTCTACTATTCTCCCTATGCTAGAACAATTTATTTGAATGTAAGCTTATAAGTTGAATACCCTAGAAGCAGTAGACTACATAGACACTCTGGTGTTCTCAAACATATTCTCTGCTTTCCATTTGTTTATCTTATATATCACTTATGTTTTCTCTTAATTTTACCTGAAAAACTCAGACTTCAGCTAGAATGTCACCACTGAGAGACATGCTACCAAGTCTTCTGGTCTGCTGAACTATGTCTAAATAACTGGGAAATGTTTGTTTTCTATTTCCACTTTTAAAGTATTAAAATGGTCTTAGATTCTAAGCTAGAGAAAAGTAAAATTTTGCTTCTTTCCTAAGATGGCCTAATGGATGATCAAGAGGCAGGAAGACACTAGAGAAATATAGATCTGTTTCATACTTCTTTTCTATTACATTTTTGAACATTTGGATTAATGATGCTTATAGATAGTCCAACATTATTTAACCTGCATTGTTGTTATTGGACTAAAAATTTGCTTTTATAAACTACCTCGGATATCCATCCCGTTGATACAAAGGATCTTATGAGTAGCAACAATCTCTTGCTTTGATTTTGCAAAAATGATCTCTCTTCATTCACTGTGAACTTAAATAAGTTTTATGGCATCTTGAATGCTTGCCAAACTTCCGATTTTTACATGCACATCACAAAAGCCTGGGTATATATTATATTAAATGGAAACAGGAGACTTTCTTAAAATTTCACACTGAATTTGCTGTTTATAAATGCTTAGATTTTATTTTATAAGAAGAAATCCATTATATGCATGCATGCATTGACAAGAAAAAAAAAAGAATTAAAGTTCTGCTTCAACAAGGACCCTGTTAACAGAACATTGCAGGGACGTGCACTTTGCACTTCTTAAAACAAACACTCATTATTAAAGACAACTCGGCACCTCAAGACCTTGAGAAAAGTGTCGATCTTATGAGTATCCCGTCTCAGGCAGCGGACAAGGCTATAAAAGGCAAAAAGTTGAGTGTCTTCATCAGCTGACTTTAAGTCTGACAGTCCAGACCAGACAGGGGAGTCAGTTTCTTCATATACAGTCTTGGTCTAAAAATCAAATGGACAGGTATTATTAACATTATCTTTTATCCCTTTCTGTATCTATATGCTCTGTGTGTGTGTGTGTGTGTGTGTGTGTGTGTGTGTGTGTGTGAAATATTTTGGGTAAAATTCTTCCAGTGACATCTACATTGATTTTTTTAAGAGAGCTGCTTTTACCAGCAATTCATGGCAGACCCCTTTAGATCTGATTCCCTAGTCTGTGGGCTACAAAGTGAAGATACCACATCACACATGTGACACAAATTCTGAAAGTAAATTCAGGTCCTCACACATGGAAGGAAGGCACTCACAAACATGATGTATCTCCCAGTGCACCTTTCTCATAAATATTTAATTAACCCTGGTAGAACATAGGGGACTATACATTAATAGTGAAAAATGCTGGAAATTAAGGTAAAGTCATTAGATACCTAAACATAAATTGAAGCAAGCATATGTACTTTCTGACACTCAACTGATTTCAGATGAGACACATTCACACACGAGTGGACAAATAGTGAACCAGCAAGGTACTATTGCTGGGTACATGAAATTAACTAAACTACAATATAAAGGCTAGCATCAGTTCTTTTACTTCGGGAAGTTTTATGTACAGTACTTTCCATGATGTGCCCTTCATACCATGTTAGTTCTGGTAGAGAGTCTTGATCCTTCCATTATTTTCAGGTAAATGCATTCTACATTTATATACTATATTGCACATGAGCAGAATATTTTATTTAATGTATTATGGTGCAGGTTATGTAGGCTGTGACAGCTATAAGATCTTCTGAATTAGTACACCGGAGTGTCCACCCTATTCAAGAAAGGTACTGTCAAAATTTCTACGAGGTACACTACTATTTTCTACACAGATCACTGTTCTATGGGCTTATTAGATAACCTGGTATTTGGGTTCAAATCCTTTTTGAATGACATAATACAAAAATTTTATAAGTAAAATAAACAAAGACACAATGTAGAAACACCTTACCCTGTTGAGAATGGTTTTAAGTCCCTCCAGAAGAACAAGACTTTTAGCCTTCACAGCATTGACTGTTTTCAGCATATCATCAGAAGGTTTTGGAAGAGAGGGCACTGCCGACACCAGATGTTTCAGCGGTTCTTCCCAGGCATTAGTGATGTTGATGATTGCTTTCAGAAGGTCTTCAGTCTAAGCAAACATCATTGGATTTAATATTAAACTAGGTAACATACAGCTCGGTAGATAGATTCTTGTTTTTTTTTTTCACACGAGAGACAATCTACAGTATACTTTTATTATTAATACTATATTAATGATTTTATAATATATAAATATTGCATAAATATAAAATGACAACTACTGAATTCCACTTGGCTAAATAAAACTAATAGGGTTTTAATAAATTTGGCTATTTCAAATGATCATATTTTGTGTTTCCTCAACATTCAACACTTTTCCCTAGCTGTTAGAACTGTTCTCTTTGGTGGCTTAGCCTGCCTATGAGAAAACCAGGTTTACATAGCTTAGTAGGTGTCCAAAGACATGACTCATGTTACATATATGCTAACACTGTGAGGAGTTAGTGGTTCAATTAATTTCTACAATAATGAATAAAATTAGTTTCTCATATATTATTTAAGTACTTATATATTATGGTAGAATATTAAAACAGGTGAATGCAGACAAAAATGGCTTTCAAATTCTATTTCTTATTTATCTGCATGATTCTGCTGTCTTTGTTTCTAAAGGAATTGCTTATTTATTGGTATGTATCAAAGAAAATTTATTACAAAGCATTACTTTAATATCAGGCATCAGTAAAATTTAGAATGCAATTTTAACCTGGTAAATCTTAGGCCACAGACACAGTCATACAAAATAATTTCTTTTGATAGTTGTTGATTATAAAGTTTGTGAGGAGTATTATAGAGCATTAAAATAAAGACTAGAGAGTAACTCAACCAGAATCTCAGAGAAAAGTAAGTTTATGAACAAAATGAACACATCAACGTTGATCACCAACATTGTGCTAGGAGCATTAGACAAAAATGATTAAGAAGGATTGCATGGCATGAAAGAAGTATAGTGTAAATGAATTCTGCATACTGTTTGGAACTCCAGATTGCTGCCTTCTTAAAGGTTCTATTATCAGAGACTGTCAACATGAAATACTTTGGTACCACCAGTGTGCTATTTATATTGTCTAGGAAAGTAATATGTACAAGTGTTTTCTTCAGTTTCTTTTTCTGTATTATAACCACATGTTATTCCTGAGAATATCTTGTGTAAAGGTTTCTTGTGATGGTAATATAAGCATAACTGGATAATAGATTATATATATGAGAAGGATATACATTATTAATTACATAAATAAAACTGATATTTATGACACATAGTCTGAATGAAGAGATCAGACACATACACATTAGCTCTTCAGAGTTATGTAAATCTCACCAAAAGAGAAGCCATCCAGAGGAACACCTTTAGCCTACAAGGAAGTCTCTTATACAGCCTAAGTTCAGATATAAGAGAAAGCAGAGCAGTGAGGCAGGATGATAGAAATAATGACGGAGGAGAAAAAGGTCCAGGATAGTTGAGGAACTTGAGAAGAAAGGACACACTGCTCCTTTAGTCACATGATGCCATAGGAAGGATCTTTAGGGTTATATCACAAACACAGGGGGATTTTATTTATTCCATATTTATATGAATATATTATAAATGTTTGTCCAGTTCAGATCAAAACTTTCCAGGGATAAGCAGAAGGTGCTGGTAAAAATAGTTTCCTGTGTGGACAATTGCAACTCTGGGACCATGTGAGTTGGCAGGCATCTTACTGAGTGCTAACATTAACAAAAGTATTTTGTGATTCTTCATTGACAGCTGAATCTTCCTTTATCTATTCGGTCTGAAATTATCACAACTTTTATGGGCTTAGTAATCACACAGATCACAATTAACATGTGTATAGCAAGACTGTTTTGGTAAAAATCAGAGAAGAAACGTACTTTTGTTTCATTGACTTCCTGACGAGAGTCTGGAGTATGGATGGAAGCGGTGTGGCATATCCTGGGCATCCTCTTAGGAAACCAACTACTCTTGAAAAAGTTTGAATCCTGGAAGAAATTAGATATTCAACTTTTGGGAATTCAGAATTGAATAAAAACCAACATGATAGTTTGATAACCTGCAGATTTTTGATACGTAAGAGCAAAATGTAGAACACTAGAAAGATGGAAACGTCATTCAGTTACCTTTTATTCCTTTACATTTGTAAACTAACTACCCTCCATCCTCTTCCCTTCTTTACTTTCCTTGTATTGTACTTGCTAATGGCATTTCTTGGAAAGAAATCACTAAAATGGACCAAAATTTGTAAATTTTTACATCTTTAAGTATCAGTTTTTCCAGGCTGAGAGTCATAGAATTATTATTGTTTACACATATTTAAAACATCTGGTTTTTGTCTGCAAAAAAGTCTATTATTTTTTAAAAGGAAATTATTGATTTATAAATTTGCTCTCATACATCATCATGTGTCAGTACTGTAAAAAAGTTCATGAAAAATGTAGGGTTCTCTCATATTGTTACAGTCAATAATGAATCATTAAATTCTAGGCATATTTTAAGGAAATATTTAGCAAAGATTGAAGTAAGAATTCACAAAATATTTAAAGTTTCTATATAAATGGTATGAAGGATGTGCTGGCACAAGGTATTTTTTAAGAAAATACAAATTACTTAATTCTATCTATCAGAGAGTTAATGGGTTCTTAGAAATTTGAAAATTTATGAGAGAAGAATAAAGGGTATGAGAAAAACTAGTAACAGAAAATAACCATGGGAATATATATTCCCTATAAACGTTGAGATATGTAATCCATATTTAAATGGATTAAAAATAAAAAATTTAAATGAAATTTATATGGTTTAAAATGAAAATTCATATGGTTTAAAATGAAAATTTGCTTTGCTGTTTCCTCAATGGCACAATCAAATAGTTGAGTTATATCAATGAAGAAGAGAGAACACATTTTGTTTCCATAGCAGTCCTTCAATTTCACTAAGAAACTCATTACTGAAAACAACAGGCCATGATTCTTTGCATTTATGAGCTTATGTGTAGCTATTTTGTTTTGTTTTTCTTTTCACTGTTTGCACGGTTTTAATTTTCTTTATCTCGTTTTCTCTCTACACAATTAGCTCACTTCATTTTCCATACACTACCTATCTTCAGATCAGTAAGTAAGGAATGCCCACAAAAACAGAACCCCTGGAAATATGACCAGGAAATCCAAATTCCAATGAAGAAGTTTAAAGTAATTATTGCTAAAGTTAGTGCAGGAAAACTTGAAATATCATTAAATTCTTTACAATTTTTTTGAGATTTTTACGGAACTTCACATTCTTCCCATTACACAGTTTCCTATATAATTCATTGTACTACCTACAAAAATGAAGTATTTGTAATTGGACACATGAGTCATTCCAATTTAATTAGTGGTCAGCTATTTGAAGGCCCTTTTAGATAAGAATCCAGAAGTAAGGACATTACTTACAAATTCATAGTAGATATCTGCAGCCAGGTTATATGTGACGTGAGACTGTTCAACTACACGATCATACAGGTCTTCAGTGGACACAACGCCAGTTGGTTTGGAGGCTGCATGCTCCCAAAGGAGCAGACTTGAGACTAGCAGCAACATGCACATCCCGGCTGTCAGAGAAACAATAATGAGAGGAACTATACAAAGTAGCAGACAGCTAAACAAGCTGTGAATGTGCCCCGATGGCCTCTGCTATGTGATTTGGGTTGATGTATCTTAACTGACTATTCACGTTTACAATTTGGAAAATGCAGAGAAATAGATAAAAGTTTTCCATAGAGACTTAGAAATGGGGGAGACATTTCACAGTTTGCATTGCCCCCGAAACAGCTCCTCAAGTTTGCAAACACATGGAGTTTGCCTAGCCACGAGCCAAGACTGCAAGTAGTCATCTGCATCTATTTGAGATTCTAGAGAGTTTCACTTTCTTAAATACTTTACTATTGTAACTAATTCATTTACCTTTCATGTATCACTTCAGACTTAGGTTATTTGATAGTTTATCCAGGTTGTTTTATGTGAGCAGATATTCAGTTTGGCATACAAAGTAATTTTAATTTCCTGTTTCTATGCTTGAAGTGATTGGACTACTCAGTTGTTCTCAATATAGCCTAATTCTCTGTAATGTAAATTTTCATTATCTTTTCCTTTTAGAAGGTACCTTTTGAAATGGACCGTGCTATACAATTAACGATGTTTCAATATCAGTAACACTGTCTCATTTTACCCTCCTGTTAAGAAAGGTATCACAAAATAATTGAGCATTGCCTTGTGTCTGCAACACAAGGAAGAGCCTATTTGAAAACTCTCAGCTGAAACTTAATTGAGCAAGTAGAATAGAGAGTTGCCTTTCAGCTCCGTGTTCATTGTCTATAGAAGAAACCTGACCAGGTATCAATTTTCCAAAAATATAGAATAGATAGCATCAAAGAAATTGTACTGTACAAACAGCCTTGTGAATTATAGACTAAGGAAGTCTTAGAAGTACATGATGGATGGGTACTTACCAGAGCTTGGAAATGTTGAGGTGAGCTGCATCTCTGAGGTGATCCACCAGAGTATGAACTTCAACTCAGGTGAAGCAGAGTGCTGCTTTCAGTCAACTTCCCACCTCCCATATATACCAGCAGCCTGTACCCAAAGCCAGACATAGCTTCAGGCCATATGGAATCAATGTCCGTGGATCAGCGGCGTTCTTCCCTCAGGGTGGATTTACATCCTCTTTACATTTGCCACCATTATTTGTCGATATGTGTCATCAGGCTGCATTCCATTACATCATCAATAGAGTTCCAGTCATTCTCCAAATCAACAAGGCAACCTCTTCATTGGTTACTCATTTCCAGGTAAGCAAGAGAAACGAATTATTCCCCCATACTTTTCCCTGGTTCCAGATCTTAGAAATGTGTCCGAACTTCTGCTCTGTACCCTACTGGTTCCAGTTTGGAGAAATGCTTTCAATAATTCACCCTATAGCCACATAAGTCAATGATTACAGACTGTTTTAACTAAATGCAAATGTATTTCATTAATCATTAAAATTGTAAAATATTTATCTCAATAGACTAGGTAATGGTTCCAGTAATCAACAGGTCTAAACACAAACGTTCAGAAGTCATTTTGACAACCACATCATTTCCATTTATGAAATGTCAACTTATAAGTGCAGATAAAGCCATTATAGGCTTATTTTTGTTGTCTTACAATATAACATACTGATTGCTTTATGTGGCTTGAGATTTAAAATGAATAAGATAATTGTCAATTGCAGTGGCAACTGCTGTGCCATGGTTTCCCTGCTTGGCACACTGCAAAGGTTGCTGATGACCTTATCATGTGATCAAATTACAGCAATTTTAGGCATTAATGTGAAATATTCTACATAGTGACTGGTGGCATCATGAAAAAAAAGTATTCCATTTTGTAATAGATTCCACAACATAGATGCCCAAAATGTTTATATTGTTTGTGAAAATATTCTATTTCTTTAGTAGACCAGTAAGTAATTTAGGGCAAAGTTCTGGTTTCTTCTTTCTTTCTTTCTTTCTTTCTTTCTTTCTTTCTTTCTTTCTTTCTTTCTTTCTTTCTTTCTTTCTTTCTTCCTTCCTTCCTTCCTTCCTTCC
>NW_026067924.1:13055270-13135531 GCF_014885135.2 Alexandromys fortis
TTTCTTCTTTCTTTCTTTCTTTCTTTCTTTCTTTCTTTCTTTCTTTCTTTCTTTCTTTCTTTCTTTCTTTCTTTCTTCCTTCCTTCCTTCCTTCCTTCCTTCCATTCTTTCTCTCTCCTCCCCCTCCATATATATATATATATATATCACCACGATTCTACCTGAACCTTATTTTCCTCATCTTGTAATGTAAAATTTTCCTGCCCCTCTGTATAGAAGAAAGCATTTGATAAGATACCTGTATATGTAATGGAATCCGGATCAAGTAGGTCGATATCATACCTGGTTCTACAATAGTTTACTATACTATACTCACTGCTCCCTCAAGATCCAGGAGTCTGGTGACTACAGGTTGTGTGTTGAAAAAAAATATTTTGACTTAGATGGCCTGAGAATGACTTTGACATTTCCATCTGAACATCTCCAATTACTTACAATAACATCAGTTTTTCTATAAAGCACTGTGAAGCAACCCCTTTATTATATAATCATAAATTAACATAACAATACTCTTTCATATTCTTAATTCAGAAGGAACATGATCATGGTATGATTTGATGTCTTCATACCTGCTTGACAACAAACCAGTATTTTCATATTTAGCTTCCAAGGACATACTTTTTTCTCGCAGCCCATCTTGAGTGCTTAAATACATGAAACATCAATAGCCTCTCTTATGGTAACCATCATCCTGTGGTTTAGTTCTAATTTCTGATTATATTCTGATCAATGTGACTGTGTCCTACCATTTGGTTAGCAAACTATCTCTTTTGTTCATGGCATATTATAATGTAGCATTTTGGTTAGTGTTTATGTAGCAGTTTGGCTCAATAGCAATCTCCAAAATGATGAGAAGGTCCTCTCCTCAGTCTACCCAGAGTATAACTTTGTAGATCAATTTTATTTGAATTTCTTCTATGCTGCAAAAGTTTGTCTGCATAGAGAATAGGAACAATATGGAGTCAGAGATCCTAATACTTCAAAGTAGGGACCATTTCTCAGATCACAGTCATACTTAGATAATATCTCAACTGTGTCCTAAATAGTTTCAGAAAATGTAAGAGCTCCCTAGGCATGGGTGGAAGGAGAGATTTGCACTCTCCCCTAGTTTAGTCAGAAGGTAAAGAACAAATCGAGTTCTTTTTCCTTTACTAATTCTCTTTGCTTGATTCCTGGTGGAATTGTAGAAACTGATATATTGGTTTAAGTTCCCTGTGACTACACAGCTTTACTCGAGACTGACCTTCAGGAAAAGTCATGACCAACTGTCCTTGTGGTTATTTTCCAGAAATTTCCTAAAGTTAATAGATTTTTTTCTGCTGTTATTATGTAAGACTGAGATTCTGTTACATCAATGCCTGTCGATGAATAAGTACACACACAAACACACACGCCATTTCATTTTGTGGTACTCTCAATTGTTTCTATGACTTTATGAATGTGTGTTGGTCAGTATGTATGTGCAGTTATACTGATCAGGGACTAACCATGCTATCATCTCAGAGATACTACTGACCTCACTTAAAATACTTTGACTTGTTGACCTGAATCTCCCTAATTAGGAAAACCTGGATGAACAGACATCCAGGGATCTTTCTGTCTTTCTACACAGTACTAGGATTCAAGTGCATATCAACATGTCAGGTGTAAATATTTCTCAGGATCAAACTCAGGTCCTTATGCTCATAAGGCAAACACGTCATAGACAGTACTTCAGCCTAGCATGGTAATTTTATATGTAAAGAGTTCTGTGGTTGCTGAATATCATGATTTGAAGAGTTAGAGGAAACTCTGTCTTGAATTTGATATGAACTTTTTTCCTTTGGCAACTTACAAAAATGTATATTTAATAATTTGGCTAAATGTTTTGCTTAATTATTTTTTTTTATCTGGATGTAAATTTCAGGTTTTGGTGGTACAGAACAAGTTTATCTAGATTCTACTTAATCTTACATGATATTTCTGTGTTTAATTTTTTAAATCTTTGTTTCCTTATTTATTTTGTCAAAGTTATGTGAAATCATCTAATCAAGTGTAATTTTATGAAGTCAAATATCTGTTCAGGCATTTCCACTAAAATTAAATTCTTTCATCTTAGTGAGAAGTATATTAATAAAAAGAATAATAAAATGGACATGAAGCAAAATGTCCTATGGGGTATGAAAAATTCCATTCTTCTGGGAACTTCTTCCAGCTGAGGTAGAAAACAGTTTGAAAGCTTCAGAAGTAACCTGAAAATTATCACATTAAGTAGAATTCTCCATGGCAGAATGTATACATTAGTTTTGTTGTTGTTGTTTGGTTGTTTTTTTTTTTTTTTTTTTTTTTTGATTTTTTTGAGACAGGGTTTCTCCGTAGCTTTTTGGTTCCTGTCCTGGAACTAGCTCTTGTAGACCAGGCTGGCCTCAAACTCACAGAGATCCACCCGCCTCTGCGTCCCCAGTGCTGGGATTAAAGGCGTGCTCCACCACTGCCCGGCCAATGTATACTTTAGAATGACTATGGAGAGACACCTTCAGACAAGTGAAATTAACCAAAAACACTCTCAGGCCAGCTATGCTCCATGGAGAAGACAGAGAAGCAGCTGAATGGACTAGGAAGTCTCAGACCCATCAGATTGACTGAAAATCGGCTCACAACCTTTCAGGTGCTAACGTAGTATGTATTGTGCTGGAGTTTTCTAGTTCCCCTGAGGTTTCATCTGTCCTGGAGTGAGCTCATGGAGATCTAACTCTTCTTCTGTAATATCTTCTCCTGTCAGTGAATCTTTCACTCATCTAGCCTATTTAAGCAAAATAAGATCACTGGCTTGCCAAATACGGAATTTGAAGACACCCTTACCTATTCTACCAATGTAACTCTACCTAGTGTGACTCAGCGTGTGTTCATGACTCTTGGGGAGGATTGGTGTCATACAACAATATATTTCTGTGACTTAAAGAGTGCTCCTGCCTGTGTTGAACTGAGGATGATAGATTTAAAATATTAAATTTCTAGAATGTGTGCAATTTGTGTCTATGTGATGTGCATGTGTCTCTGTGTGTATCCTATGTATGTCTCTCTCTGCCCTGTTTCTCTTTCTGTGTGTTATGATCAGATGGGAATAAACGTTTCTTCCCCTATTGATATATTATGGTTGTTACAAGGTCTCAGAAAAATCTTGTTTCTCTTTTTTTCCAATAGTCTGCCTGCTGACATTGCACACATGACTCATAGGAAACAGATAAATCAAATAGTTACCGGTTTGAAATATTGATCCTACTGGATAATATTCCTATTACATGAAGTTAGAATTTTCATGTGAGAGAAGAAAGTGCTACAAATAGGATTAACCAGGTTTCATTAAACCTGTGATCTGTTATACTGAATGGAATCACCATTCACCCACTGTAGCAAGAGCAACATAAATATTAGAACAAGATATTACTCCACAAAATAAAAGTCCTTTCTGCTTTTATGAACCAGTTCAAAATATCTAGTCTCCTTATATCATGGATTTTAACAGAGAATTTGCTGCTTAACAGATAACAATGTTTAAAAACATTGTAATTAACTGTCCCATAGTGTTTCTGTTTATACTTGTAGACTTAGGAGCTCCCTGTTGTCATCAGAGAAATTCTTATGTATATAGTTATTTATTCAGAAATCAATAACAGTTGAACAAACACAGTACAAGCTGCTGAAGAGTGTTTGACTTCCAGTGTGGTAAACATACAGTGAGACAATATTTTTGAGAAATATGAGGGCCATCATTCTAAGCTGTTATTCATAATGATGTCTTCTGGAGGAAGGGCAGTAAATTTTCTACAAGGATGAAGTCTCTGAGAGACTACTATCTTCAGGTAGATGAACCTAACCCCATAGCACCTACTATACTAAGTAGAATCCATGGGACCAAATCAGAAGACTTGAAATTGGAAGGGGCAAGCGAGGGAACAGATGTGGAAAAAAATTGGAAGAGAGGTTGTGGGATGTACATTTTCTCAGAGCAAATTATATGCATGAAAAAAAATTATTAAATATTAAAAACTACACATTTTCATAAGTGTTTCAGCTTTCTTATGAATTATAAAACTTCTACAATAGTTTCTCTACACCTGAGTTTGGAACAACAACAAAAATACATTGATTTTTCTTTATTAAAAATGTGAAGAATTACTTATATTCACTTTCTTTTTTTCTTTTTTGTTTTTTCAAGACAGGGTTTCTCTGTAGCTTTGGTGCCTGTCCCAGAACTAGCTCTTGTAGACCAGGCTGGCCTCGAACTCCCAGAGATCTGCCTGCCTCTGCCTCTGAGTGCTGGGATTAAAGGTGTGCGCCACCACCACCCGGCTATATTCACTTTCTTAATGTAGATAAAAACTATATTTGGAATTGGATTTTACAAGCACAATTAACTAGAATGAGAGTGCACTAAATAAGACCAACTCTTTTTTCTAAAATATTTTATAAGAAAATAAATCAATTTTAATAAAATTTCTTAAAAAGATTGGATCTGAAATCTTTAATAAATAAATCAATTAAAAAATTAAAAAAAAATAAAATATGTATTACTAAAAATAATGGGACATGGAACATAACAGAATTCTCAATAGGAAAAACTGAAATACCAATAAACCCAATAAACTCTAAAAAAAAAAAAAGATCGGATCTGAAACATATGACTTATTACCACAGAGAATAATTGTCACAGAATGGGTTTTTCTATTAAAAATTTATCAATATTTTATGTTTAGTAAAATAAGAATATATTGAGTCCACCTGATAGTTAATTTCAAAAATGTTAATTATAATTTTTTCATCCTCTCTCATACAATATATCCTTACCACAGACTTCCATTCTTCCACTCCTCCCAGTGTCTCTCCCAAACCACCTCTTTCCCCTGGATCTGGTGCTCCTCCTCTCTCTTCAGAAAAGAGAAGACCTCCATGGATATCAACTGAACATACCATAACAGGATGCTGTGATAGTATACACAAACCCACTTATCAAGGCTGGACTAAGCAATCCAGTAACAGGAAAAATGGTCCCAAGAGCAGGCAAAAGAGTCAGGAACACCCCTACTGTCACTGTCAGGAATCCAACTCCTAACACTCTAAGCTAAAGAACTACAGCATTTCTGCAGAAGACAAAGTGAAGACTAAGCAGGCTCTTTGAATGTTGCTTCAGTCTCTCTGCATCCTGTACGAGCCCTGGTTAGTTGATTCTGTGTGCTATGTTCTCCTTGGTGTCATTGACCCCCTTTGGTTCCCACAAATTCTCCCTCCCCCCTCTTCTGCAGTGTTTCCCAAGCTCTACCTAATGTTTTGGTGTGGGTCTGTGCATCTGCTTTTGCTCACTGTTGTAGGAACCCTCTCTGATGATGATTAGGTGAGGCATTGATCTATGAGTATACCAGAATATCATTATGAATAATTTTATTGACCTTTTGTTAGTTCTTTTTTTTGTGATTATATTATATATATATTTTTTTAATTTATTTATTTATTTATTAAACATTTCTGTCTCTTCCCCACCGCCGTCTCCCCTTTCCCACCCCCTCCCCCAACCAAGCCCCCCTCCCTCGTCAGCCCAAAAAGCAATCAGGGTTCTCTGCCCTGTGGGAAGTCCAAGGACCACCCACCTCCATCCAGGTCTAGTAAGGTGAGCATCCACGAAACTGCCTAGGCTCCCACAAAACCACTAGGTCCAGAAAAGCATTCGACAAAATTCAACACCCCTTTATGATAAAGGCCTTTTGTTAGTTCTATATCATGCTACCCTAGATCTCTAGGCCACCCAGCATCCGGTTCTTGTTCATTCAGTAAAAGTAGGGAATGCATGCACACTCATTGGTTGAGGGTCATGTTAGATCTATTATTGGTTGGTCACTCATACAGGTTCTGAGCCATCCTTACCCTAGTAGATCATACAGGCATTATAGGTATCAGTCAAAGGATTTTTAGTTGGATTCGTGTCTCACTACCACCATTGGGAGCCTTGCCTGCACATCAAAAATGCTGAAATCAATATGGTGTTTTCTCAGAAAATTGGGAATTGATCTATCTCAACACCCAGCTATAACATTCTTGGGTATATACCCATAAAATACTTCACATTACCAAAAGAACACTTGCTCAACTATGTTATTAGTGGCTTATTAATAATAGCCAGAAAGCAGAAAAAAAAGAGATGTCCCTCAACTGAAGAATGGACAAAGAAAATGTATATATTTACACAGTAGAGTATTACCCAGCTGTTAGAGTGAAAAGGCAATATAAAGTTGCAGGGAAATGGATGGAACTAGGAAAAAACATCCTGAGTGAGGCAACCCAGATCTCAAAACACAAATGTGATATTTACTCACTTACAAACTGATATTGGCTATTAATTAAAAGATAATCACATAACAATTTGTAGAGCCAGAGAGGCTAAGTAACAAATAGTGTTCTAGCAAGAACGTAAGACTCTCCCTGGAAAGGAGAAATTCAATAGATTTTTGTGGATACCTGGAGTGGCATGGGAACAGGAGGGATCGGGTAAAGAATGTAGGGGCAGAGAGGTTGAGCACAAGGAGAGTCCACTGGAATAGAGGCACACTTTGTGGGCAATGTGGAAACTTTGCACAGTAGAAACCTGAAAATTTCCTGCAACCTCTGTGGGTAGCCCTGTGGAAAACCCTAGTAAAGTGGGATTCAGAGCCCAATTCAGCCATTTTACTTTCTTATTTAAAGAAATTCCATTTTTGGACTTTGTATGATAAAGTGACATGACATGAAAAGGTTGAATTTTTGAATCTTACAGTAAGAAACCTTTAAAAAATTTTTTTAGCCTTTATTTGCACACTTATACACATATGACTCTGTCTAGGGACATGCATGTAGTTGCACACATTTTGCTTTCTGTAGAGGTCAGAGGACATCATGACAGGGTTGGTTCTCTCTTTGAATAGTGAGAGTCACAGGGATTCTAGTCAATTTGTCAGGCTTAGAAGAAAATATCTTCAAGTTTTGAACCACATGATTATCCCTGCAAAATTATTGTCAAATAAATGAGTTGACTGGACTTACAAGGCGATTCCCACACTATTCTTAGAGAAGATGCCACCCCTAGGTATGCTCATATGTCTTCAATCACTGACAGGCAAACTGTGTTTCTGCTTTTATGCAGGTGTACTCCTACTTTCTCATGAATCTTTTTCTAAACTTCTATTGTTTTATTATGGCTCTGCATCTTTTCTATCTAAATATGTTTTGGCTATAAATGATTGTAGTGGGAGGCTGCTTGTCGATTCCTGGCTGCCTGGCTAGCTTAGACCTGAAATAATCACACAGAAACTGTATTATTAAATCACTGCTGGGTACGTTAGCCAGTAAGCCACAGCCTCATGACAATACATAGACTACTAGCAATGGGTTAAACTAAGATGTAAGAGTTAGCAAATAAGAAGCTAGAGCTAATGGGCCTAGCAGTGATTTAAAATTTTTAGTTATTTACTTCCAAAGTAGTGTTACAGTTTAGTCACTGATGAACCCTGAAATCTTTCTAACTTCTTCTAAATGTGACTTCAGTATAGAACTTTCTCCTTCCCCACAGCTTTCCAAAGTGCCCAATAATATGCAGATATGCATTTTCAACGGGAAATCACTTGGTGTGGGAGGTCCTTCTGTCTGTATGTTGCTTTTATTGGTTAATGAATAAAGAAACTGCTTTGGAACTATAGCAGGGCAGAACTTAGCTATGCAGGGAAATCTAAGCTTAATGCTGGCACAAACTCAAATGATTTGTCATCTTCTCACCCAGAATCTTGCTCAGATATTCATTCTTGCTCATTCGTAGTATCCAAAATTAGAAATAGCAGAAGTGTCAATCATCTGAAAAAGAGACAATGATAAAAATGTGGCAAATTTATACAATGTAGTATTATTCTGTTCTTATAAAAAATGAAAATTTCAAGAAAATGGATGAAGCCAGAACAAACCTTGGATCCAGAAAAACAAATATTAACTTTTCCCTTATATGTGAATGCTAGATTATATNACTGTAGAAATTTGAATGTCTTTAGACTAGACACCTTACCTGGTTTATATCAACTTGACGCAATAAAGAGGCATTGTGAAAGACTGAACATCAATTGTGCCATGTTCTTTGCAAACCCACTGAGTTCCAGTAAGTCTTACTTTCTCATAGACAAAGTAAACAACCAAAGAAAACTGATCTCATTACCAGAAAAATAGCAGAATGAAGAGTAAACACAAAGTAAGATTATTTTGAACAAACAATTGAAAAACATATTAATATCTAACTAGTTTTCTTTAGCAAAATGGAGTACATAGTTGAAAATTTATATTTCTACATTTAGTCTATATTATGAAATGATTAACAGATACTTATCAAATACAAACACATGCTATATAGTCCATGTCCTTTCTGAAAAAAAAAGGTACCTTTGGAGCTTAATGTCACCTAGTTTAATAGGATGTCCAATGATGTCTGCTAACACTGAAGACTTTCTGAAATCAATCATCAATATTTCTCATGCCTGGGAAGAACTGCTGAAACACCTGGTGTCCGCAGTGGCTGCTCTCCGGGGGGGGGGGATTTCTGGTAATATGCTGAACACAGATAAAGTTGTGAAGGACAGAAACCATGTGCTTCTGGAGGAACTCAAGACCATAATCAGAAGGGTTAGCAATTTCTACAAATATCCTTGTTTGATCCTATGCATAAAATTGGTGAATTGTGTAATGCGAAAAGAATTTTGAATTGCTTCATTTACAAGAGTGAAATATAGCTATCCAATTTGTTGATAGTGCTAGTAAGGGGCTGCTTGAAAAGTCAAGAGTCTCCAAGGTAGTTTTATACAAAACCCACACGCAGTGTTCTTAATCTAAAGTAGCTGTGCTGCACTGTAATTTGGACAGTGTATTTCCTGGATATGTTGAACACTCTTCCTAAGTCAGGTCTTATAACTGCCATTATCTGGATCTCCCTCACCTTTGCACTTTAGATGAAATGCTCATGTTGTGTAAGGATACAGACAAGAACATAAGACGTAGGATGTGTTCAGTAGAAACTTAAGAGATAATCGGGGCACACTATCAGAACCCCTGAAGTATGAAGGAGACACATCAAGGAATGCCCTGAGGACACCTAAAACTCACCAAAGTGAAAGAATTGTTACATGAACCAAATTGTCCTTTAGTTAAATTCGTATCTATAGCTAAGCAGCACCTTGCTTGTGCACCATGTGTCTACTTGTGTATGGATATACGTCATCTGAGATCGGTGATACATCAAGAAATCTGAAATTGTTTCCCTTCTCAGTTTTGAGGGTTAATCAATTTACCTAAAAATTCATGATTTCTTACTAAAACTTTATACTCTACTATTTTTTTTTTTTTACCAAACCTTTTCAAAACTTAGAAAATTTGTGCTGGGACTAGCTCGATGTCTTATGCATGTAAGTCTCTTTTTTCCATGTGTGAGGGCCTGAGTCCTGTTTCAGAATTTGTATAAGAAAAGTAAGAAGGGGAGGATTGGGGGAACTTGGGGAAACAGGAAGATTGGGATAAAGGAAGGTCGGATAGGGGAGCAGGGAAGCACATATCTTAGTTAAAAGAGCCACCTTAGTGTTGGCAAGAGACTTGAACCTAGAGTGGCTCCCAGGAGCCCAAGGCGATGTCCCCAGTTAGTCCCTTGGGAAGCTGAGGATAGGGAACCTGAACTGACCCTATCCTATAGCATTACTGACGAATATCTTTCATATCACCATAGAACCTTCATCTGGTGATGGATGGAGATAGAGACAGAGACCCACACTGGAGCACTGGACTGAGCTCCCAAGGTCCCAATGAGAAGCAGATGGAGGGAGAACACGAGCAAGGATGTCAGGACCACGGGGGGTGCACCCACCCACTGAGACAGTGGGGCTGATCTATTGGGAACTCACCAAAGCCAGCTGGACTGTGACTGAAACAGCATGGGATAAAACCGGACTCTCTGATCACGGCGAACAATGAGGACTGATGAGAAGCCAAGGTCAATGACAAGGGGTTTTGATCCTACTTCATGTTCTGGCTTGGTGGGAGCCTAGCCAGTTTGGACGTTCACCTTCCTAGACATGGACGTAGGGGGGAGGACCTTGGACTTTCCACAGGGCAGGGAACCATGACTGCTCTTTGGATAGGAGAGGGGGGGTGAGAGGAGTGGGGGGAGGGGGAGAAGAGAGGGGGGAGGGGGAGAAGATTGGGGGGAGGGGGAGGGAAATGGGAGGCTGGGAGGAGGCGGAAACTTTTTTTTCTTATTCTCAATAAAAAAAAAGAAAAAAAAAAGAAAAAAAAAGAAAAAGATATGAAGGATTTGATATTCTCCTTCTAAACCCTAACAGTAGGTAGGCAGAATGAAGATTTTCTATGACTTCCAGATAGAAGTAATGTCGTTATCTCAAAAATCAAGGAAGAATTTCTTGAAGTAACTTTAACCAAAGTTAACCTCTGACAACAGAAACCATGTGCATATAAATATTCATGCACATATACCCATGTATATATACAGTCTTACATACTTACATAGATACAGAAAGTGTTAAGGAAATACCCCTGGTAATAATGTCAATAATAACTTTCCATTTGATGTTTAGTGTTAGATTAGAGTTGTAGAAAATGCCTATCATGCTTGGTCTGGATGGGCAGATTTGCAGTCATTTGACGAAAATACTTATCTTTTTTGCCTTCATAAAAGAAACCGGACTCTCTGAATGTGGGTGATGATGGAGGCTGACGGAGAAGCCAAAGACAATGGTGCTGGGTTTTGATCCTACTACGTGGACGGGCTTTGTGGGAGCCTAGTCTCTTTGGATGCTCACCTTCCTGGACCTGGGTGGAGCAGGGAGGACCTTGGACTTCCTATAAGGTAGGGAACCCTGACTGTTCCCTGGACTGGAGATGAGGGGCAGGGGGGGAGGGGAGGGAAATGGGAGGAGAGGAGGAGGTGGAAATTTTCAATAAAAAATTAAAATAAAAAACTACTTAATAAGATATTTAAAAAAATAAAAAGATAATTAAGACATGGTGTTAACCTCCATTTTTCCCATGTACCTATACAGGTAATCACAATCAGACACATGTATATGTGTACACCACACACATGTATCCATGGATATCTAGTAGTTTACTTTCTGTGAGGGAATTTTCAGTCTAATAATAGAAAATGCAAGTTCTATTCTACTGTAATATTGATAAGTACCCTCAGTTTTACATGTTCCCACAAGTACTAAATGCATCAAAATTCCTCCAGGGCCCCTCCGTAAACTTTATCCTCCTTAGGGACATCTTAGACCGATTCCACATGTTTAGATTCCCGTGATTCTAAAAACATGCCATGTTATATGTATTAAGTTATTAAGTCATTCTTCCATCCTCCTCTGGTTTTTAATTCACATAGCAGTGAAGACTCAATTTATGTATTTGTATAATTATCTCTGTCTTTTTTTTTTCTCTTCTTCATACTGAGGTCCATGACAGTTTCATTAGATAAGGACAGGTGTGAGACTAGGACACTAAAGTTGGTGACTACAGGGTTTTATGGACAATGCCTCAATCCCTCTGAGGATCAGATGATTCTCTTTTTCCGCCACTTGTGCTGTCATGACACATGGGATGGTAAAATATCAAGGAATAGTGCTTGAATTAGCACCCAACCCATGATGGACTGTTCTCTCCATCTGTGTCAACCTTTCCAGATGCTGTGGATAGTCCTCTCTCCAGGAGGGCACACTGCTCATCAAAACAAGTAACTCTCAAAACATCCCCCCCCTCCAACTGATGCACTCGTCACAGGCTTCAGTTCCAGTCCAATACTGGGACAACACAGCAGTGAGACACTGTGGGTGTGATTTTTACATATGAACCCCAGTTCCCTGATTATATCTATACCACATTGTCAGCTGAGTTATTTATTTTCTGGGTACCAAGTTTTTCAGATTTTTATATGGTTGAAATACTAGTCCTGGTAAACATCTTTCCTTATATTGTAGCCTGGCAGTTTATCTGAATGATGCTGTCCTTTGTAGTAAAGAAGTTGTTCAGTTTGTTGAGTCCAATTTATCAGTTGATTTTAGTGCCTGAACTATTGGAGTTCTGTTCAGAAAGTCTTTTCTTGATTCGATGAGTTCAAGAGCATCCCCCACTTTCTCTTTTAACAAATCAGTGTATCTAGCTTTATGTTGAGGTCTTTGATTTATTTACACAGGGTTATAGGTATGGACCTATTTATACCTTCTACTTTCAGCCATATATTTGAGCAATACCATTTTTTGACGACGTTGCCTTTTTCAATGCATATTTCTAGTTTTTTGATATAGTATCAGGTATCTGTAGTTAGAGGGACTGATTCCTGGGCCTTCTATTTGATTTCATTGATAAATGTATCTGTTTTTATGCCAATACCATGCTGGTTTTATTGCTATAGCTCTGTAATAAAACTTGAAATTGGGCACAGTGATATCTGTAGCAGTTCTTTCATTGCTTAGGATTGTTTTAGTTGTACTGAGGTTTTTTTGTGTGTGTTTCCATATGAAGCTGAAAACAGTCCTTTCAAGTGCTGTCTTCGGGCTGATGAGGGAAGGGGAGTTGTTTGGGGAAGGGGGAGGGAAATGGGAGGCGGTGGCAAGGAGGAGGCAGAAATCTTTAATAAATAAATAAATAACTAAAACTTAAAAAAAGAAAATTGGGCTTGTATTGACTCTATAGAATACTTTCGGTAGAATGGCCACTTTACTATATTAATCCTACTGATCCATAAACATGGGGTATCTTTCTTATGATATTATCTATAATTCTCATTTCTCCAATGTGCTTAGTAGCTACCAAACTCTTTTCTTTTTTTGGGGGGTGGGGTGTTTTAGGTAGGGTTTCAATTGTGATTAACATCATGACCAAAGGCAACTAGAAGAGGAAATGAAATGTTTATTTCACTTCCTCTTCCAAATCACAGGTCATCACTGAAGGGATTCGGGGCAGGAACTAAAGATAAGAACCTGGTGGCAAGACCTGAAGCAGAGGTCACTGAAGAATGGTACTTACTGGATTGTTCTCTATGACTTGCCTTCCATGCCCCATCATATTACCCATCTGGGGTGCTGTTCAAATCAATAATCAATCCAGAAAATGCACAGCAGGCTTGCTCACAGTCAATCTGGTGAAGGCATTTCCTCAATTGATGGTCCCACTTCCACAAGGCCTCTAAATTGTATTATGTGACCTATAGAGGCCAACACAGAAGTCAAATAACAATCACATTAATATATACGAAGTGAAATCTAACATCCACATATAAGCAATAACATAAAATGTTTGTCTTTTTGGACCTAGGATATCTTAATGACTCTGAGAATGAACAGGATGATTGATTCTGGCTCCATTCATTTAACCTCATTTTTTTTTAAAACAGCTGAATGACGTTACACTTTGTAAATGTAGCAAATGTACTTATATGGGTGAATTTTGTGGCATATATATGTTTTTAGTTTTATGACTATCCAACTCTACTGATTTCCTTAAATGCCTGTACTACTTTGTACCCCTACCAGAAATCACTTTCTCTGCACTTTTATCACCATCTAATGTCATTTGTTTTATTATTTTTTCTATTCTTACTTATGAAGAATAAAATATGAAAGTAGTTCTATTTCACATTTTAGTGACATTGAACATTTTTACACGTTTTTCAACCATTTGTGTTTTAATTTTGAGAAAAATTTATGTAGGTCCATGTACCATATATAGTTTTTTGTCTCAAAGATCAGTTATTTTAAGTGATTTGAATTTTCTGTATACTGGACATCTGTCGAACGTAACTGATAAAGATGGTAAAGCCCTTTTGTTGAAGATACGATTTAATTTTATAAAATAAGGTAGAAAAATCTAGCTGGTACTCAACTGGAAGCTTCACCCCTACTGGCTAGTGCTTTCATGCCAGAGTTGCTATTGGTCCTACCAGAGTAGAAACGAAGTCTACTCTCAAACAGCTTTCGCTCAAGAACTACAATAATGACCTGTCTGCAGGAAATGCCTACTGTTGCAGATAGCACTGATGTTACATTGGCAGCAATGTTTTGATTGGACTCAAAGACTGCTCTATGAGATGGAACAGACATAGACACGGTATGTAAATATAGCAACACTCACAGAGATTGTGGCGGTATGTACAACCTCTGCATTAGATCAAATAGGACAAAATCCCATCAAAGAGGAAGGGATATTTGCCCAGTGTCTCCCCCATCACCAGACAACTGTTGGCAACAGATAGATTCCAGGTGAAAAATAATCAGTTTTCTTAAGTGGTGTGTCACTGAATATATCTACCAAGCAAGAGCAGTTCATAGTCTTAGGAGTAGTTACTCTAGATAAGATGAGTTCTATGTTTTTGTTTATTTTTTTACCCCTTTAATTGAGAAGTAAAATATGAAGTTGGATGTATAGAACATGGAGGAGGATCTAGAAAGAGTTCAAAGGAGAAAATATATGATCAATAATTTGTATACAATTTTTAAATAATATAAAAATCATTATAAGAGGTAAATGATTTTAGGCATCTGCTTTAAAAATAATACTCCACTTTAATCACTGCTGAAACTTGAAAGCTTCCTAAGTTTTTAAAAAATGAAGCTTCATAGAGAACTGATTCCTTCCTAGTAACTTTCTAAATGCTCCGTAGTAGCCAGAAATGCCCTTTCTATATAAAATCTTTCACAGCCACAAAAAATGTGTATAGAAAAGGCAGGAAGTCAAAAGAAAGCAATGGAATATTATGGCCATTAATTCATAATCAAGTGGGAAATGCCATACATGCATAAAAGCAGGACCACAGTTTACATGTCAACTGCAATGAGCAAAGGCATATGAGCTTACTTGGAAGTGGCTCAGTTTTTTGATTAGCAAAAAGAAGTAATTTGTTTGAATTAGTAAACTTTCATTCTAGTTAAACACTGTTTGTTAAACTTTATTGCCAAATGTAGTTTCTACCTTCACCAAGATAGTGAATATAAATACATATTTGCTGAAGGAAAATAAATTTAGTTGTATTTGTTCCAAACTCAGCTGTAGAAAATCTGTTATAGCAGTTTTTAAATTTGATAAAAAAGAAATGAAACACAGGCCCGAATATAGGCAGCTTTTCATTTTTCTTTTAGGCAAATTTATGTTTTTTTCTAATCTATTTTCCATTGCTTCCCTTCATTTTTTTCCCTGTGTACTTCCTACCAGTTTTCTTCGAACTTCTTATCTTGTGATTTTACCTTTTGGAATACATCCATTTAGTGCAGCTGGTATGGGTCACGGGGTTAGCATCATCTTCTTGAGCATGGGTAGCCTCTCAGTGGGTTAATTCTTCTATAAAATTATCTCTCCTTCCTCGAATAGTCACCATTGACATTTCTAACTTCTTAAATGTGAAACTTCTTGGAGCACTAACTCAGAAAACTAGCTCAGCAGGTTGTAGGCTTTCATGAAGTCCCTTTTCAGCAATGATGGGTTTTTTGCTGCATTGATCATACACAGCACTTATCAAAATATTCACAGCTGTGATTTAATATGTGCAGTGGACAAGTCATATGGAGCAAATATTATCTTACCACAGATATCCATTACCTTTAGCTCTGACATTATTTCAAGTTCATCTTCAATGATAATCCCTGAGCCTTTTGAGAAGACAACATTTGTTGGAGGCAAACACTATTTTATGTATTTTACTGTTTCTGTTACCAATTGTCAGGCTTCCTGACCTCATGTGTTCCTGACCTAATTTGTGAGGTTGAAGTTGACAAAACAACATGTTCTCTGGCCGCTGTAATGGTACACACACCTTACATACAACACCCACACACATACACAAACACACACAAATACAGACAGACTTGAAAATGCCTGAGATCATCAAAAAGAAAAAACGACCCACTTATATGATTTTTACTTAGTCATCAGCTATGAGTCAATGTTGAAGTTACTACTTCTGTTTGACATCAGACCACCTTGGCAAGTCTACCAGTGTAAAGGAATTCCCTGAAAAGTAGAAGCCTGGGAACTGATGTTCATGAGCTTTCCTGATGGCAGATTTACAGGAAAACTGACCATTTACGGATGGATTCTCTAAGCCAGTTTCTAAGATTTCCCTAGAAACCAAGGAAAAAAGAATTAGTAAAGAAAAATGAACTTGATTTTTTTTTAACCTTCTGCCAGAAATGGGGAGAGTTAGTTTAGGGTGGAATGTATGAAGTGCATGTTTTTATAAGTAACAACAGATACTGCGATGGAAACTCCTCACCCTTCTTAACTTGCCTGAGTAAAAAGACTTGATAGTAAGCAACCTGTAGACAGCAGACCCATTTAGTACAAATACACAACCTGAATTGGAAGCAACACTGCGGTGGAAATCTCAGCGATGTAGCTGTCTTTGACTCCTGCTTTCACTAGAAAGTAGTCATTTGTCTATGTACCTCAAAGTAAATGTTATCAAAGCATCTTTGTTCTGGAGTATATTTTCTTTGGTATGATCAGCTATGCATCTCTGTTGAATAGTTATTCGATCATGCTTCCTCTAGAGACATGGCAACATAGTAATTATGTAATTTTAGGCTGTATTTGCTCAATTAACTTTGAAATCAGTGTTTTCAAATGGGAATCATCTTTGTGTTACAGACACATGACAATGCTCATAATTACTTTGCATTGTCTTTATTATGAGAAAAATAAAGAGGACAATGTTACTAGTATCTAAGAAGCACCAGCTGTTTAATACTTTCATTTGCAAACATCACCTTCCAGAACAAAAATTAATACAACTGAGAATGGTCTATTTACATTATTGAGATTTGGGGCTTTATTTAGAACACCAGATTAAATGAAGAGTCTAATGTATTACGTACAGAAACAGGAAGTTTTAGTATTTTCAGGTCTTGGATATGTGTACACAAATAAATCCACCTGAACAAGCATTCATTTATGAAGCCTAATGTAGACAGTGATAGTTTTGTATCTTTAGGAGTATGGAGTATGTCAAATGAAATGCTAAAAAGAAAAAGAAAATAAGACTGGTGCCCTCAAAACATTTTGCCTAAGTGGCACATGCAAGGGTAATTAATTAGTTAGAATCATAAAATTTATTTAATTAAAAATAGTTTGCCATATATTACCAATACTTTCAGACGTGTGTACACAATGGCATGAAGACTGGCTCAGAGTAATCAACGCTCCGTGTATTTGCAAAGTGTAGAAGTTCTCCCAGAGCAAGTTCAGAGTGAGGGAACTCTCTAATATTTCCTACTCTGTTCTGTACTGGGAAATGTAACTATTGCTCTATACGTTCCGAGTTGTAAAAGTGAATACTCCCTGTCATTAGAGAAAACCAAATCATGTAGCAGAGGGCCCTGAGAACAATGGCATTCCAAGATAATTTAATGGTTGCAACTTCATTTGAATAGACAATCTCAGTCTCGTTTCACTGACAGCAGGGTTGCACCTCTAGCTCTTGGTATCAAATCTGCTCCTCTGGTCGCTTGTAACCTCCAAGAAGAGGTCTTTGTATCCACTGAAGACCTGTATTGTTTGGTGGGTGAAGAGGCTCATACTGCAAATGCCCTATATGTGGAAATGTACATGAGTTTTGTTTTTTTTTTTTCGAGACAGGGTTTCTCTGTGGCTTTGGAGCCTGTCCTGGAACTAGCTCTGTAGACCAGGCTGGTCTCGAACTCACAGAGATCCACCTGCCTCTGCCTCCCGAGTGCTGGGATTAAAGGCGTGCGCCACCATCGCCCGGCTTTGTACATGAGTTTTTAAGTGCTTTCTTTGCTTCTGGATTCTTAATCAATTCCAAATAATACACTTTTATAAGTAATAAAAAAGTCAGAAATTAAAATGTGGAATGCACACAATGGGGAGTTTCATAAAATCTCAATAATTTATAAAGAATGAAATATTTCAAGGATTTCTATAACAACTTTAACAATAACAACTTGATTTCAAATTCTTCTTTAGATATCAGTTCCTAAAAGTATTCCAGAGAACTGTGATTTCCTGGGTATACATTCAGAGGTTCAGTCTTTGTGGGCTTTCATTACTCATAGTTCTGAAGATATCTAGTGCAGGAGACCTGCATTGCAGGTAGCTGTGTGTTGAGAATATAACCAAAGTAAATTGAATCTCTATAAACAGGGGAAAATGAAAACAAAACAAAACAAAATTGTGTTTTAAGGATTGATTTAGCAGTAATAGTCTTTTTTTGAAACTTTGAAAAGAAGCTTTTATTTATTGTGTAGCATGTACGTTACAAGAAACCAAACACAAGATGCTAAGAGCAGTCACCCAGTCACGTGCAGCTCAGCTTCATGTGTCCCTCTGGATGCTGCAAGTGTACATACATTTGGTAATTGAGGTTGTACAGTATGTGCCGTGTTTGCCCCCACATAAAGAGTCTTAATACAATAGATGGATAGAGTAGATGAAAAGAAATATATTCTTTCTTCTTTAGGGATGTAAGTGACTTTTTTTCAAGATCTGTCAATGAGAAAAGCACAAAGAAGAATTCAACTCCAATTTTGAATTCTGAATATTTTTCTAGATTTGCAAAGAAAGAATGTAATTTCCTGTTGTTACTTCCCCTCAGTAGAGTCTTTTTTTTTCTAAAATTCCTTATTTTTCATTTGCAGTCTCTCAATTGCACAGTATTTTTAGAAACCCAATATATTTTATAAGCTTTCTGATAGTTATAATGAAATAATTTGCATTATAAATAATAAATAACAGAAGCATATATAGTTTTCAATTGTTTAATACATAAAACTTTTTAAGAATATTTTATGAGTTCTTCATTCAATATTGCTAGTTAAATACCTTAAACTATTACTAGAATTTTAGATACATTTTTGATTATTTCAGACTTCAGAGTGATAGTCATTAAACAATAAAACCCCGTCTAATGATAATATATATCAATTTTGATGAATTGTATATATATCACGAACTTGTTAAAGACATAAAGGAAGGTTTGATGATATTTGAGAACAATGTGATAAATACACAAATCGTAATTAAAGGAAACAGAAAAGTTTTACACCAATGAGAAACAAGATATTAGTAAATACATATGAATAACAGCAATCTTATAACACAAATTTCAAATCCCAAAGAATGTTAATCAAAACCTGAGTCAGAACTCTCTCCCTCTACCCCACTCCTCCAATGCCTGAACACCAACTTCTGGCCTCACCTGACCCCAGTTTGCTCATAAATTCTATTTTATTTCCCTCTCTAAGGAGATCAGTGCTGTTGGGAGCAGTGAGACCCCAGATCCTGAATTTCTTGTAATCCCCTGATCTGAGTGCCTACAGCTGCTCTGAGCACGAGACCTTAGGGAGTTCCTGATGGCAGGAGAGTGGTTTCTGGTGGGTTTGGCTGGGGCGTGGCTATCTCTATATAATCTGCCCCTGAACACAATAAAGGGGGCATTCTTGGGGAATTCAATGATGACCCGTGCCGCTGTCTCTCTGTCTGTCTGTGTGTGTCTGTGTATTTTAAACTCCAGCCCCCTTGCCTGAAGCAGTCACGGGGGCGCGGTGTGTGGCACAACGCATCTCCAAGACCCTTCATTTTTACCTTATCTCTGGGGATATAGATTGGAGCTTGGGGCTTGATTATAATTGACTTAACAGCTAATATGCACTTATAAGTGAATGCATAGCCTATTTAACTTTTTAGGTCTGAGTTATTTTGCTCATTATGATTTTTTCTAGTTCCTTCCATTTGTCTGCAAATTTCATTATGTTATTTTGTTAACAATTGAGTAATACTATATGTGTAAATGTATCACATTTTCTTTATCCAGTCTTATGTTGAGTGACATCTAGGTTGGCTCCAGTTTCCGGATGTTGTGAATAAAGCATCAATCACCACAGCAGTAATTTTTAAGACCTCTCTATGTTGTTCATGTTGCTTTCAACTTTAACATGCACACTAATTTCTTTGATAGATAATCCCAAAGGATATTGACGGAGCTGAAGGAAAAATTTGAGCTTGAAAGCAGAGAGTTTTCTACTTACTGAGAAAAATAGACTATGTTGAAATAAAGAAGTAACAACCACCATGTATTTGAAGAAAATACCTTCTAAACATCAAATTATGTATACTAATGGATATGGCAGTGAGAATTTTATGTAAAGAAACCTAGATTCTTTCTTGGCTATGAACCTAGTCTCTCATGACTGAGCCATCTCTCCAGCTCTGCAATGGTGGGGCACATCTTTATTCCTAGCACTTGGGAGGCAGAGGCAGGCAAATTTCTGTGGGTTCCAGGCAGACATCCAACCTTATCTGTAAAGGTAGTTCCAGAACACTTAGGACTGTTACACAGAGAAACACTGTTGCAAAATAAACAATCTAAAATTCTTGATTCTGTAGTAATTACCTTTTAAAATTCTGTGTCTCAATAAATCCCTATTAGCTTCTCCCTTCTACCTCCAATCTTGTCCTTAATCTCTTTTTAAATAAAAGAATACTACTTTAAAAAATAAATGATTTTGTTAGTGCTTTTTTTCAAACAATATTATTTAGGAAGAAAATACATTAGTGAAGAACAAAAAAAGATTGGCCAGCCAGCAATTCAGTTTGCTTATATAAAGTGAAGAAAAGTAGGCAGATGGTGTTTCCTTCTTTCATCTGTTTCTAATTGTGTGTAGTTACAGACTTTTAAGAATTTAAAGTTCAAATCCATTCATGTTATGGTCATGTTTGTTTCTATTCAACTCTAAAATCCCAATAAATTGAATCATTTAATTTCTTCCAGGATTGAAAGTTTGGCATGAGAAGCTGGTTAAGGGACAGGACACTCAGCATGTGTCACATTGTCTCCCTCCATATTCCAGAGAACCATGAGCAAGTTCTCAAAACAAAAGTAGATTTCCTCCCTGGTTTCATCAAACAAGTGAAGCTAAGAAGAAGATAGTTGTGATGTGGTGTTTGTGATTACTGAGACCATAAAGTGTGTGCTTATTTCAACCCCAGCAGAGGAGGAAAGACGCACCTGTCAGAGAACCGTTACATCATATAGAATCACTGAAATACCTCGTGTCTGCAGTGGTCATTTTCCCAGGAACTTCTGATAATATACTGAAAAGAGCTAATAATATGAAGGACAGGAATCATGGATTTCTGGAAGGACTCAAGACCATATTCAGCAGGGTAGGCCATTTCTACATGTCTTTGTTGATTCTGTGCCTGAAATTGGCAATTTTTAAATGCCAATAAATTTTGAAATACTTCATTTGCAAGAATAAAATTTTCTCTACAATCCATTGGCTATTATGCTAGTTAAGGACTGCTTGCAAACCCAACTTTCTCCAAGGTTCTTTAATAATATTTTCACATAACAATGATCTCAATAGAAAGTAACTGTGCTGCATAGTAATTTGAGAGATAACTTTTTGAATGGGTGGACACAACTTTTTTTTTTATTATGATCTTGTGACAGTCATTGCCTAGCTCTTCTTCAGCTTAATACATTAAATGACATAATAATCAAGTAGAAGGATTCAGAAAAAGGATATAAGATGTAGAATACATATAGCTGAAATATATAAGAAAGTCAGGTTACTTACTGTACCAGAACACATGAAGTATGAAGGACAAACCAGGAAAGCATTGAGAATATATAAAACCTAACTAACATGACTACAATCTTGACTATTATAGATGACTATCTATTAAACTATATTTTTAATTATATATTACATTTTTAAATGAACTACACAATCACAATACCTTAGTCAAGATCAGAAATATATATATATATACATATAACAAAATTGACCTTAAATTTAAATCACTAAAGCAAAATCCATATCAATGTAAATTATTCATACCTATATCACATCCCCCTTTAAATGTAAAAGAACATTTATAAACAATATTTGGGAATATGGGCACAGTTATTTCTCTCCAAACTGCTTCCTGCTGAATGGGGACGCTGTTATTCAGGTCTTTTATGGGATAACCTGTGTGCTAGTTTCATCTCAGTTGGCAGTTGAGCAAAGTAATTTTTTAGGGTGTTCACAGCAACCTTTCAGGAGGGCGTGGTCCATCATACCATATTGGAATAGAAGCAATCCATAGTGTTTCATCCTCTGTGAAAACAAAAGAAGAAACTCCTTTCCAAAGCATCATATCCTTAGATCCAAATTCTGAAGCCAAGGTATTTTCAAAATATCTATGTTGGATTAGTTCAGCAGCATTTATAAACAAATATCTTTTAGCATCTGTTGCTCCTTCCTCAGCATTCAGACAATTCAAAGAGAGCATAACAGCATACAGTATCAAAATTCTCTGTGTATTTTCCATCTTTGTGTGCTTTATTTTAACCTCTATTTTGTTTATTTTTACTTTTATTTTTTGAGATACGTTCTCTGTATCTCTTTGTCCTGGAATAACTCTGTAGACTAGGCTGTCCTTGAACTCTCAGAGATCCTTCTGTCTCTGCCTCCCAGGCATTGAGATTAAAGACGTGTGCTATCACACCTTGAAGTCACAGAGGTCAATCTCCCTCTGCCTTCCAAGTGTTGGGATTAAAGGTGTGTACTATCACACCCAACTACTCTCTTTCTTCCTTTTTTTTACTTTAAGAACTTTAACTTTTAGCCTGCATATATTTTTAACACACTGTAAATCATTTAAAAGTTTTCTTTGTCTTTGAATCTTTCTTTAACTGTATCTCTCTCTTTCTGACCACATGAGCCTTTAAATTACTGAGCAATATGGGTAGGATTAAGGTCGTGGCTTTGGTGGCTGGATCCAGCCCATTCCTTAGCTTTCCAGCCTCATGGTAGAGGTACCGCTGTAGCCATGTTTATTGCCACAAGTCTATGGCATTTCAAGGTCCCTGCCAGCAAGTAAGCTGCAGCATTATGTCCACAGACAACACACAAGTCCTCTCTCTGTTGTCGGCCCTCCTGCCTCAGTCAGAGTTTGCCCTGGCAGGAGGGTCCAGAAAGCCGGCATTTTAAAACAACACAGGTTTTTTCCTGCTACTTGTTTGAAAACAAACAAGCATTCAGTCGGCTTTTATCAACACCATTTAAGTGTTTCGTGGCAGGACCTCTTAAAAGAGCTGCAAGGTTTGCAGCTAAAGCTGAGTCAGGAAGNAAATTGAGCAAAACATTCAACCAAATACAAAATATTCATTGTTTACAAATCGTTGAAAGTAAAAACTGAATTTCATGATATTCAGTAATCACAGCATTCTTTACATATAAAAATCAGCACGCTAGAATGGAAGGCTCTCTCTGTGCAGTGTTTTCTTATAAAGACCTGAGTTGGATCCTCAGAAATAATGACACCTGGCATGGTGACATGCACTTGAATCCTAGCACTGTGGAGAAAGACATACAAAGATTCCTGGATGTCTGTCCATTTAGTTTAAACTAATTAGTGAGATTTAGATCAACAAGGCAATCTTTGTAAAATTATGTCAGCAGTATTACTGACAATGGCATAATTTGCTGGTCAAAATAACTGCACACACATACAAATGCACATACATGAAGACATAGAAACACCTGAAAGCATCACAAAATCAACCAATATGTGTATGTGTGTGTGTGTGTATGTGTGTAGTGTATAAAATGTAAGTGTGTGTATATGTGTGTGTTTACCTATTCATCAAATGTGCATTGAAGTAACATTTACAGCCTCGGTATTACATAAAAACATCAGAAAATTAAGTCTACTAACTTTAAGGAATTCCCTGCAAGTGACCAGAGGGACCGTTGGTCATGAATTTTCTTGATCATGAGTTTAGAAAAAAGCTGTCTATTTGCAGGGGATACTGAAAACCAATGCTATCAGTTTCTACAATTTCATCAGAAATCAAATAAAAGGAGAATTAGTAAAGGATAAGGAACTAAATTTGTTCTTTACCTTCTGAATAAACCAAGGGGGGTGTAAATTTCTCCCTTAACCCATGCCTGGGGAGATCCTACAATATCTGAAACTATTTAGGACACAGTTGAGATCATATCTACGTATGACTGTGATGCTGAGAAATTGTCTCTATCATGAGCTTTAGGATCTGTGACCCCCATAGTATCCCTGCTCTCTAGTTCAGACAAACTTTTTGTACCATATAATAAATTTAAATAAAATTGTTCTGTAGAGTTATACTCTGGCTAGACAGAGGATAGGAACTTCTCATCTTTTTGGAGATTGCTGCTGAGCCAAACTGCTACATAATTGATGGATATGTTATAATGTGTCCATGGACAAAACTGATAATTTGATAATCCAAAGCATAGGGCACAGTCACTTTAATCAGAATATAATCAGAAATCAGTACTAAACCATAGGATGTTGGCTATCATAAGAGAATTTAGGGATGATCCAAGTATTTAAGCATCCGTGATAGGCTGTGGGGGCAAAAAAAAAAAAGTATGTCTTTGAAAACTAAATCAGTTTATGGTGAAGCAAGTACAAAGGCATCAAAGTATGCTGCCATAATACCCCTTTTTATTAAGAATATGCAAGGGAATGAGTTAGGTTGACTTATGTTTATATAATATAGGGGTTGCATCAGAATGGTTATAGGCAAACTTATGTTATTGCGAGCAATTGTAAATCTTAAGATGGAAATTTCAAAGTATTTCTAAGGCCCTCTAAGTAAAACTATTTGGTCAATAACCTGTAGCCAGCAGAATTGTACGATTAGACCAATTGCTAAAGAAAATTGAATATTTCTCTCAAGTAACAAGAAAATTTTGGGATCCTATAATACAGAATCTATTACAAAATGGAGTCACTTTCATGATGCCACCAGTTACTATGTAGATTATTTCAAGTTAATTACCTGAAATAGCTACAATTCGGGGACATGATAAGGACATCAGCAAATCTGGCAAAATGTAGAAAGTAGAGAAACGACGGCACAACAGTTACCATTGCAATCGACAAGAATCTGAAGCTACACAATGAGTATGTTATATTGTAAAACAAGAAAAATAAGCAAAAAAGCCTAAAAATGTTATCTTCTGCTTTTATAAGTTGACTTTTCATAAATAAATATGATGTGCTTGTCAAAATGCCTTCTAAACCTTTGGGATTAGACCTCCTTATTACTGGAACTGTTACCTAGTCTATTGAGATAAATATTTTACAATTTTAGTAGTTAATGTAATACATTTGTTAAAATACAGAATTAAAACAATCTGTAATAATTGACTTCTGTGATGAAAGGGTGAAATATTGAAAGCAATTATAATAACCAGAACCAGTAGGAAACTTTGTACATGGCGTGGCAGACCTATAAGATCTGGAACTAGGGGAAAATATTGTGGAAAAAGCTTTCTCCTGCTTACCTGGAAATGAGTAACCAACCAACAAAGATGGAGTTTTTGATTTGGAGAATTACTGGAACTCTATTGATCATATGGGGGGATGCAGTCTGATGACACATATTGACAAATAATTGTGGCAAATGTAAAGAGGATGTCAATCAACCCTGAGGAAAGAACGTCACTGATCTTTAGGCATTGATTCAATATGGCCCCCAGCTCTGCATGGCTTTGGGCACAACCTGGTGGTATATATGGGAGGTGGAGAGTTGACAGAAGGCAGAATTTGGTGTCGCAGCTTTCTTGAATTGAGGATCACACCGTGGTGGATCTTCTCAGAGATGCAGCTCACTATGACATTACCAAGCTCCGGTAAGTAACTATCCATTGTGTAACTCTAATATATAGAGTCTAAGTGAGCATTCGTGTATATTTCTTCAAGGTTGTTTCTACGGTATATTTTCTTTGGTGCGACCTATTCTGAAAATTTGGGGAAATTATATTTGATTATGCTTCATCTAGACACAAGTAAACACAGAAGTGAAAGACATCTCTCTATTCTACTTGCTCAATAGGTTTCTTCTAGGAGTTTATCAACTAGAATCTTCATTGTGTTGCAGAAACAAAGCAGTTCTCAGTTATTTTGTGTTGTCTTTAATAACAGGACAGTAAAGTGGGACAGTATTACTAGTATTTAATCATCATTAATTATTAAAAACCTTACAATTCAAAAGTTGCCATTTGTAACATAAAGAAAATACAAATACAACACAAAGATGTTACAGAAAAACTATGCTATATTGAGAACACAGAACTAGATGAGTGGTCTAATTTCTTTGAGCACAAAATCAGGAAGTTGTAAATACTTTGTGAGCCAAGGTTGGATATCTACTGAAATAAATCAAATGGGATAAACTATCAAATCACCTAATTCTTAAGTAATGTATACACAGAAAAAGAGTTAGTTACAATATTAAAGCATTTTAAAAAATGAAAGACAACCATAAATTTTCTAGAATTTCAGATACATGCAGGTAATGACTTGGAGTCTCTGCCTTATGGTTAGACAAACTCCTTGTGTTTGTAAACCTGAGGAGCTCCTTTGGAGCAAATGCAAACTGTGAACTACCTCCCACCTTTCTAACTCTCTTTTGGAGACACCTATCTATTTCTCTACATTTTCCAAATTGTAAAAGTGAATAGTCAGTTAAGGTACATCAACCCAAATCACATAGCAGAGGCTGTTGGAGCACATTCACAGCTTGTTTAGCTGTCTGCTACTTCCTTTGTATAGCTCATCTTATTGTCGTTTCTCTGACAGCCGGGATGTGTATGTTGCTGCTAGTCTCAAGTCTGCTCCTTTGGGAGCATGCAGCCTCCAAACCAACTGGCGTTGTGTCCACTGAAGACCTGTATGATCGTGTAGTTGAACAGTCTCACGTCACATATAACCTGGCTGCAGATATCTACCATGAATTTGTAAGTAATGTCCTTACTTCTGGATTCTTATCTAAAAGGGCCTTCAAATAGCTGACCACTAATTAAAATGGAATGACTCATGTGTCCAATTACAAATACTTCATTTTTGTAGGTAGTACAATGAATTATATAGGAAACTGTGTAATGGGAAGAATGTGAAGTTCCGTAAAAATCTCAAAAAAATTGTAAAGAATTTAATGATATTTCAAGTTTTCCTGCACTAACTTTAGCAATAATTACTTTAAACTTCTTCATTGGAATTTGGATTTCCTGGTCATATTTCCAGGGGTTCTGTCTTCACTGGCATTCCTTACTTACTGATCTGAAGATAGGTAGTGTATGGAAAATGAAGTGAGCTAATTGTGTAGAGAGAAAACGAGATAAAGAAAATTAAAACCGTGCAAACAGTGAAAAGAAAAACAAAACAAAATAGCTACACATAAGTTCGTAAATAAAAGAATCACAGTTTATTGTTTCAGTAATGAGTGTCTTAGCAATATTGACGGACTGCTATAGAAAGAAAATGTGTTCTCCCTTCCTGAGGGATATAATTCATCTATTCAGGTTGTGCGATTGAGGAAACAGCAAAGCAAATTTTCATTTTAAACCATATGAATTTTCATTTTAAACCATATAAATTTCATTTAAATTTTTTATTTTTAATCCATTTAAATATGGATTACATATCTCAACGTTTATAGGGAATATATATTCCCATGGTTATTTTCTGTTACTAGTTTTTCTCATACCCTTTATTCTTCTCTCATAAATTTTCAAATTTCTAAGAACCCATTAACTCTCTGATAGATAGAATTAAGTAATTTGTATTTTCTTAAAAAATACCTTGTGCCAGCACATCCTTCATACCATTTATATAGAAACTTTAAATATTTTGTGAATTCTTACTTCAATCTTTGCTAAATATTTCCTTAAAATATGCCTAGAATTTAATGATTCATTATTGACTGTAACAATATGAGAGAACCCTACATTTTTCATGAACTTTTTTACAGTACTGACACATGATGATGTATGAGAGCAAATTTATAAATCAATAATTTCCTTTTAAAAAATAATAGACTTTTTTGCAGACAAAAACCAGATGTTTTAAATATGTGTAAACAATAATAATTCTATGACTCTCAGCCTGGAAAAACTGATACTTAAAGATGTAAAAATTTACAAATTTTGGTCCATTTTAGTGATTTCTTTCCAAGAAATGCCATTAGCAAGTACAATACAAGGAAAGTAAAGAAGGGAAGAGGATGGAGGGTAGTTAGTTTACAAATGTAAAGGAATAAAAGGTAACTGAATGACGTTTCCATCTTTCTAGTGTTCTACATTTTGCTCTTACGTATCAAAAATCTGCAGGTTATCAAACTATCATGTTGGTTTTTATTCAATTCTGAATTCCCAAAAGTTGAATATCTAATTTCTTCCAGGATTCAAACTTTTTCAAGAGTAGTTGGTTTCCTAAGAGGATGCCCAGGATATGCCACACCGCTTCCATCCATACTCCAGACTCTCGTCAGGAAGTCAATGAAACAAAAGTACGTTTCTTCTCTGATTTTTACCAAAACAGTCTTGCTATACACATGTTAATTGTGATCTGTGTGATTACTAAGCCCATAAAAGTTGTGATAATTTCAGACCGAATAGATAAAGGAAGATTCAGCTGTCAATGAAGAATCACAAAATACTTTTGTTAATGTTAGCACTCAGTAAGATGCCTGCCAACTCACATGGTCCCAGAGTTGCAATTGTCCACACAGGAAACTATTTTTACCAGCACCTTCTGCTTATCCCTGGAAAGTTTTGATCTGAACTGGACAAACATTTATAATATATTCATATAAATATGGAATAAATAAAATCCCCCTGTGTTTGTGATATAACCCTAAAGAACCTTCCTGTGGCATCACGTGACTAAAGGAGCAGAGTGTCTTCTTAAACTCCTAAACTATCCTGGACCCCTTGCTCTTTTGTCATTCTTTCTACAGTCCTGCCTCATGGATTTGCCTTTTCCTATGTCTTAATTGAAATTAGGCTGTTTAAGAGTTTCCTCTGTAGAACATATAATATTCTTCTGGACGATTTCTCTTTTGATAAGGTCTACATAACTCTGAAAATATAATGTATATGTGTTCTGATCTCTTCCTTCAGGCTACGTACGTAAGCATCAGTTTTATCTATGTAATATTAATAATGTATATCCATCTCACACATATAATTTATTCTCCAGTCATGAATTTATTCCCAACACAAGAAATATTGCAGAAGATATTCTCTGGAATATCATGTGTTTATAATAAAGAAATAAACTGAAGGAAACACTTGTACATATTATTTCCTAAACAACATAAATAGCATACTGTTGATCCAGAAATATTTAATACTGACAGTCTTTGATAATAGAACTCTTAAGAAGACAACAAACAGAGATTCCAAACAGTCTGCAGAATCCATTTCCCTTGAATATAAGAATTTACACTAAACTTCTTTCATGCCATGCAGTTATTCTTAATCATTATTGCCTGATGCTCCTAGTAATATGTTGGTGATCAACACTTATCTGTCCATTTCGATCATAAACTTACTTTTCTATGACATTCTACTTGAGCTTCTCTCTAGTCTTTATTTTCATACTCATACAAACATCAAAGTCAACAACTATGAAAAGAACTTATTTTGTATGACTGTGCCTTTGTCCTAAGAATTACCAGGTTAAAATTGCATTCTGATTTCTACTAATGCCTGTAATTAAAGTAATGCTTTGTAATAAATTTTCTTTGATACATACCAATAAATAAGCAATTCCTTTAGAAACAAAGACAGCAGAATCATGCAGATAAATAAGAAATAGAATTTGAAAGCCATTTTTGTCTGCATTCACCTGTTTTAATATTCTACCATAATATATAAGTACTTAAATAATATATGAGAAACTAATTTTATTCATTATTGTAGAAATTAATTGAACCACTAACTCCTCACAGTGTTAGCATATATGTAACATGAGTCATGTCTTTGGACACCTACTAAGCTATGTAAACCTGGTTTTCTCATAGGCAGGCTAAGCCACCAAAGAGAACAGTTCTAACAGCTAGGGAAAAGTGTTGAATGTTGAGGAAACACAAAATATGATCATTTGAAATAGCCAAATTTATTAAAACCCTATTAGTTTTATTTAGCCAAGTGGAATTCAGTAGTTGTCATTTTATATTTATGCAATATTTCTATATTATGAAATCATTAATATAATATTAGTAATAAAAATACACTATAGATTGTCTCCCTTGTTAAAAAAAATCTAGAAGAATCTATCTACCCATCTGTAAGTTACCTAGTTTAATATGAAGTCCAATGATGTTTGCTTAGACTGAAGACCTTCTGAAAGCAATCGTCAACATTACTAATGCCTGGGAAGAACCTCTGAAACATCTGGTGTCAGCCATGCCCTCTCTTCCAAAACCTTCTGATAACATGCTGAAAACAACCAATGCTGTGAAGGCTAAAAATATTGTTCTTCTGGAGGGACTTAAGACCATACTCAATAGGGTAAGCTGTTTCTACATGGTGGGTTTGTTTTTCCTATTTATAAAATTCATGCATTATGTCATTCAAAAAGGCTTTTGAGACATCACAAATACAAGGTTACTTAATAAGCCTATAGAGCAGTGATCTCTGTAGAAAACAGTAGTATGCCTCATATTAATTTTGACAGTAACTTTGTTGAATAGGGTAAATACTCCAGTCTAATTCAGAAGATCTTACACCCGTCACAACCTAGATATCCTGCACCAAAATACGTTAAATGAAATATTCTGCTCACGTGCAGGGATCCAATATAGTATATAAATATAGAATGGGTTTGCCTGTAAAGAATAAAAGGATCAAGATCCTCTACTGGAACTTATATGGTATGGAGGGCACATCATGGAAAGTACTGTACATAAAACTTCCCGAAGTAAAAGAACTGATGCTAGCCTTTATATTGTAGTTTAGTTAATTTCATGTACACAGGCAATAGTACCTTGCTGGTTCACTATTTGTCCACTTGTGTGAATGTGTCTCATCTGTGATCAGTGGAGTGTCAGAAAATACTTATGCCTCACTCCAGTTATCCTTAGGTGTTTAATGCTTTGAACCTAATTTCCAGCATTTCTCACAATAAAAGTATGCTCTACCAGAGTCAATTAAATATTTACGAGAAAGGTGCGCTGGGAGATACATAATGTCTGTAAGTGCCTTCCTTCCATGTGTGAGGACCTGAATCTAGTTTCAGACTTTGTGTCAAATGTGTGATGTGGTATCTTCACTTTGTAGCCCACAGACTAGGGAATCAGATCTAAGGGGTCTGTCATGAATTGCAGTTAAAAGCAGCTCTCTCAAAAATCAATGTAGATGTCACTGGAGGAATTTTACCCAAAATGGATCACTGACATCCTAATCATATGTATGTATTTCACACATACACACACACACACACACACACACACACACACACACACACACACACACACAGCATATAGATACATAAAGGGGTAAAAGATAATGTTAATAATACCTGTCCATTTAATTTTTAGACCCAGATTGTATATGAAGAGACTGACTCCCCTGTCTGGTCTGGACTGTCAGAATTAAAATCAGCTGATGAAGACACTCAACTTTTTGCCTTTTATAGCCTGGTCCGCTGCCTAAAAAGGGATACTCATAAGATAGACACTTTTCTCAAGGTCTTGAGGTGCCGAGTTGTTTTTAATAGTGAATGTTTGTTTTAAAAACAAGTGCTAAATGCACATCCCTGCAATGTCCTGCTGACAGAGTCTTTGTTGAACGAGAATTTTAATTCTTTTTTCTTCTCAGTTCATGAGTGACTACAGTGGATTTCTTCTTATAAAATAAAATATAATTATATTTTAAACAAAATATTCAGTGTGATATTTTAAGAAAGTCTCCTATTTCCATCTAATATAATATAGCTCCATGTTTTTGTGATGTACATATAAAAATATGAAGTTTGACAAGCATGTAAGACAGCATAAAACTTGCTTAAGTTTTTAGTGAATGAAGAGAGATCATTTATGTAAAATCAAAGCAAGAGATTGTTGCTACTCATATGATCCTATATATCAAAGGAATAGATATCTGAGGTCATTTATAAAAGAAAACTATTCTGTGAGCAAATTTTTAGTCCAATAACAAGCAATACAGGTTCAATAATGTTGGACTACCCATAAGTACTACGAATTCAAATGTTCAAAAATGTAATAGGACAGAAGTATGAAACAGATCTATATTTCTCTAGTGCCTTCCTGCCCCTTGATCATCCTTTGGACCACCTTAGGAAAGAATCAGAATTTTCCTCTTCTGTAGCTCAGGATCTAAGACAATTCTCATACTTTAAAGGTAGAAATATAAAACAAAGAAATGTTTCCCACTTATGTAGACACAGTGCAGCAGACCAGTGGACATGGCAGCACGTCTCTCAGTAGTGACATTCTAATTGAAGTCTCAAGGTTTCAGACAAAATTAAGAGGAAGTATAAGTGATATACAAGGTCAGCAAAGAAAAAGCAGAATAGATATTTGAGAAGAATTAGCAGTTACTCACTTTGACAGCAGAGTGGCTCTGCATTGGACTGCTTCTAGGGTATTCTACTTATAAATTGCATATAAACAAATTATCTGAGCCAGGTGGTGGTGGTGCACGCCTTTAATCCCAGCATTCGGGAGGCAGAGGGAGACGGATCTCTGTGAGTTCGAGACCAGCCTGGTCTACAAGAGCTAGTTCCAGGACAGGAACCAAAAAGCTATGGAGAAACCTTGTCTCAAAAAATCAAAAAACAAACAAACAAACAAACAAACAAACAAATTATCCTAGCACAAGAAGAATAGCAGATATCAGATTAAAGCAGAAAGAAATAGTTGAATAATATTGATCTCATAAATTAATAAATCACATGATGAACCCTAGAGGTACAGCCTGAGAAAAAAGGAATTTGCTTTTTAAAGTTTTTTTCTGAAATTATGGTTATATGAATAAACAACTGTTATACTAAGATCAGTATAATACTTGATGCACTCAAATAAAAAATTTCAACACAATTCTTCACATACCTAAATACAAACAATATTCAACTTCATATGGAAAAAAACAAAAAGTTTTAGGAAAGCTAAAACAATTCTGTACAATAAATGAGCTTCTGGAGCTATCACCATCCTTGAGTTCAAGATCTTTTATTGAACCATAGTAATAACAATAGTTTAGTATTGGCATAAAGCATTATGAACTGTCTCTTTGGAACTTATTCCTTATACTGGAATGCCTAAGAAGAACAATACTTAACCTCATATGGAAAAACAATAATGTCGAGAATAGTTAAACAATCCTGTACAATAAGGGAAGTTCTAGAAATACCACCATCCTTGACTTCAAGCTCTATAGATTGTTTTTGGTAAGATTGGCATTTTTAATTTGCTCGTTTTACCAATCCATGAGCATGAGGGATCTTTCCATTTTCTGATATCTTCCCCAGTATCTTTTTTCAAAGTCTTAAAATTCTTGTCATAAAATTATTTCACTTGTTGGTTAAAGAGTTACCCCAGGATAGTTTATATTATTTGTGCATATTGTATAGGGTATTATTTCTATGATTTCTTTCTCAGCCCATTTATAATTTGTATATAGGAAGGATACTGATTTTTTTTAGTTACTCTTACAACCAGCCATATTACTGAAGCTGTTTGTTAGCTGTAGCAGCTCTTTGTAGAAATTTTTGGGTCCCTTATGTATATTATCATATCATCTACAAATAGCAAAAGTTTGACTTCTTCGTTTCCAATTTGTATCCCCTTAATCTACTTTCTTGCCATATTGCTCTAGCTAGAACCTTGAGTACTATATTGAATAGATATGAAGAGAGTACACAATCTTCTTTTATCTCTGATTTTAGTGGATTCACATTGAGTTTCTTTCTGTTTAGCTTGATGTTGATGGTCAACTTTCTGTGTATTGCCTTTATTATGTTTATGCATGTTCCTTGTATCCCTGAAATCTCCAATATCTCGAATCTGTCAAAGGTTTTTCAGCATCTCATGATCATGTGTTTTTTCTTTCATTTTGTTTATTTGGTGGATTTTATTGACAGAATTTTCTATATTGAATCATCCCTGCACCTCTGGGATAAAGCCTACTTAGTCATGGTGGATGATTTTTTTTATGTGTTCTTGGATTCAGTTTGTCAGTATTTTATTGAGCATTTTTGCATCAGTGTTCATGAGGGGGAATGGTATGTAATTCTCTTTCCTTGTTGCACCTTTGGTTGGAGTATCCATGTAATTGTGGCCTTATAAAAAAGAGTCTGTCAATATTCCTTCTGTTTCTATTATGCAAAATAATTTGAGGAATATTGGTATTAGCTCTTCTTTGAAGTTCTGAAAGAATTCTACATTGAAACCATCTGGCTATTATTTTTTTTTTAGTTGGGAAATGTTTAATGACTGCTTTTTGTTTTCTTATGGGATATAGTTTTACTTAAATTGTTTATCTGGTCTTGATTATATTTTGGTATTTAGTACCTATCAAGAAAATTATTCATTTCTTTAGATTTTTCCAATTTGTGGAGTAAAAGTTTTTAAAGTATGACCTAGTGATTCTATGTATTTCCTCAGAGTCTGTTGCTATATCCCCTTTTAGTTTCTGATTTTATCTATTTGGATAGTCTCTTTCTTCCTTTCAGTTACTTTTGATAAGGGTTTGTCTATCTTGTTGATTTTTTCAAAGATCCAACTCCTTCTTCCATTGATTCTTTGCATTGTTTTCTTGTTTCAATTTTATTGATTCCAACCCTAAGTTTGATTATTCCCTGTCATTTAGTCATCTATTTTCCATTCCAAGACAGATCCATTTATTCCACTGCCCCAGAGTCTGTGGTTTGCAGTGTGATTGTCCTTACTTCACAGTTAATATTTAATTATGAGTGAGTACATACTATATTTGTTTTTCTGGGTCTGGGTTACCTCAGTCATGATGTTTTCTTTTTCTAGTTTTATCCTTTTGCTTCCAAATTTCATGATGTCTTTATTTTTGACAACTACATAATACTCCATTTTGTTAATGTACCACATTTTCTTTATCCATTATTTGGCTGAGTGACAAATAAGTTGCTTCTAGCTTCTGGCTATTACAAATAAAGCTGCTATGAATATAGTTGAGCAAGTGTTCTTGTAGTATGATTGAGCATCCTTTGGGTACATTCCCAGGAGTAGTATTGCTGGTTCTTGAGGTAGATTGATTTCCATTTTTCTAAGAAATTGCAATATTGATTTTCAAAGTAGCTGAAGAAGTTTGTACTTAATAACTGGATGATGACTAGAGGTTGTTAAATATCCTGCCTGTGAGAGGAAATGTCAGAATCACAGTAATCCAAATGCGTGGAATCCTCCTACATTGGCCCTAAGAAGGATCGTGATTTGAGATAGGAGCTGGAGAAATATAAAGCCACTCCCTCTTCTCTCCTAATACATCTTGGAACATATAAAAATGGTGGTACTTCAGGAAAGTGCAATAACATACAACTTGTACAGTCTTATTACCATGAAAATTTGTTCACTGAATGGCTTGTCTTTATAAATTATCACAGATGTCCATCCAAAAGATTTACTTAGCAATAACAATGGATTGCTTCAGTTTAAATTAATTTGGTCTTCTTTATTTACTCTGATTATATGTTAGTTGTCTTATTTTCTCTTAAAACAGTGTATTTGTAAAATTTTTTTCAAGACCATCACAAAACAAAGGATTGATTGTACAGTAAATAAACACAAGAAACTGACCAATTTTCACTTTGAATTGGGTATTTCTAAAAAAAATATTTTTTGAGAAGCAATACATTGTAACAATGGATGCATTCAAACATTAAAAGTTTGGAAGAAACTGAAGGTCTGGTTCACCTAGTCAGTCTCAGCAGCATGGTGCAGGGATGTGAGTGCACTTAACAGTTATGCTTTCCCTCCATTTTTATCATATTGTTTTATTACTTAATATAAATTAGAGAAATTTTTAAATTTGAATATATTTCAATCACATTTCCCTTGCTACAAGTCCTTCCAGATCCTCTTCTTCTCCTTAGCTACTCAACTTTAATTGATTTCTCAAAACACAGACAAAAACCATATACAACAACAAAGCCCTCTCAAGCCAAGAAACAAAAATAAATCAACCCTAAGGGGGAAAAACCCACCAAAAGGTAACTAAATAAAAGTGCACATATAAAAAAGAAAACAAAACTTTGAGCTGGGCGGTGGTGGCACATGCCTTTAATCAGCAACTTGGGAGGCATAGGCAGGAGGATTTCTGTGAGTTTGAGGCCAGCCTGGTTAACAAAAGCTAGTAACAGGACAAGCCCCAAAGCTACAGAGAAACCCTGTCTTGAAAAAAAAAACTTTAGAGTTAATTATATATTATTCTATTATTCAACTACTCCTGAATGAAGACCTGCTCTAAAGTGGTCAATATATTCCGCGTCACTCCATTGGAGAAAACTGATTTCCCTCTCCCCAAAGGTATAAGTGATAGTTCAGTTAATAGTCTTTATTGTGGTGACAGGGTTTCATTTATTTATTCATTTAGGTTTTTTAATGTAACAAAATAAAATGCAGACCAATGAAAAGAAAAGGACCCAAGAGAGGGCAAAAGGATCAGAGACCCACTCATTCCCACACGCAGGAGCCCCAGAAGAACAATACAATGGAAACTGCAATGTAAATGCAGAGGATCTGGTGCAGACGTATAAGCCCTGTGCATGCTGCCTCAGTCTCTGAGTTCAGGTGAGCTTTTCTCCTATTGACGCAGAGAGCCTAGTTTTCTTAGGGTTCTCCATCCCCTGTGGTTCTCGCACTCTTTTGCCTCTTCTAATGCAGGATTCCCTGAACTCGAGGAGAGGGATTTGATAGAAACATCGCATTTAGGGCTGAGTTCTCCAAGGACTCCCAGTCTCTGCATAATATATGGCTGTGGAACTTTGGAATTTTTTTTTCTCATCTGGTGCAGGAGGAAGTTTCTCTGATTAATAGTTCTCCTTAAAGATGACTCGGGCCTTCAGGACCTTGAGGTAACTTTCAACCTTTTGTGTGTCCTTTTTCAGGCAACGGCAGAGGTTATACATAACAAAAAGGTGAGTGTCTTCATCAGACGACTGAAGTTCTCTCAGTCCTGACCAGTGAGGAGGAAAATTTTCTACAGCTCCAGGCTGGGTCTACACAACAAATGGATAGATAACATTAACATTATAAGGATTTATTTCTCCTCCCACTTTATGTGTATATGAGTGCGTAGATATGTAGGTGTACAGGTATATTTGCAAATGCATTTGCTGATCAGTAGTCAGTCTTCAGTAAATATCCTCCAATGAGATCACTTCTTTTTTTACTTTATTCAGAATCCACTTTAGATCTCCATATGTCTTCCTCCCTAAAGCTGCCCTTATATGGAGAAAATGCTACACCCCTTTTTGACAAGAATAATGAGATTAAATCGGGTCCTAAAACAAAGAAAGATATTTACAGACATGAGATATATCCTCAAGCCCAGCAGATATTTCTTCTAAATTTTAAATTGTTCAGTAGAAAATAGAGGTATGTAAACTAGTTATAAACCATGGATTTTCAGACACAAGGGCCAAGTAGCATAAAGCCATTAATAATCTAAGTGTAGAAGTCTGATGAATGTACATATTTTGGGCATGCTGTTGATCCCAGGTGAAATATATCAATATACAAGTAGGCAGATGGAAAGCCCCAAAGTTGTACTTGGCTCCACACAGAGATTTGAATCAGAGAAAAATTGACCAGCCAGTGTGAATTCTTTCAACTCAAGGAATATTACATATCCTTAATACTTTCCTTGATGTGTCTTTCATAATTCATGATTCTAGTAGAGTGTCCTAATCTTTTAACTTTCAACTAAATATATTCTTTGTACTATGCATTTTCTGAATCCTTAGACATGATAAGCTTATTTCATTCAGTGTTTTAAGATGCCGTCCAGGAAATTGAGGAAATGGCTGTCATAAGAAGACCATCTACATTAAGCAGTGGTGTCTGCAGCACCCGAAAAGCTACTTTCCAAATTACTATGAAGAACATTGGCTTTTTGTTGTTGGTGTTAGAACCACTTGTTTACGCAGTTTTCAGTAAACACCTCGGGTGTTAGATTTACAAGTGGTCCCTTACTCCCTCAACTGTCAACAATGTGATATAAAAATTTCCGTCTTGCAAATGAATTATTCAAAAATTCTCCTCATTGTCCAAAACACCACTTTCATAAATAACATAAATGTGAAGAGACAACTTACCCTGCTCAGTAGAATCTCAAGTCCCTTCAAAAGTTCTATAATTCCGTGCTTCACATCATTGATTCTTTGCATCATTTCATTAGACTCTGTCGGGAGAGCAGCCGTGGCAAGTATCAGGTGTATCAGAGGATAGTCCCAGGCACGAGAAATTGCTATGACTGCTTTCAGAAGGTCTTCTGTCTAGGGAAGCATGATAAAAACCTCTTTAAAGGAAGTGAGATTCAAAAGGGTAGATATCTATTTATTGTACACAAAGATGGTGAACTATAATATATATTTCTTATTAATACATATATTTCATAGTATCTACACATTGTAGAATTATAAAATTTTAGCTACTGTACTATAGTTAGTTAAATAAAATTAGATCTGAGCAATTTACTTTTATACTGACAGGTCAAATTAATTGCTTTTTACTTTCCCTCTATATTCAACCATCTGTCTTTGTGGTTCTTGACAGAAAATGGCCCCCAAATAAAAAGTGTGACTTTGTTGGATTAGGTGTGGTCTTGTTGGAGGAAGTGCATCACTGTAGGGGTGGGCTCTGAGATGTCATATATGCTCAAGCTATGCCCAATGAGACAGTTCACTCCCTTTAGCCTTTGGATCAAGATTCAAGGACACTCAGCACCAGCACCACAGTCTGCCTGCAAGCTATCTTATCCCCCACCCCAAAGATGATAATGCATTAAACCTCTGTAGCAAGTTACCACAATTAAATGTTATCCTCTATAAGAGTTTCTGTGGTCATGGTGTCCCCTTCACAGCAATAGAAACCCTAATAAAATATGTTCTTTTGTATTACTAACCCTCTCTGTGAGAAATTGAAGCTTTCTGGGACTCAGTAAGTGACTTCAGGACTTGGTTTTAGATAAAATAGATAACAACAATGTCAGGTGAAAGTGGTCCAAATAATTTCCACACTAATAAATCACACTGCTCTCTCATTGATCACTCTGGGCTTTTGTATTATGGTAGAGTATTAAAACAATGGCATATTGATGGAGACACAGCTTTCAAAACAATGTTTTTCTACATCTGCATGACTCCCCATTATATGAGTACACATATAAATTTACGGTAAATCAAATCAAACCCTGTTTTACATAGAGAGTGAGAAGGGAAAGATGCTAACACAGAAATATGCGTTTGTCCAGACCTCATCAAACAGGGGCCATCCTGTGACACGAGATAACAGGAAGAGGAGGAGCCTCTTTTACAGCCTCTTTCCTCTAATGAGAAGAAGAAGGCAGAAAAGTCAGGGAAGACTGCAAATAATGAAGAAACTGCAGTGGGACCAAGAAAGTCTTATAAACTGAAGGAGCATGCTCCTAGAGGAGGGGCCTTTAGCGTCAGAACCTAAGAACTACTGTATCTGCATTTCTTCCACATGTTTTTGAGTGTATACCCAAACAAAAGTGTCCAATTCATAGCAAAGCTTCCCAGGGAGGAATAAGAGCAACCTCACCATGACGATGCTAGAAATTGTGCTGCGAACTTCTGAATTTGCTGCACTGTAAATTGGCATTGGCCTGGTGCGTAAGTTATCAACTGTGAGATGTGTGAATTATTTGCTAACTGTTGCTTCCTCCTCCATGCTATGGATCAGAGATCACCCATATTTGGGCCCTCTAACCCACGTGAAGAACAACTAAACACTGCTCAGTTTTATTTGTTTCAGTGAAAACCAAGGGGAAAAAAAAAACCTACTTTTGTTTCACGGATTTGCATAAAATTCTCTGGAGTCGTGATGGATGCAGTGTGGCACTCCATGGGTGCCTTGTCGTTTAACCAACTTGCTTTAGCAAATTTTACATTCTGAAAGAAAAGATATGATTCAGTGTATTGGATTTCAGAATTGAATGAATATATATATGACCAAGGCATCAATGTTCTTGACAGAACTTATTTTTTTAAAAAAAATCAATGAGAACATAGAAATTAAAACACGGGAATAAAGCAAATATGTTAGCTCATTTTTTTCTGCTTTAGATAGCCAATCTCATTTACTGACCTCCCAATCTCTAACTCTTCTTTAATATTCTTTTATTTTTACCTTAAAATGTTATTGTTGGGAGAACAGGCACCAGAAACCTTACAAACTCCAAATGAAAAACTTACAGTGTTAAGTATAGTTTTCCCTAGGATTTGAACTGTGTTATAAAATAGTAACTTTTAGCAAAGTTTAGAATGAAGTAATGTTGATACAATCAAAATTTAAAAAAAAAATCTAGCCTTATTTTACGAATCTACTTCATAAGGAGTGAAGGAAAATGCACACAATATTTAAAGTTTACATAATAATCAGTTGTGAATTATATTTCCTCGGGTATTTATTTTTTTAAATACAATTTTCTAATACTAGCCATGAGAAGGTGGATGGGTTCCTGGGAATGCCATGTGGTGGAAAAATTGTGAGAGACAATCAGAGAAGGAAATGAGTAAAAGGAGTTTTCACCGATGAGTGAAAAACACAATGGGGGTGTATACTCTTTTCAACTCTAAAGACCAATTCTCCCAGATCTTTATCTTGTATTTTCTTTCTTCATGGAACCCAGAGGTCACGTGTCACCATTAGGAAAAGAGGACACATTTCCCTTCTACACAAGCTCTCTTTTGCACACAGATGCTACACACTGAAAAATATTAAACAATATTTCTTCACATTTTGGAGTATCTGAGCAGTTGGATATCACCCCCTCCCAATTTACATGGTTGTGATTATTTAGCTTTTATTCCATGCATTCAATTCACTGCAGTGTAATCATCCTACACTGAATATCTGCAGGGGGTGAGTTGGGAATTTCCGTAGAGAGTGGAGTCCTCTATAAAAGACCAAGAAATCACAGTTCCGTCCTGTGATTCTTTGGGGATTTGATGTTAAAAGTGAAAGTCCAAATTATGTTTTTATTTTTAAAATATATTATTTAGAAAATTGAAAAATTATTCCATTCTTAAAAACGCTTGAGATTTTATAAAACCTCCCACGTTCTCCAATTCACATTTTATTATCTGCTTCTTTCTAGTACCTACAAAATTTTGTCACATCAACATCAGATAGTGGTGATTTCTGATTTAATTAGTAGCATTTTCTGCAGTCCCCATTAGAGAGAAAACAAGAAGCAAGCGAGGAACTTACAAATTCGTGGTATATGTATGCAGACATGTCATAGTTGGTATGAGACTGTTCAACCACATGATCATACAGGTCTTTAGTGGACAAGACATCTGGTGTGGAGGACACATTCTCCCAAAGGAGCAGATTTGCCAACAGCAGCAACAGACACATCACCGCTTGAGGAGAAATGAAATGAGAGAATCTATTCAATGGAGTCTTCAAGAGTTAAATTGTCTGGGAATGTTGTCTCTTCTGTAGGCCCGCTGCTACATGATTTGGCTTGATATACGTGGAAGGGGAATATTCTTTTTAAACTGGGCCAATATGTGGAAATAAATATATTTCTCTGGCTCGCAGCTTAGAACCAGAGAAATCATTCCACAATTAAGGCTTGCAAGGTGAACTTCTCAACTATGCAAATACGTGGAGCTTTAATTAACCCTAAGTCAGGGTCTTTAAGTCATTCTTGGCACTTGTCAGAAAGTCTTAGGGTTTTATGTTCACTTTCCATTTCAGGAAATAAACTTGACAGCTTCAACTAATCCATTTTCTTGTAAATACCCCTTAAATGTTAAGATTGTTAGCTCAAGAGTGCTTTTATTTTTTTTCATGTCCTTTAACATGTTCTAAATTGGTAAAGACACAAACCTGCTATTAGCAGCTACATTAGGCTTCATAAATGAATGTTTATTCAGATTGATGTATTAAGCAAGCAAATACATACCTAAACCTTGGTAATCAAACATAATTATAACTTCCTCTTTCTGTACCTAAAATAATGAGATCATTGAATCTTGTATTCTTCACAATGAACATTTTCTCTGCAACGCAAATTGGTCAATTGAGTTGTGTTATGAAGGAGAGCATGCAATGGAAAATGTTTACTACAAGGTACCCCTTAGATATCAGTACTACTGTCTCCCCTTACCTATCAATATTGTCTATCAATAAAATGGAAAATGAAAACCACTGATCTCGCACTTGACTGAGTGATTACATCCTAAAACATTCTCTACTCTCTGTTGTCTTATCTCCAGGTGAGGCATAACCAAACACTGGTTCTTAAAAGAGCAAACCTGATCACACCACAGAAAATATACTGTTGACTGATGAGAACTTATGTTGGAGAGGTTTTGGGGTAAAGGGAACACTCCTGCATTGCTGGTGGGAGTGCAAGCTGGTACAGCCCCTTTGGATATTAGTATGGCAATTTCTCGGAAAATTAGGAAACAGCCTTCCTCAAGACCCAGCAATACCACTTTTGGGTATATACCCAATGGATGCTCAACTGTATCATGAGGACATGTGCTCAACTATGTTAATAGCAGCACTGTTTGTCATAGCCTGAACCTGGAAACAACCTAAACGCTCCTTGACCAAAGAGTGAATAAGGAAAATGTGGTACATTTACACAATGGAGTACTAGACAGCAGAAAACAAAAATAATGACACCGCCGGGCGATGGTGGCACACGCCTTTAATCCCAGCACTCGGGAGGCAGAGGCAGGAGGATCTCTGTGAGTTCAAGACCAGCCTGGTCTACAGAGCCAGTTCCAGGACAGGCTCCAAAGTCACAGAGAAACCCTGTCTCAATAATAATAATAATAATAATAATAATAATAATAATAATAATAATAATGACACCTTGAAATTATCAGGCAAATGGGTAGATCTAGAAAACATCATATTGCATAAAGTAACCCAGACCCAGAAAAACAATTATCAGATGTACTCACTCATTAGTGGTTATAAATATAAAGCAAAAAAAGAATCAACCTACAAATTACAATCTCAGAAAACCTAGACAACAATGAGGACCCTAAGAGAAACATATGGGAAGGAGAAAAAGACAACATCTCCTGAGTAAATTGTGAGCATGGGGACCATGGGAAAGGGTTGAAGGGGAGTGGAGCTGAAAAATGTATAGCTCAATAAAAGAAAAGAAAAGAAAATATACTTTTCAAACATACCTTCATAAAAAAATTCACTGATGAAGCTTAGGGAAACATGACAGAGGGCTACTTACAGGAGCAGGGTTGAGCTGAAGTCAGCTGCATCTCTTAGAACTTAGATCACAATGTAGTCTCCAATTCAGGAAAGCTGCTGTTTCTCCTCACTACTGGTTTCATTTGATGTTCTACATACTATATATACAAACAGAACTACTCAAAGCTATGCAGAGCTGGGGGTACAGATTGAATCAGTATCTACAGATCAGTGACCCTTTCCCTTCCGGGAATATTGACATCCTATTTACCTTTAACACAGTCCTACTTATATGTGCTACTTTGATTTCCCCCGTGTTATCTAGAGGCTTCAAGTCATTCTGGAAATCTCCAAGAGCATCTCTCTTTCAAAGTTACTCATTTCCAGATTAGTAGTAGAAATGGAATTTTCACCCAATATTTTGCCTTAATTTATGATCTTATGTCTGTCATATTTTCTCCAGAGATTCTTGAGTGTTTCAGGTGGTGATAAGTGCTGTCGTTGTTTATAGGAGCATGAACCACCCTATCTCAGCAACAGTCAATAATCCTAGATGTTATAATCAAACACAAATCTATTTCCTTAGCCATAAACACTGGGCAATGTTTCTCTCAACAAACAGGTAACAGTTCTGGGAATCAACAGATCTGACGAAAATTGTTTAGAAGACACTTTGACAGATCCTATCATTTAACAAAACTTTGATCAGATCCTTATCGGTGGGGGATGACTTCCTTGAACACTGTTAAATTTTCTGTTTGCCTTTCTTACTGTCTTCAAATATAACATCTGAATTTTCTCATGTGAGGTGAGCCTTAAATCAAATCACATTGTTGTTGATTGCAGTTTGCAACTGTTATGCCGCAGTTTCTTCAGTTTCTTTAAGCAGAGAAAACTTTGCCAGGCTTCCCTTACCATGTTGCTGAGCTATACCAATTATTGACAATTATCCTGAAATATTCTATTGAGGTATTTTTAGTGTTTCAGATGATAAATACTTTTGGTACTATGGAAGCCATTGTAAGGGTTGGAAATTTCTTCATCATTATAAACTCATTTTTTCAAAAAAATTATTTTTCAACAAAGTATTCTTCAGTACTTTCAATATTACTGTCTATGCCTTTAATTATGCTGTGTAACCAGCAACAGTTCAGAAGTCTATGTAGATTAGGGACATCATGTGCCTCCTTTTCTAAAATCTTCTGAAACAGACCTTATGCACTCGCCATTATTCAATGACTTTATAAATGTCAGGAATGTCTACTCCTATGTCTGATGGGTATCTACGTGCAATTTTTTTTTATTGAGAATAAGAAAAAAAAAGTTTCCGCCTCCTCCCAGCCTCCCATTTCCCTCCCCCTCCCCCCACTCTTCTCCCCCTCCCCCTCTCTCTCTCCCCCTCCCTCTCCAATCCAAAGAGCAGTCATGGTTCCCTGCCCTGTGTAAAGTCCAAGGTCCTCCCCCCTCCGTCCATGTCTAGGAAGGTGAACATCCAAACTGGCTAGGCTCCCATCAAGCCAGAACATGAAGTAGGATCAAAACCCCTTGCCATTGACCTTGGCTTCTCATCAGTCCTCATTGTTCGCCATGATGAGAGAGTCCGGTTTTATCCCATGCTGTTTCAGTCACAGTCCAGCTGGCTTTGGTGAGCTCCCAATAGATCAGCCCCACTGTCTCAGTGGGTGGGTGCACCCCCGTGGTCGTGACATCCTTGCTCGTGTTCTCCCTCCATCTGCTTCTCATTGGGACCTTGGGAGCTCAGTCCAGTGCTCCAGTGTGCAATTTTTAAACTGTTGGATTTATTGGTTTTCCAGATGCATTTTCCCACTAATAATTCATGTAGATCATAGAAATTTATTTATAAATAAATAATGGAAACTTATTTACCAGTTTCAAGACAATGAAAAATTGTCACTTAATTAATATTTTGTAGGAATAATAATACAGCTTTAAGAACATCTCCTACGGTATGGTTTGTCCTCAATCTGGTATCAACTCTTTCTCTGAAAGCAAGTTGCTCAGTATGTATGAAAAACAGTGCTCTACTTAATTTTCTGTAATCTGCTATCACTCTGTCTGAGTTTCTTCATATTGTCATCTAGAGTAAAATGATTAATGTAAGGTCTTGGGAGTCCAGAAAAGAATTGGTGAAGTCAATTTTTAGAGCTATCTAGGGTTAATATATGGTTGTATGCTAACACTTTGGGATTGATTAGTGTACTGTCTAGAAGCAACTCAGTTCCATGGCACTTGGTTTATCCAATTCTGTACTAGAAATCTTTCCCTTAGAAATGGTCTAGTGTTCCATCTTTTGGGTAGACCAGATGGACTTCTTAATAATGACTTCTTTCTTCAATTCTAAAACTCTTTGTCCATATTAAACTTTCTACACTTTTCAGTTTCTTTGCCATCTGCATTATTTATGAGCCTCGAGCCTGTTATTTGTGACAAAATTTGATGATATGATGATGTCAGTGAAACATTTTATAATAAATGACCAAACGAAGCATTGACAGATTGCCTTTTCAGACTTCAACATTTTCAAAAAGTTTATTTTTATTCTTTAAGAAGAGACCCATTCACCCAAGCATGCACTGAAAGCCATGGTACTAGTAGAAGTTTTGAAGAACTAGACTGTTAAGAACCATCTCAGAAGTACGCGGAATGAATGTGGGCTTAGCAGTTGTTGTTATGGACAATTCTGCATCTCAGGAGCTTGAGATAATTATCAACCTTATGGGAATCCCTGCGCAGGCAGCGGATCTTGTTGTAAAGAGCCAAATCTCTGGATTCTTCATCAATTCCCTGCAGGGACGGAAACTGTGACCAAACGGAGTAGATCTCATTTCCTTTGGCTTCAGGATAGGCCTAATTAGAAAACAGAAAATTCAAATTCATATGTTAGCATTTTTATGTCTGTATTTCATCTTATGGTTGAATGCATGTTTTGGAGGAAAGACCAATGTAAAATTTTAGCCAGATTCATGGATATTTTTAGGCAGGTTGCAAGTCTGTCAGGCATCTAAAAGTTTGAAGCAGAGTATATAGATATGTTTTGTATTAGGCATGTGATCTGAGTTGAAGTTTGTCTTTTCCATGTATACAGATGATAACCAGGTCCTCAGTCTTTACCAAGGTATGGCAAAAGAGGGAGTGTCTGCTCCCTTACCTAAAGTGCTAATCTGTATTAACAACAACCTTGTACTTTGCTGCCTCTGATAATGGATCATTTGCCATCTTACTGTTTTGAACTGAATTGCACACATTTGGAAACTTAACAATGAGCAAGAATACTTAATGCCTTATCGTGCCTTGCTATGAAATTACCCCTAAGTCAGAATGTAGCCTCACAGAAATGAAGACAATACCTTGAAATCAGAATGGTTACTGCATATGTTGCTGGTTTAATGGTTTTATTTGTATTTTCATTTGTGTGTGTGTGTGTGTTCACCAGAAGTACACATTTTCATGGAAATTATAAAAATATGGCATGTACAGCAAAACATATATGGTGTTAATATACACCAAATAGCTAAGAAGAAATCTAAAGCAAGTAGTATGTATGTACTCCTACTTATTTTTATCAAATGTATTTTATCTTTGTGATTTTCAGAAAGCTGATTTGGTATTAATTTCACTAGCACTGACAATTATAATAACTGGAGAAATTCAAAATACAAATTCAACTTTAAGTATGTCAAATGATTTGGACATATCAAATTCAATGACACAAGTTTGATGTAGGAAACCAGAGTGAAACAACATGTAGGATGAGCAGCTTAAATAAAGTTTACCTCTTTTGAGAGTTTCTGGAACAGTATTGATGACCCATCCCTAACTTTCCAGTTTCCTATGGGCATGGCCAAAGATGGCAGGAGAGTTTCTAATTTGATTTTGATTTTCTTTTCTCTCCCTTAACACTTTACTTCTCTGGTGTATTTGTGAAAGAGGTATATAACCAGAATGTCAATAAATATACATGAATTCTCTTCAAGAATGCTTTATCTTGTCAATTTTTTTAGTCTGTTTTTCTTTTATTGTGGAACATTTAACCATAAGTGTCTAAGAAACAGTAAGTTGTTTGTGCATTACTAAAAAGCAACAGGAAGACCACACCTATCCAACACTGTAGTTGAAGTCCAGGATTTAGAGATATTAGAATCTATTGTGTAGAAATTTAGTTGTTGTTTGAACAGCACTCTACAATGTAGAATGCCTGAGATTCGTTCTTGCAAAGAAGAGTTTTTCATAATTTGTTTCTCACTGTAAGCATCAGCTGTTGCATAAATAAGGAAACAATGAAGTTTCAGAGAACTGCTCACCTGGCCAAGTATCTTCTCAATTCCCTCTAGAAGGCGCTTGTTTTGTTCCCCAATCTCTTTGGCTCTTGATATGATAGCATCAGAGGCTTCATGAATACCATCTACTTCAGTTACTAGTTGAAACAGGGGGCCATTCCAGGAGTGCACCAAACTGAGTATCAGGTTCAGAAGGACTTCCGGCTAAGCAATCATGTTGAACAATAGTTAAAGAAAGTGAAGTACAGCTGAGTTAGTTACATATGGCTTTTGATCACAAAAGTGGAACTAAAATATTTATTTTATAACTATGTGTGTACTAATTTTTCTAGAACACAAATGTTATAGAAAAGTCAAGGTTAACTATTGGCATATACTTTGAAAAAGGCAAACAAAAAATATCTTATTTAAATTACTACTTTTCTTTCTGTATGTGTGTTTGTGTGTGCCTAGTTTGTGTGTGTATGTGTGTACATGCAGGTATGTATGCGCAGGCTTTCAGAAGCTTGGAAGCTAAAAATCAATGTTAACTGCTATAGCTCACATGCAGTTCACTGTTTTGTGAGACATGGTATCTCCCTAGTCTGGAAATTTCCCAGGACCCTAGACTGACTAGCTAGACTGTCTTCACCTTTCTACTGCTGAGACTGTAAGAATGCAGTGTTGGGCTTTGTTTGTTTGTTTGTTTTTGACAGTAACCGTAGTGGATTTTTTTTTGTTCTGTTTTGTTTTGTGCCTTGGCTGACCTAGAACAGAGATTAATCTGTTTTTGATTCCTGAGTGTTAGAATTAAAAGCATGCACCACCATGCCGAACTACTTTCATGACTGGATTTTTAAAGTTTTGAGGTTCAAATTCAGCTTCTCATACTTACATGGAAAGAAATAAATTTAGTTATATCTCCTTAGCCTTTAAGTTACTGGCTTTTCTACTAAGACAAAAATTCTCTGCGCTACATAGCCCTCTGCAATTTTACCATTTGACCTCATCATCAGGTCTTTTTTTTTTCTATTTTATTACCGTGTACATCCAAAATAAACAAATGTTTGGTGGTACTCAGTAGGTACCAGAACTCAGGAGGTTCCAGGAAGACATCAGGGAAGATACATACCACCCTTATCAATGATTAGGAGCCCAAATAATTTTCACACTAATAAATAAAATCGATTATTATGTTAATATATTATTTTTATCTTATTATATTTTGTTAAAAGAAGACACAATAAAAAGTGCATGACTCCCTTTTCCTCATTTCTAGAAGAATGGCCCATTAGTTGGTGTGTACAGTGAAGAATAAAGACACAGTACTGTATTTAAATAAAAGCATAAGTGGAAATCACAATGCAGTTTTGAACACCCAATGTTTGCTCACTTCCCAAACTGTACAATAAACTCATCCCTGATTTGAAATGCTTACTGTCAAGATGTTTGTTGTGTATTCAAGTGGTAGTGGAAATGAAGGGTAGAGCACAATCCAAGGAACATTACAATAGAAAAAAAAGTGTAGAGCATTTGAGGAAAAAGAATACGGCAAATTGTAATGGCAACATGGGTTCCTGGGAGCACATGAATAAGAGAGCTTGAGTTAGATGAAGCCATCACTCCTTTTCTATCAGCACTGAAACTGACACAAACTCAGTATTACCTCTTGGAGGCCAAGTTCCTTATCTCAGCAAGTGAAATAATAATACATTGCAACGTGGAACTTTTTGTAAGGAAGAATTCAAGCAATGTAAATAGTGTGCTGTGTGGAGAGGCTAGCAATGGAGCGTCTTTCACCAAATATTTTTTTTGGTCCTCATCCTGTTATTGCAGTTTCTCTTTGGTTATCACTATAATATTAATGAGAATAGAAAGAATATAGAACTCAGATGTGTCTAATAAAGTAGGGAACATATTGTACTTTGGTTATATATAATTACATATATATATCACATAAATTTATATATAAATACACTATATATATTGATATTGATTGATTGAGAAAAGATGAATGTCAGTAATTAACCAAGTAGACCAAAACATCTTTTGAGACAAGATCTCTCTCTAACGTAATCATCTTATGTATATATTTTGATTTCAGACATGTTGAGATTGGTTAAGACATGGTTTATAAAATTGATAATTAGACCTACTATAACATTAAGATGTTATTATTATAAGAGATCCCAGACACAACTGTGAGAAACACAAGCATGTATTTTCCTGATACTGCTTCATGAGGAGACTTTCAGTTAAGGTACGGAAGAAGGCAAGAAAGTCTGGGAAGAATGCAGGTGTTGTTAGAGAAGTAGAAATAGGGCCAGGAGAACTTGAAAGTTAAGAAGGGAAAGTGTAGTGGTCAGTAATGGATGCTGCCTATGGAGGAGTTCCTGAAACAACAAACAAATGCAAATGAGTTCTCATTTCTTACATATGCATGAAGGTCAATGTATTCATGATCATGAAATTAATTTCAAAGTTTCCTCCAGAATAACAAGTGAGGTCATCTTCATGGACAGCTCATGGTTCGGTTACAATGTTAATAAGTATATCATTTTACTCTTATCCCTTCTCCAATGTGTATTTTATTTGGCAAATAATTCTTCCTCTTTTCCGTTTTTCATGTGCGATTATTATACCTCTCTCAGTATTCTAATAACCTGGAGAACACCAAAAACCTGTGTACTAAGTCAATTATGTCTGGCATAAAATCAGGTGAGCACTCACAGGGACCTGCTGGGCTTCTTCCTTGTCTTCCGGGGTAGCCAGGGAAGAAGTGGGACAGTCATTGATGGCTTTGGCAATAAACTCATGGTCTTGAGCATAACGCTTTTCCTGGAAATGATAGAAACATCACATCAATAATGTTTAGGAATTAAAAAATATATAACCAGAATATTAATGCACTTTGTATATTTTTGAGTTTTAAATTAGCATAACACTTTTAATTAAGGAAATAAATAGCATTATTTTTACTTATTTCTTAAGTATATCCCTATTTTTCTTACCATCAATGTCTAATATTCCAACCAAGTCTATACTGTCTTGTTTCCTTGTCCTATCTTTTTATAAATTACTATTCAGAAATAAGCATAAAAGTACCTAAAATATAAAAAAAATTAAAATGTCATTTTTCATATTTGAGCAAAATGACATATCATGTTTTATCTATATTACTTTATTTAATTTTCCCATGACTTCAGATTGATATGATTCTCTTAAGTAGTTATTATAAAACACAGATTTTTATTCAAGTGCTTCTGAATCTACATACTTGTACAAATTTCTTCATAAATGCTGAATATAATTATGTGGATTGTGAAAACATAAACTGGAAATGCTGAGCATATATCTTTGAAAAATGTTAAGCAATAAACATTTAAGATAAAAAGTTATCTATTTTTTTTTCTTTTGAGACAGGGTTTTTCTGTAGCTTTGAGGCTTATCCTGGAATTAGCTCTTTTAGACCAGGCTTATCTTGAACTCACAGAGATCCACCTGCCTCTGACTCCTAAGTACTTGGATTAAAGGCGTGAGCCACCACAGCCTGGCCTAAAAAGTTATCTAATATATCAATTGCAATTAATGTTTAATCATTTAGATAATTTTATTATTTATTTATTGTATAAAGTATCATCAAAAACTAAAATGACTAAAAATTCTGAAAATTAAGAAGAATTTCTAAGAAGATTTCAAAAGCAAAGTGTGATCAGTCAATAACTCAAAGAAATGCCAGTGAGTACAGAGAACACTATGAATTCGTATTTATTGCTAAAGATGAGTTACTTTATGCATATACATTGATGTACTAAAACTGTCACTGGCCATGAACCTGTAGACTAACTCAAAGAAATAACGAAAATCCTCTAAAAGATCTTCAGCAGCAGAAGACACTTTTCTACTTCTGAATGAGCCTTCCTATTGTAATTGAAAGCGTGCTCTGACAGTTTTGACACAGGACTCTTAGCACTGGGGGCTGTCTGAGCACTGATTGTTTTTATTTCCCTTTCTTCATGTGTGTTCACGTTAGGTTAATTCTAGCCCTTCCACAAAGTTTACTAATTCCATGATGTTTCCCTTCTCTGGACATCTGCAGAGCACTAAGTGAAAAATGCCCCTGGAGCCAGGACCCACACATGCAAGACTAGGAGTTTAGATGCTTTCCCCAACTATACTGAGGGCTTTACTTCTCAAGTTTAAGTTTAGAAACATATATTACAAAAAAAGAAAAATCATTTGTCTTTTGCAAATCCTTAATATTTTGTAAAATTGCCTTGTTCTTGTTCTACTTTTTATTAGGTAGCATTTCTTTTTCCCATGAAGATGCAGTCTTTGAAGTTGGGATCATTGTTTACTTTGTACTGTAGCAAAGAGACCCCTTTCAGTAGATGCCAGAAGTGAGTGAAGTACTTACAAATTCAATGAACATATCTGCAGACATCATATAGATGTAGTGAGAGAGCATGATCACCCGGTCAAACAGCTCCTGGAGAGTCATCTGGCAGTTCCCACTGTGACAGATTGGCAGGGGGTGCACGTTTTGGCAGAACAGCAGGTTAGACATCACAAGCAGCAGGAGTGTCCCTGCTCAGGAAACACAGACACCAGTGTGAGATGATTTTGTTCAACTGAAAGCAAACCTTATCTGTCTCTAGCACTTTACACTAATGGTTGCATCTGTGGGGAAAGAAGACTCAGCATCTTCCACGTTGCATGCTTACCCATATATTAACACTTTCACAGATATGTAGCTTGAATCGGTTGGCTCTTGTCGTTTTGTTTTGGCTCAGAAGCGGTTGTGCGCTTTGTAAACATTTTGAGCATAAATCACTGGGCACAAATCAGTCCAAACTACTGTATTAAGTCTATCTCTGAAGACAATTTTATGTTGTGGTAGTTTCTTTTGGTCTTAAGTAGTTTCTTCTGGTCTAACCAAACTGCTATACAATGTTACTAAATAGCCTATTAGACGAAAACATAAAGCGCAATTGGAATATAGTTCTTATAAAATACTTCTAATTTTCCAGAAACGTACTTCAAATATAATTATGTAATGCAAAATACATAAATGTGTGTGTGCACGCTCTTGCACTGATGTGTGTATTAGGAGACTTGGTAGTTTATATGTGTGAGAGAAATATGCTTTGCATATATGAAGCTATAGAAGTAGCTCTTGTAAATTCATAACTAGGTAGATAATCTCTAACTCTAAGTACACTTTTTTGAATATTTATAATTTGAGGGATTTTTAGTCTAAGATCAGATAAAATAGAAAAAGGGTTTGTTATACATATTACAAAACATATTTTATGGTACTACTAATACTTACATTTTTTTAAAATTTATTTATTAAAGATTTCTGTCTCTTCTCCACCGCTGCCTCCCCTTTCCCTCCCCCTCCCCCAATCAAGTCCCCTTCCCTCGTCAGCCCAAAAAGCAATCAGGGTTCTCTGCCCTGTGGGAAGTCCAAGGACCACCCACCTCCATCCAGGTCTAGTAAGGTGAGCATCCACGAAACTGCCTAGGCTCCCACGAAACCAATAGGTCCAGTAGAATCAAAAACCCGTTGCCATTGTTCTTGAGGTCTCAGTAGTCCTCCTTGTCCGCTATGTTCAGCGAGACCAGTTTTGACCCAGGCTTTTTCAGACCCAGGCCAGCTGGCCTTGGTGAGTTCCTGATAGAACATCCCCATTGTCTCAGTGCATGGGTGCACCCCTCGCGGTCCTGAGTTCCTTGCTTGTGCTCTCTCTCCCTCTGCTCCTGATTTGGACCTTGAGATTTCAGTCCGGTGCTCCAATGTGGGTCTCTGTCTCTGTCTCCTTACTTTCCCCCCTTCTATTGAAATGTCATTTGGCTTCAATCAGATTGTTAGAACAGTATAAAACAGATACCTACTATCATTATGTGGATTATTCCTGCATCACTGAATGTTTCACCAGATTTAGTTAAACTGGCAACTTATTCACAGATTTGGCAACCAGACAATATTTATTGCTTTCTTCTAGAGTCTGACAGGTGGACCCAATGTTCCTGTGGTCTGTGACAGTGCAAGTTCTCAGTATCAGCAACACCAACTCTGTGAGTGGGGTTTCTCCTTGTTCTCGAGCTAACTTTGCACTAGAGGATATTTAAGATCATCCATTCTTTCTACATAGTAGCTGCCAGTAGCACCCTCCTTTTTCCTTTCTTACTTCCATTATGTTAGCACAAATAGCCTCTAGATATTGTCACAACCCTGAAAGGACACCTCTCCCATTAGAAAGCCACTGATATAAAAGTCTGCTATATTAAGTATGAATAATTTTTTAATCAAGTAATAAGAGAGACTTCTAAACTCCTTTAATTCCAAGACAACTACATCTCTGAAAAGGTGGTGACTCATAGCTGGAGTACAAGGTAGGTGTCCTATGATGCTCCCATTACCTTCTGTGGGATATCAACAACCCTACTACCCTTGCTCTAAACTTAATTTTCTTTATTTTTATTATCTGTTGCTATGAATAAGGGATTAAGTTATTTTGTACCTCACCATAGCTTTCTTGGGTTCATGTTGGCTTTAGTCATGCCATGTCTGGAGCAAAGCAGTTATTCCCATCTCCCTCTAAAGTGGAAACCTGCATTAGGTAAATTTTTACACTAGACAACCCCATATCCCCTCCGCCAAGAATACAGAAAAAGCCAATTACTCACTGAACTTCAGCACATACCTTTTCGATCTGTCCCTTGGATGTTCATGGTGGTGATTATTGCTGAGAGCACCCTTCACCAAAGAAGGCCCGAGAGAACCACACCTTTCTCATCCACAGATATTGGCTTTATAAACCTTTGACATCTTCATGAATATATATCATCAGGCAGTTTCTTCCCCTCCCTGTCATCTATTTCCGTCATTAAGATTGCCCCCATAATTTTAAACATCAAGTGGTATTTTATTTCTTATTCATATTCAGGAAGACATATTGGCCAGAAATGAAGGATTTTGATGAATTACTGCAAAAGGAAATGAGAGAAATGCTGGGGATGAGACCTTGAGTCTAGTCTGAGCTAGAGAATCTATAAAACTTATAGAAGGCAATTCCTTTAGAATTTACCCTTATAATTTCTTCACAGAGTCTACAACATGTATAGTGGTTTTTGGCTTAAAAATAGCTTCAGGCAATGCAGTTTATAAAGTTTGTCATTCAAGATCATTGGGCGAATTAAAAGTTTGAATATATATGTGCTGAACACAAGGAAATGTGGACTTAAGATTGAAAGAGCAGAATTTTCTGTTCTCTCTAACGCTGTGAGTCCCTATAACTGGGCTTTGATTTCCAACAACCTATTTCATTCTTTTAAAAGTAATATGTATGATGGTTATGACTTTTGGTTATAATACAGTTTTATATGCTCATCTCTTGATTTTAGTATGTGACGTTGTATTTTCGACTTAATGTATATAGTAAAAAGCAAAGGTTTGGGGTGACTCTAGTAGCCAAAGGCAGTAGACACTCTTTTATAATGAAGTTAGATGTAAAGATGAGAGTTGCTTGAAGACCAATGGGAAGACTTGTGAAGATGAAAAAATGCCAGTTACGATAAATCTATGTGTACTCATATCTAAGGAGAACCAGATAACACTCATTCTTTACTCAGTTTATCTAGGAAAGAAGTATAGTCATGTTTAGGTTAAAATATAGTTATACATACTCACACACACTTGTTTTCACGTAGACACAAGTACACAATAAAATCAACCACAAATCTAGACACAATCTTCTCTTACCTGGAAGATACAGATAAATAAACTGTTATGAACTCAAGATCTACCATCCTCTTCTGACCCCAAACCACTCTAGGGCAAGGTGACAAAAATGCATTTTCCATGAACTGAAAAGTTCCATTCACCTTTTAGAGATTACCTAAATAATATTATTATATTGAATAAAAATGAAGTTGCTGATGACTTTCTTTAATTTTGGGGTTCATGCATCTGAAGCAGTTTGTGACCTTTAGTTTTGGCTTTATTGGGTATGGGCTAACAGATGCAGTATTTTTTTTTTTTACCAAATCATTCATAACATCTTTTGATGTTTTCCTTTACTCTATTTTAAAGCAATTTAAATAATATTTGCTACATATATATGTATATGTGCCTGTATATAGGTGTGAGTGTGACTACAGATACCACAGATTCAAGAAAAGGGTGTTACATGCTTTAGAACTAGAGTTACAGGTGGGAAGAAGCCTCCAGTAGGTGCTGGGAACTAAACTTGGGTCCTCTGAATAGCCATTTACAGGGACTGTTGACCTTTGAGCCATCTCTCCAGCCTTTCTCCTTACAGTTCCACATATATGTGCCTTAGTGATCTACCTAGTTTGTGCTCTTATGGGAATGAGAAATCTTACTCCAGAATACGATTCTGAGCTGCTTTCTTGATAAATGTCTTAGTTTTCTTCCTAATTGCCTTAGTATAATCAATGTCAGGTTTCAAAGTAGCAAAATCAAGTGTGCATCTCACAGATCTATTTATCTAAATGTAAGTTTGACGTCTTTCCTGCATGTATGCTGAGTATCCATCTATCCTTTCAGACAAAAAGTCTGAATTTTCACAGAAGAAAAGGTATGAAATCCCGTGAAACCCTCTCCTTTCCCCGCGTAAACTCCAGCAGAAGGAAATCTTCCCTAAAACAGAGGCTGACAACATAATCTTGAAATTTAAATGTGTTATCTCTTTTTTTTAGACCAGAAAAGGAGAAAAAGTGAGAGACGTTCACTGATTTACAGGGCTGCAAAGCAGGACATGCCTCCCTAAAGTTTACAGTTTGCTGCTCACTGTTTCATGGCCCCACATTTCCTGTGAATGGAGATTGTGAAGTCTAAACGACTCACAATCATATGTAGGTAAAAATTCACAACTACCCCAATTTTGCAAGCACCTTTTGTGCTTCTATTTTCACTTAATATTTGTATATGCTATTTTGTGAATATTCTGTTTGTCAAAGTGTGCCCTTAAATGAGAGAAATGAAAAACAAGGGACATACTCTCATTTTTCAAAGTTCATTTGCTCTCACTTTGGATTTTGATGGTTCCTGGTAAAAGTGGGCTGACAAATAATTTCTTTCAAAGACATCAGATTTGCCTAGACCTTGTATTTTATTCATTTTTTATTTATCTGTTCTGCAGTTAGCAATAAACTTGTTTTTCTTCTTCAATTTATGAATAACAAACACTTCTAAAGTATTATATTACCTGAATAAAGCATAAGATATAATGAAAGAAGAAAAAGAAATTGTCGCTTAAAATTCTCCTAATAAACTTAATGTATCCACTGGGTATTTTTTAATTTATATTAGTAATTAATTGCTTAACAAAAGAAATTTGCTAATTATAAATGGTAAATATCTGCATTGCAGTAACTAGTTTAATATGTAGCAATGGCTTCTTCTTTAATATCCATGGCCTCACCAGTTTATCTAATTGATGAAACACTTTTTTCTTAAGCAATATGTAATTTCATATTCAGATAATAGCTAAAGCAATAATTGCTTAACTAAACTCCTTGTCATTTGGTATTAACATGAAAGAAAATACAAATATAGATATGAATTAATTCCTTGATAATGAACTCTATTAGTTTACAACAGGTAAAATATATAAAATCAGCATCTTTAAATGATAGGGCACAAGAAAAGTTTTAAGGTCACGAGGAAGACATCTGAGGGGAGAAAGATCACAGAATCTTGAAGGTGCCTGGTTCTAATGAAATGAATGGATATTATGCTTTAAAAGTTAATAAGTACATCTGTGATCAAAAGTAGAGAGCAGTATGATTTTGTTGTTTATAAACAGATATCAAATGATACAGTTGAAATGATTTTGGAAATAAAATATTTCAAAAGATAATGAGAAGTAATGCTTATAACCTAAAATTTTTAAAGAGATTGTAAGCTTTCTACTTGTGAAAATATGAAACATTCAATTTGACAAAAGTTAAAGAAAATAATAAATAGAAGGAAAATACACAAAATTAGAACAAGTTCAAATATATGGGGTTTCTTTAGTTACTAAGAGAGAGAATGTGGCACTCTCTTTAAAACCCTTCAAAATTCAAATTCATGTCCGCATTCAAGTAATAAAACTTTAGGGAAAGAGATTTCTTGCCTTGTCCACTCTAACTTTATGGCCAAGACTCTTAACGTGCAAACAAGAGAAATATATACAATGTCTCTTAATTAACTTAATGTAATGTAAATGTTAAATTTTATACAGCCTTTAGAAATGGCAAAGGAACCTAGAAATGTGTGTGCTTATGATTAAGTAGAATGATGGGCAGATAACTGTGTAGAAGGATAACTGGAGAAGAAGTAGTTTGTGCTAAGAGTAATAAATGTAAGTGAACTCAAGAAGGTTCTTTGCTTGTTTGGCTCTTAACCATATCACTGTCTTTGAGTGCCAGGGAGGTGTCCCTGGAATACAGGGTCTTGTGACCTACTTTACAGAAAGTTCTGAGAGTCCCTTTACATGCTGCTTCAGGGGACAGGGATGAGAGAAGTTCTAAGAATGGCCTCTCTGCTTCTACATTCTCTTAAATGAAAGGCTGCTGTAAGTAGGGCAGGGCATCTTGGGTTCTTTAGATGTAAAACTGGTTTTCCAAGGACAAGGAGTTAGTGGGTGCTTTGTGTTTCAGTTGGGACACATATGGATGCCTCAGAATATTTTTTTATTATACTTCTGCCTTTTGATAATTAAATGCCAGATGTGATGCCAATTTTCCAACACACACAACAACCTCAGAGCAACATTATGCTATCAAATGCTAGTCGGAATCTATTAAGAAAGCCTGATCTATAGTGAGGTGCCTAAGAAATGTTAACGTTTATCCTGTTAAAAGAACCTAGGAATAAAATGATTCCTAATGAAATATTGCTATTCCCATGCTTCTACATAGATCCCAGAGCATCTCTCAGTACTCATATGAGAAGCTTCTTTGTATAAAAATGATAATAAACAAAAAGAGCCACAGCGTACAGAGACTGAAAGGCTTTGGAATGCTCGTCCCTAGATAGGTTATTTTTTTTTTATCAAAGCCCTACCCTCAAGGCTGAGGGATTGGATATAGAAGAGGAGATGAATGGCTCAAAGGTAATAGCATCATCAAGACACAATAAGATTGAAATACAACGAACATAGAGTGTCTATGACAGCACCTACAAGACAGCACAAAATGTACTTCGTGTGTTTTTGTGGTCTTGTTTCTTCTGGTGCTTTTTGCCTTATTGATTCTCCTTTTTACAGATTGTTTTGCTTTTCATTTTTTGTTTTATCATGTGCTTTTTTTTAATTGGAGAGAGAAAGAACATGAGGCTGAGCTCATAAGAAGATGGAGAGAATCTGCAAAGCATCAGGGGAAGGAAATAATATGGACAAATTATAGTCTATGAAAAAATATACTTTTAATAAAAGATATAAACCAAAAGGGAAAAATATTAAGGAATAAAAATAGGCAAATGAAAAACTGCATTTAAAATTGCTGGAGTCACACATCTATTAATGAATAAAAGTGTTAAGTTAAAATACTTGGTGATATTTCATACAAAATCAATGTAGAAATAATGCATACATGATGGGTCATTATCTGTATTAAATCATTGTCAGGCCTACATTCTTGGGCTTGCCCAGCTATTTGGTATCCAAATCATCGTATCTATGAATATGACCCCAAATCTGTACCTTCCTTTCTTAGTGTTCTGAGTTCCCATCCCTCTGACAGATATTTCTGCCTACATCATTAAACAAAATACTGAATTACTAAAGAAATGTCATTTTCACTCTGAAGTTCATAGCTTCTAATATTAGCACCCCAGCTGGTATCGCAGTGTGTCCTTGTCTTTCTCTTTCATCCTGTTATGAGGTGGACATTATTTTGCCCCCAAAGCCTCCATGAAACTCTTGTTCATCCTCGCTTCCGTTTAGCTTGATCTGAATATTCATAATCGACTTCTTTTCTCCTTCGTCTAAACAATACAGCTACAATCTTTTCATTCATCATGCAGATTATCATTCCCAATAATAACTTCTGAGCCTCCCTATGTGTTTTAGAGCGTGGTATTCAAGGAGTCAGAAGAGCAGTCGGATAGATCTGATCAAATGCAGCATTTCATGGACAAGGAAACGAGACGAATTTCCTCAGTGTCTTATAAACTGGCATTGTAAACACAAGTACAGCAGGGATACTTATGGCCTTGTGTCGTCAGGCTCATCTGCACTGTATGTGGCTGTCAAAACATTGTATAGGGAAGTCTTTATGTGGAGATGAAGATGTGACCTTGAAGGTATACTGAAAACCCTGTTATTACCTCAAGACAAAAATGTCAAGGTAATTAGATTAGCGACAAGCAACTCGAGAGAAGTGCCTTCAAGGAAACATTGCCCCTGTCAAAGGGAATGAGAGTACAATTCTAAATTATGCCATAAAAACAATTCAGTTGTTAGACAGTTTTTAATATGCTGTGTAGATAAGTGATACAAAGCTCTTACTTTTTTTTTTTAACTTAAATTGGTCTTGGACTTAACTTCCATTTTGGTCTCTGGAAGTTATTTTACTAATATGAGTCTTGCATATGTCATAAAATCTTCATTTAACTTCTCTACCTGTCACTTCTATAACATTAGTAGGATGAAAGTCACAGGTATTTTGCAGATTAAAAAGAAGATAAAAGGTTACCTGTCAACTACTTGAGAGAGGCAGTATTATTAACACCATTATGGGTGACTTGGCATTTGGATATTCCCTCTTCTGCGAGCCATTTTGTAGTCATGTCTAAGAAGTCAGTGGGATAGATAAGCAAAGGGTGTTTCTTCCTGAAAAGGGCATTGGTTTCGTGCAGTGAAGAAGAGAGTGGATACAAGCTCTAGTTTCCGGCAACTTCCAGAAACAAACACAGCATCATTGCAATAGTGAAGGTCAGAGATTAGTTATGTGGAAGCAGAAACAGGGTTGTGTGCTTTCATGGTTTGCTTCTAGAAAATTTCTTAACTAAGGTCACATTAAATACTAAGGAAAGCTGATTGGATAATTTTTAAAAAATGAGAGAAGAAAATAGGGATGATAAAAGTAGGTGATATACAAGATTGCATAAATGAATTTCATTATTTTGATGAATAAATATATTAATGAGATAATATAGACAACGGATTTTATGTTACATTTCAGAGCAATAAACTGTAAAATGAAAATGTTTTTGAAGTATACAGGACCACTATTTTGAAAACTATTCTCTCTCTAAATAAAATTTATTAGTAGTGCAATTACTCATATGAATCAATATTAACAGATCTTCAATCCCAGTCCCCGATGGATAAGTTTGGTTGTGTGTTTTTGTTTTTAATTTTTAAGAAATGTCATATCATACTTTCTTCCATGCATTTTCTCTGTTGCCAGCTTTCCAACATTATAATAACTATCAAGATAATCCACTTAACATTAAGAAAGTATGATATTGGCTCAGAGTTCTGGGGGCTTCCATCTCTGCTTCTCCTGCTGCCATCTCTGGGGCCTGTTGGGAAGGTAGCAGCATTGCTCAGTGAGATTGCTGGCATGGCAGAACAGACTTCTCAGCTGGTGGCTAGAAGGACAAAAAAAGAAAAGAAGAATGCTAGATCATTCTATCCACTTTAAGGATAGGTTCTCTAGTGTCTGAGACTTCCCACTGGACACCCCGATAGTCATGTCACCTGGCCATGGTGTCACCTGGCCCTGTAACATTTGATCCTTTTTGAGACCCTTAAAAATCCTGTCAACTCAACTTCTAATTTTTGTTCAAAACATTAAGAACTTTTTGAAGATCAACAAACAAGAAGGTTAAAAACAGTCACAAATTGCTTGTTTAGCTTCGAAGGCCCAAACACATCTAAAGTGAACTCTCAAGTACTTTTTGTTTTCTAAATTCCAGTCATTCAAACCTATTATTCCAGAAGGCAGACCAGAATCCTTTAAAATATGAACACTGCTATATTGTTACCAATGTTGCTTGAGAGCTTTAACTGTAAACAGCATAGAAGTAGTTTGCTCCCTAAGTACATATTGTAGCAGGGCAAGACGCGCGCGCGCGCGCACACATACACACACACACACACACACACACACACACACATGTATATATATGAATGTGTGCATGATCAGAATCATGTAGATGGTTGTAATAGCTTCAATTGTATTGCAAACATTCACTTTCTTTAAGATTAATTCAATTATTTACCAGTGGTTTGACATTTTCAGCTGTGTTTTAAAAGAAATATTCATGGTATTTGGAGGCTGTTTCTAGCAATGCAACTAAACATGAAAATGATTCTGGTGGATCCTTAGGTTTTTTTGAAAAGAGGTTGAGGACACAAAAGTAGAAATAAAGCAGCTTTTCATGAACCTAAAATATGCATGTCACGGATATGGTTTTGAAAAATAGACTTGAAAAAAAAAACAAAAACAAAAAACAAAGGTGCAGATAGCAGGGCAGATAGCATCTTTTCATCTGTCCCATTTCCACTCAATCATTCTTGCTTCAAAGGTTAAATTCAAATGAACACTTCCTAATTATTTGTGTTTTAAAAACATTCATTAAAAGTAGAGTATACCCTTCTATTTAGCCACTTCCTTAATGAATATATTTGCATTCAATAATAGAAAAGCACCTTTAGAGATTTCCTGCTCATTTTCTCCGCCTTTATCCTGAGCAAATCTGGATTTCCAAGGTTAAGACCAAAGGCTTTGTGAAATGTCACGGCTTTGACCTTGTGAAAAACAAATCAAGCCTTGTAGTTTATTTCGGTGCCATTTCAAGCTTAGAAATTTGATCCCCTTAAACATGTAGCCAAAAGTGTTGTTCTTTAGTTGTATGGAAGGTTTTATCCTGTGTATTTGTGTTTCTAATATTCACCTCTCAACACAATTTATAAGAATGACATTAAGATTGTTTTATTTTCATTGCAGTCCAAAATTGTAAGGTAATAGCTTAAGCCTTATCTTTATAGGAAGGTTTTTATGAGTCAAAATCAAGACTGTAAATAAATAAAAAAGATAATTTTTCAGAACAAGTTCTAATCCACTGTTGTGGAGTTGTGTGTGTATATCTGCATATATATATATATATATATATATGCAAATATACACATAAGGGGAAGTGGTTTAGAACATAAAAAATACAATTTATTATTTTCTCTTTTTGTTGTCTCTTTTGATTGTACCTTAGGTGATAGAGACCCAGGAACAGTGTTAGTCAGACTTAGTATTTCAAAAAGTATATTTATTAATATATTTTCTGCCCATGTCTTCTCTCAGGTTTTATATGAGGTCAATATTAATTTTATGTTTATATGTTTTATTATTTAGTTTAATTGAATAGATTTTATATATTCATTTTATTAATATATGTAACATTTGTATTTAATACAAGAAATACATAAAAATAAAATATAAATATATTTTAAACATTTTACTATATACTTACTTCTATCATTCATCTATCTGTTAAAATCTATCCGATTATCAGTCAATCTTGTCTTTAATCTATCCGTTCATCTATAATCTACCTAACCAGTCATTTATTGAACATCATGTAGCTATCATGTTTATATATTTCATCTCCTTATCTATCATCTATCTTTCTATCATCTATCATATGTCTTCTTTTAATCACCTTCCTTTACTTTCTTTTTTTTTAGCATTTATGGTTCTAATATAATTATGAGAAGTTTAGTGTCACTGCCTACTGTATCCTGTATATCTTCATCTGCCATTTCTTTGAATATAGATGGGTTCATGCTGGTATAGTCTGCTGTTTCCAACTTAGAATTCCCCACTCTACCTATTCAGTTTTCCAGACAGCATTTTCAAACACACACACACACACAACCACTTTGAGAAATACTTTTGCCTGCGGTTTTTTATTGAGAATAAGAAAAAAAAAGTTTCCGCCTCCTCCCAGCCTCCCATTTCCCCCCTCCCCCCACTCTTCTCCCCCTCCCCCCACTCCTCTCCCCCTCCCTCTCTAATCCAAAGAGCAGTCATGGTTCCCTGCCCTGTGGAAAGTCCAAGGTCCTCCCCGCTCCGTCCATGTCTAGGAAGGTGAACATCCAAACTGGCTAGGCTCCCACCAAGCCAGAACATGAAGTAGGATCAAAACCCCTTGCCATTGACCTTGGCTTCTCATCAGTCCTCATTGTTCGCCATGATCAGAGAGTCCGGTTTTATCCCATGCTTTTTCAGTCACAGTCCAGCTGGCCTTGGTGAGCTCCCAATAGATCAGCCCCCACTGTCTCAGTGGGTGGGTGCACCCCCCGTGGTCCTGACATCCTTGCTCGTGTTCTCCCTCCATCTGCTCCTCATTGGGACCTTGGGAGCTCAGTCCAGTGCTCCAGTGTGGGTCTCTGTCTCTATCTCCATCCATCACCAGATGAAGGTTCTATGGTGATATGAAAGATATTCGTCAGTATTGCTATGGAATAGGCTCATTTCAGGTTCCCTATCCTCCACTTCCCAAGGGACTAACTGGGGACATCGCCTTGGGCTCCTGGGAGCCACTCTAGGTTCCAGTCTCTTGCCAACCCTAAGGTGGCTCCCTTAACTAAGATATGTGCTTCCCTGCTCCCCTATCCAACCTTCCTTTATCCCAATCTTCCTGTTTCCCCAAGTTCCCCCAATCCTCCCCTTCTCACTTTTCTCTCCCCGTCCCCCCTTATCCCCAACCCACCCCACCCCCAAGATCCCAATTTTCTCCCCGGCAATTTTATCTACTTCCCTTAGCCAAGAGGATAACTATATGTTTTTTTCTTGGGTTCACCTTCTTCTTTAGCTTCTTTAGGTTCATCAGGTATACACTCCGTGACCTTTATTAATGGCTAGAAACCAATTATGAGTGAGTACATCCCATGTTCATCTTTTTGGGTCTGAGTTACCTCGCTCAGGATAGTGTTTTCTATTTCCATACATTTGCATGCAAAATTCGAGAAGTCATTGTTTTTTACCGCAGCATAGTACTCTAATGTGTATATATTCCACACTTTTTTCAACCATTCTTCCATTGAAGGGCATCTAGGTTGTTTCCAGGTTCTGGCTATTACAAATAATACTGCTATGAACATAGTTGAACAAATGCTTTTGTCATATGATAGGGCATCTCTTGGGTATATTCCCAAGAGTGGTATTGTTGGTTCCAGGGGTAGGTTGATCCCGAATTTCCTGAGAAACCACCACACTGATTTCCAAAGTGGTTGCACAAGATTGCATTCCCACCAGCAATGGATGAGTGTACCCCTTCCTCCACAGCCTCTCCAGCAAAGGCTATCATCGGTGCTTTTGATTTTAGCCATTCTGACAGGTGTAAGATGATATCTCAAAGTTGTTTTGATTTGCATTTCCCTGATTGCTAATGAGGTTGAGCATGACCTTAGGTGTCTTTTGGCCATTTGAACTTCTTCTTTTGAGAATTCTCTGTTCAGTTCAGTGCCCCATTTTTTAATTGGGTTAATTAGCATTTTAAAGTCTAGTTTCTTGAGTTCTCTATATATTTTGAAGATCAGACCTTTGTCTGTTGCGGGGTTGGTGAAGATCTTCTCCCAGTCAGTAGGTTGCCTTTTTGTCTTAGTGACAGTGTCCTTTGCTTTACAGAAGCTTCTCAGCTTTAGTAGGTCCCATTTATTCAATGTTGCCCTTAGTGTCTGTGCTGCTGGGGTTATACTTAAGAAGCGATCTCCTGTGCCCATCTGTTGTAGGGTACTTCCCACTTTCTCTTCTATCAGGTTCAGTGTGTTCGGACTGATATTGAGGTCTTTGATCCATTTGGACTTGAGTTTTGTGCAAGGTGATAGATATGGGTCTAATTTCAATCTTTTACAGGTTGACATCCAGTTGTGCCAGCACCATTTGTTGAAGATGCTTTCTTTCTTCCATTGTATACTTTTAGCTCCTTTGTCGAAAATTTCTGCCTCCTCCCCGCCTCCCTTTTCCTTCCCCCTCCCCTCTCCCCTCCCCCTCCCTCTCCAGTCCAAAGATCAGGCAGGGTACCCTGCCCTGTGGGCAGTCCAAGGTCCTACCCCTCCGTCCAGGTCTAGGATGGTGAGCATCCAAACAGGCTAGGCTCCCACAAAGCCAGTACATGCAGTAGGATCAAAACTCAGTGCCATTGTCCTTATGTAGCAGAGTGACATACTAATTTCTTTTGAATAGAATTGGAAGGAAAGGTCTAATAACTGTTGTGACTGAGTCTGTGCGTCACTGTCTCCCTGGAACTATTAGAGTTTCTGTCATGTGTTGGGAGTAATGAGTCCTGGCCTTCAGCTGCTCTTCCCTCCTAGAACCTTCTAATTAAAGTTACTAGAAGCTGTGCCTAGCTAGAGGATCAGAGGATGATCACCTGTTGGCCATTGACTGCAGTGTATTTAAGCCTACCTGGTGCTAATAAAGAGGGGCATTTGGTATCAGTGTTAAAAGGTCTGCGTGTCGGTCTTTCTCTGCTCGTGTTTTCTCAACCTCCAGCAGCTTGCCTGAAGCTCGCGAACTGGAGTCTAGCGCTTAGACCGCAGACGGGGGCCGCAGTGCACAGCGGTGCACAGCGGTGCACAGCGGTGCACAGCTGTAGATTAGATTTTGTTAACCGTGCACTGTGAATGCTTATTCCGTGGAAACTAAATGCATCTCTTTTTTACTGTTTAATTGAAAGAATGGCCACCATTTTGAAAGGTTGGTTACATCAGTTTGAACCCTTCTGATTTTAGTAGTTGCTGTACAGTTTGAAACAAATACTCCTAACTCCTCTCAGCCTAGTTAGCATTAATATTGTTATGTTGCATCTAAAATACTGAAATGTTTGAACCATAATCATCTATTGACATCCTTTGTGTTTTGCGCTTTGCTGCTATACAGTATAAGGACAGAATTTTTTTTTTTTTTTTGGTTTTTTTTTTTTTGGTTTTTCGAGACAGGGTTTCTCTGTGGCTTTGGAGCCTGTCCTGGAACTAGCTCTGTAGACCAGGCTGGTCTCGAACTCACAGAGATCCGCCTGCCTCTGCCTCCCAAGTGCTGGGATTAAAGGCGTGCACCACCACTGCCCGGCTCTAAGGACAGAAACTTTACAAATCACAAAAGAATGTTGCTTTAGCTTTAAACAGCTATGTCTATTTTTAGTTTTAGAATGTGCATAGGAGAATAGTATTTGGTATTTCTGATATTTTCCTCTTTGTATAAGGGATCCATGTTTATTATTGATGTCACTTTTATAAAGAATTTCTTTTCGCATGATCTTTGTTAATGTTTTCATAATTATTCATTTGGTAAGATTTGTGATAATCTTTTACTTTGGTATATATTTTCATTTTGTATTTACATATTTTTCATCCGCCCTTCCATCCTTCCCTCCTGTCCTTCTTTCCTTCTCTCTTTTCTCTCCTACTACCTTCCTTTCTCCTTTCCTTCCTTGCTTTCTCCTTTCCTTCCTCATTTCCTTTCTTTTTTACTCTTTTTATTTGAGATAGATTTTCTTTATGAATCCAGGTGTGTTTTGAACTCATGGTCTTCCTTCTACAGTCTTCTAAATGCTAGAATTACAGGGTATACCGCCATGCCCAGTATTGCTTTTATTTTTGAAAAACAGTTTTGCTGGTATTAAAAGTACCATCTTTTAATTTTCAGTGTTTTGAATATTCATGGGTCTTCTATGTGCCATGTGTCCTCTTTTCTCTGTAGTTTTAGATTAATCACCAGTTGTTAAACTACTTGTAGTGGACAAGAGTGAAATGTATTAATTTCTTCTTGAGTTTTGAAATTTCTTGTTAGTACCACACTTTTGTTTGCACATTATCTTTGAATTCACTTGCTTTTGTTTAATTAACATAATTTCCTCTATAGATTTATTATATTCACCAACTTTCTACTTTTGTTCATTATTTTTTTGAAACTTTTTGTCACACTTTCTATTCATCTGAAATTGAACTTTACGGACACTTAGTTTCTGGACCTTTTCAGTTTCTTCAAGGTCTTTATTCCTCAACAATACTTTCTATTATTTTACCTTCAAGATCACTGACTTTTCATTTCATGTTTCCTTTTTGTGCTAACCATCTATAATTAATAAAAATAAATACTATACTTTTCCAGAAATTTCAATTTCAGTTTTACCTATTTTTTTGCTGCTGAGATTCTTGTATTTTTATGTTTCTATGAGCATTTTCTTTTTCTGTCAATTGATCCTAAGTCTTGTGTGTTCATGAGGGCAAGTGCATCATCTCAAGACTGACTTATGCTGATTGAGGTTTTTATTCAAATAATGCCTGTAGTCTTCATGTTTCCACATGCCAGGAAATTGGATTGCTCTCATTACATTATAAATGATATGCTGATTTTGGGTTTTGTTATGGTACATGAAGAATGCCTAAAATTGCTGATTAAAGAAGATAACATCCTAATGTTTAAATCCCATCCCTCATCAGCTCTTCAAATCAAATGTTTATGGTGCTTAGTCCTGCTGCTTTGCATTTCTCTGACACGCACAGTTCAGCCAACTATATGTGCATAATTCAAGATAACACCTCTCAGTCTATTTCTTTCTTGACTTTGTATTTCATGTTTTTATGTCTAATGACTTTGAGGTTTCCATTAAAGATTTAGCCACTCCTAATGGCATCATTATTTTTTCACCCAGGCCAGAAACACGAAATAAAGGCAAAAATTCCTGACTTATGCTTACAGGGCATCTTATGAAAGTCTCTGTGTGTCATTCTCTATATTGTTCAAGTTGGGTTCATAAATTTCAAGTTGCATAATTATTTTCTTTTTTTATTCTGCCCCTTCCTGCTGTTTTTACTTTTTTCCCATCCCTTTCCTTTTACTCTTTACTTTTACTTGATCCCTTCATTTTCTGACTCTTCTTGTGATTCTTCTTCTTCCTCTTCCTCTCCCTGTATAGCATTTTCTTTCTCCAGTATTCAGAGTAGAAGATTTTATTTCAATACAAGAATATAAAGGTAATAATCTTCCTTTTATAATCTAACAAAACACATAGTTTTGATATTCTACATTGAAAATATAAATATTCCCATGGTTATTATATAAATCACTAACTCTTTTAAAAAGATAAAGATAACTTCTGTTAAATAAACATAGATCCTATTAGTGTATGCAAAGCTGAATGCTCATTTTACTTGTTATAGAAGGAATATAAGAAGATAATCAAAAGTCCACTTCTATCTGAAATACCAGCTCTCTTATTTGTTTTAAATGTTCTTAAGTTCAATATTTGATTGCAAAGTTACCTTTGAGAAAGAAGCAAGAAAATATGTCCACAGATGTTGTTATAGTCAGGTCACCTTAACTTTTCATGTTGTTATAAAGTTCTCAATATTGAAACGTTTTAATCCTAAAATTAAAAAAAAATACCAAGTACTTTAGAGAAAAAGAATAGTGTAGTCAATGAATTGTAAAGCTAATATGAACCCAAGACTATAACAGGCAAGAATTTAATCTTAACAAAGCTTGATAGATGAGAGTTTCTCTTCCTGAATGAGAGTAAAACATGATTGTTTTGCAACTTGCTCTTGGATGAGTGACAATTAGAGCAGCCAGATTTTATCTAGTCTTAGTCTAGTGGAGAGTAGGTATACACCATCCAAGACAAAATTTTTCCCACAATTGGTCAATGGAAGCAGAGAGATGGCTCCCAGAAAGAATAAGCAAATTTAATAAATTATTTCTTAATCTGACTTTATTATAGCAAACAAAGGGTATAATAGCTAATGCATTTTATGAATTCACACTTCTGTTCATGCAGTACAGTTTAAACCTTATACAAATTAATTTTTTTTGTGGATAAGAGGAGTTATCCTAAGCTCTTGGTGATGGATGGTCAATTATTTACTGTCATGAGTAAATATTTAATTTTCTTCCCTGAAAATATTATATATCAATGTGGTTGTGAGTGGGTCCTTATGACCATGAGCTGGGGCATCAGTGATGGTTTAAATGTGTATGATCTTCACAGTTTAACAGGAACTGTGGACTAACAAGTGGCATTGTCTTTGATTCAATTTCAGTGCACATTGTCATCATGGCCTTCTACCATCCCAGATTGGTACTGCATTTTCCACACATTCTAAGAGGTGTTGATCCTAGAACTGTGAAGATGTCAATCAACTATTTTCATTTGTTCTGTGTTCACAGAAAACCTCAGAACCCAAGCCTGGATTATATTGACTCCTGCACATCCTATGGTCCTGCTCCCAAACCTGGACCATTGACTTTTGAACATCCCATAAATCTTCTCCCAAAACTGAACTGTTGGTTGAGTCCTGAACATCCCATGGTTCAGCTGCTGACATCCTATTTTCCTATTTCACCTCTGTTTTTTTTTCTTTTCATCAAACTAAAGGAGCCCTTGATATTTAGATTTTTCATGAGTGTTTGTATTTCATTTTCCTGATATCCATTCATGCACTTTGCTTCTGAATTTCAGTATCTACATGCATAGCAATTAGTCTCCTTCCTCATCTACAATTTGTTTGTTTACTTTATTATACTTTTTAATGTATTAAGCTTTCCTTTCACTACCAGTCACAACTGGTTTGTCACTTGTGTCTTGAACTCAGATTTGCCTGAAATTATGAGGTGTCAGCTTCATCATTGCGACACTCCAGTCCTCCTTAAATTCAGTGCTAATTTCCAATTCCATTCTATACCCCTTCTCCATTTTGGTCTTTCTCTATTCATTACTATTTCAATACTTTGATCCTTAATTTTGATATTAATGCTGATATGCTATAAACCTAATGGACTAGTAGTTAAAAATATAACAGGACTAATCAACATTTTACTTCAAAAATATAATTGATTTGCTGCTAATTTCTTTCTATATAGATAGATAAATATATATCCATAACAACATTGAAGTCATCTAGCTCACTATTACTGAAAATGTGGTTCAGTTTTGAAATAGAATTTAGAGAAACATCAATATTGCATTGTTTTTTCTATGTCTTGTGAGTGAGAGTATTGACTATAGCTCAATTTCAGGCAATTTTAGAGGTCTAAAGGATGATTGCCATTGAGTGAAGGATGTATATTCTGAGCTGTGACCTTCAGAACAATAGATTAAGTTGAAAGAAATCAGGCAAGGCAGATACCCAAGTCTTTTATTGCTCTAGAGGGAAAAGCTAAATATATTTAGTTTTTGAACTCATCAGGGTTGTTCATTTTCCTCTTACTGTTTGTTACACTGAGTGTTAGTATCTATGTGGGAATGGAGAACTTTCCCATGAGTGTATCTAAGAAAATACAGACTGAAAAATTATGAAGTTGTCTAAGTGCCATTTAGTAGAAGAGTTCGTGGTTTGCGCAGCCAACAGTGGAAAGAAATGATGAAAGTCTGTCTCTGGCACCCATGCTTTGGATCTTCCGAATACTTTGCAGTGCTTTCTTTTTAGTGACTGCGGATGGGCCAGACTCCATTAACATGGTCATTAGTGTGCATGGCAGACAGTCCTCACAAGTGCCAGATTCACTTACAACTTAAAACAGACTGTTAGGAGTAGAAGCTACCCATCCTCTCCTTTCTAGAAGATCCTAAAGGCTGGGATACTACAGAAAGAGAAGTTAGCTTGTGCAAGCCTAGGGGTCCATTCATCCTGCCAGGGCTAGATAGTCTTTGAGCTGCTGCTGCATAGGAAAAGTTGTCATATATTTATGCTATTTTAACCCAGTCATATGCATATGTGTGTGTGCGTGCACACACATGTACATATACAACTAAAATGGCACTATAAATTAAGACTCTTATTTTGTATTTTACAAATAGTTAAAGATCTAAAAATTAGACACATTGCTACTTACCTTGTTGTTAATTACACTCTGCACAGAGTAAATTGGAAGGAGGGCAATTTAAGGCCCATATAACAAAGCTTTGAAATCATGATAGAAATTTACATATTCTTGAATTCTAAAAACAAACAAAAAAATTGGATATGTTTTAAAACACACACATGCATGCACACACAGTGCATCTTAACAAGGGTGCCATTATTTTTTTTCTCTAAGACAATTACAGCATTTGTAACAGAGGATCACTGAAAGCATTCATTTTGATGTTTGTGTGTGCCTGAACACACTTGTGTCTATGTACACATGTGCATGCACATATGGAGGCCAGAAGTTGACACCAAACTTCAATCACTCTCTACTTTTTGTTCTGAGAGAAGTTCCTCCATGGGCCTGGAACTCATGGACACAGAAAGCCTAGCTGGCAAGTGTAACCTAAGGATCTGCTGGATGAACTGTCCAGCTGTGGTATACATGTTTTCAACACCACTTCAGGCCTTTACTCAAGGCTGGACAGTTCAAATCAGATTCTTATGCCTTCCTGTGCTGCAAGCACTCTATAGGGTAAGCCATCCCTCTAGCCTAAGGATGGATGCTTTCATCTGGACAAAACTTTCTGTTGCCTGAGCACTTCACACCCTAAAAACTTTCTGGAACCCCAAGTAAAAGATGGACAAACTTCCTGTCTGTGGAATATTACCATCTATGACACTGTTTTGAGTTCCTTGGGTGTTGTTTGCTCTGGAATAGTTTCTAGTAAGACTTTACTTACCACACAATACATATCTTGTATTAAAACAAATTTGCCACTTCTTGGTCTATAATATGAAAATTTAAAAGACTTTCTAGTAGTAAAAGGTATACTAATATTATTGTTATTATGACTATGTAATTGGTGGATATGTTTTGTTGATATATGTTAATGTGTATATTTGTATATGCATACACATGTGTGTGGAGGTCAAAGGAATGCTACTACTAATAGATAATTTTATGGGATATAATAATTTGGGTTGACCATTGTGATCTTTCAAAATTTAGAATACATACTTCCATGTTGTTCTGACATAAAGATTTACTTTTGAGTAATGAAGTGGTATTCTGATGGGCCCTCTTTAATAAGTGACTTGACTTTCTCCATTGCAATGTTTAATAAACTTTTTTATTCTGCATGTCTGATCTTTTGGCTATAATGTTAGGGGTGCTTATTTTTCTGATCCTAATGTAAACAGAAACTATAAAATCTAGTTGGATTTTGTAGACCTATTGTACCTGAACAGACATCTTTCCCCATAGAGTTGAGAAATTTTCCAAAATGATTTTCTTGTAAATATTTTCTATCACGTCTATGTTTATAGAAATATAGAAGAAGGCTGGAGAGATGGCTCAGAGGTTAATAGCACTGGCTGTTCTTCAAGAGGTCCTGAGTTCAATTCCCAGCAACCACATGGTATCTCACAACCATCTGTAATGATATCTTGTACCCTCTTCTGGTGTGTGTATACATAATTAATAAAGAAATTTTTTAAAGAAAGAAAGAAATATGGAAGATATTTTCTAACTTCTCACAATCCAAAAGATTAGGTCTTTCCAGGTCTCCCAGTGATCCTTCACTTTCTGCTCATATTTCTTATTGTTTAAATTCTTTTTATTAGCTCTTTTTTTTTTTTTTTTGGTTTTTCAAGACAGGACTTCTTTGTGTGACATCCTAACTGTCCTGGAACTGCAACTAAATCTTGTAGAACAGGTTGGCCTTGAACTCATGGACATCCACCTGCCTTTGCCTCCTGAGTGCTGAAAATAAAGACATGTACCATCACCACCCAGCTCTTATTACTAGTCCTATGAGTTTCATATATGCTTAGAACATATTCTCCCTCCCAACCACTTTCCAGATCTATCTCTACATACTCAATTTTGTGTCTCACTTTCTTTATACTTTCAAGATCAGTTTGTACTGCTCAGGTATTCATGAATGTATTGACTTCAGCTGAAAAGTGGATAACTTATTAGGGCCTACATGTTCTCAGAGAAAATTGTCTCTCATTTTCCCAGCAGCTAAGAAGTACCAATAGCCCCACAAACAGCACTGAGGTTGTGGGTTGTAATTTGATTTTTCTTTGGGCCACCATCTTACAAAAAAATGACATAGAGTCTTATTATTAATTATGAAAGCTCAGCCTTAGCTTAGGCTTGTCCCACCAGTTTTTGTTGTTGTTGTTGTTGTTTTTGTTTTTGTTTTTTCGAGGCAGGGTTTCTCTGTGGTTTTGGAGCCTGTCCTAGAACTAGCTCTTGTAGACCAGGCTGATCTCGAACTCACAGAGATCTGCCTGCCTCCGCCTCCAGAGTGCTGGGATTAAAGGCGTGCACCACCACCGCCCAGCTACCCCACTAGTTCTTATCACTTAAATTAACCCATGTGTTGTAATCTGCATTCTGTCCTGGAGCGTGGCTCCTCACCTCATCTCTCCATACTGCTCATGCTGCTTCTTCCACATCTCGGGGCAACTCTGCCTTGTTCTTCCCAGAGTTCCTTCTCTGCCCGGAAGTTCCATCTATGCCTCCTGCCTAGCTATTGACCATTCAACTTTTTTTTTAAACACCAATCACAGCAATACATTTTCAGACAATGTATGTGCCAAGCTCCTCTCTCTGTGCTGTAATTTGGGCTGTCTTAGGCTTGCATGGGCTTTGTACATGTTTCTAATGCTGTGGGCTCATACGTGCAGCCACTCTGCTGTGTCCATAGATAATATTTACTTGTCATCCACATCCTCTGTTTCTCACATTCTTTCTATGTACTCTTCCTCAATGATCCCTGAGCCTTGCAAGTGGGGGCCTAGGTTCTATATCTGTATTTTTAACTGTAAACATGGGTTTCTATCCCTCCCAGTCCCACAGCTGTTCCACCCCAAAGAAACACATATTAATTATAAATTGAGCCTAGTAGCTCAGGCTTCTTATTAATTCTTATAACTTACATTTGCCCATAATTCTTGTCTACATTAGCCAGGTGGCTTGGTACCTTTCATCAGTGAGGCGTTCTCATCTTGCTTCCTCTGCATCTAGGTGATGACTGCAGACTGAAACTTTCCTCTTTCCAAATTTCTCCTATTCTCATTGTCCTGCCTGGTCGCTCTTCCTACACTTCCTGCCTGGCTACTAGACAATCAGCGTTTTATTAAAATATAAGTGAGGCCACGTGGTGGTGGCGCATGCCTTTAATCCCAGCACTTGGGAGGCAGAAGCAGGTGAATCTCTGTGAGTTTGAGACCAGGCTGGTCAAGAAGAGTTAGATCCAGGACAGGCATCAAAAACTACAGAGAAACCCTGTCTCAAAAATAAAAACAAACAAACAAACAAACAAAAAAACAAATGCAAGTGACAGGATACTGACCATTGTCCCAAAGCATATAATTATCTATAGCTATCTATTTCCATGTGTGCTTATGTGTATGTGTGGTGTATGTGATGTGTGTGTTCCCTGTATGGCTGAGTATTTTGAATTCTTTTATTCTTCTATACCTTGGCCAGTTGTGAGCCTCTGTTAATCACCATCTACTTTAAGTAGATATTTATACCACTATTGCACCAATAAGTAGATGTTTTCAATCTAGACATTATAGCAGAGTGCAGAGTTCATAGCTGGTATGACTGATGGCGACTTTTCTACTAGGTTACGTCATACTTTCTGTTCTGTGAAAACTATCCCAGACGTATCAAGCTTCCAGGTCCATACCAACCTGATTTTTTCATATCTTATAGCTCAAGTATATGATATCTTCAGAACTAAGATGTTACCATCAAACTTTTCAGAATAACCAATAGCAATGGCAATAGTGTGTAGTGATCTGGGTTTTATAGAAATTCACTGACCAGCAGCTCAGAGAGAAGCCACCAACTCCCTAGGACTGGAATTTTTATTTTTTAATTTGTGTATTAGTCAAGCTTTGTTGTTTTGTTAGCTTATGGTATAATCAAGTTTTTCTTTTTTAAAATTTTCACTTTCAGGTGGTGGCATTTGCAATCTGTCCTTCAGAAATATATCCTAGTAGGACGAGGATTCATTTTCTTCCATGAGAACAGTGTTTCCAGCCAAAGGCTCTACTGAGTCCTCCTCTGAGGGTGGATTATCATCTTGTGTTAGCTAGGGCCTCCCACCCGTGTTGCCACTTGTCCTCTGAGCTATGTAATTTTTCACAAATCTTTAAGACTTACTGAGAGTCAAGTCTGGTTCCAACTCTGGTTTTTTGATTACAACTGCAGTTGCTGGGAATTTGGAATGCCTCAAACAACTGTGGGCCTAAAATGGAGTCACATCTGGCCCCTATCCTCATCCACAACTTCCTTTGAAGTTACTTCAAGTGGTGGACCTCCCCAAACACCATTGGCACTTATTCTGGTTCCAGACTAGTCCACCTCTTGGCTTCTCCACAACCATTGGATGTGCTCAGAGATATGACCCTTACTTACTGGGTTAGGGCAGGATATTGGGTTAAGTTCACTGGCTCAGCCTCTTGGGCTTATGATGTTTACCATCACAGCCACAAATTATTTTTAAGTGAGTAGCTTTAAATTAAAGCTACAAAAACTTTCCATAGGTTCCTTTTAAGATACTTTGGACCATTTCAGAGCTGCCAAATACCTCAGGACTGACCTAATCTCATTCCTTTTGCTTAGTTTCAGAGTGTGAACCACATCAGACAGCGATGAGTCTCCATTTCCCAAATTCCTAAAATGGTCAAACCACAGTCTCTTCTAAAGATTAATCCACTTCATTGCTCAACAAACCAGAATGCTGAGATTTTTTAAAATGTATACCTTGAAGTTTAGGCTCACCCTGGTTTTGGACTTTTTGTACTCTCCGACATTAAGAATGCCTACTCCACTGAAGGCAGTTCTTAAATGCCTGGCCTGCTTTTTCTATAGGTCAATAATTTTAAACATTTATCGTTTTTCATATGCCTTATTTTATCCCATATTCTCTCTTGTGCATATTTGGATACATGGATTGATTTTCACATTTAAGGTTATATATAGTTTCTTCACACTTTCCAAAGCATTTTTGCATCCATGATTTTTTTTTATTTAATCCTACCAATAAACTTGTGATATACAGTGGCACAGTGTGCTCCAAGTAGGAAGCAATGAATCTGCATGGAAGGGAGAACCATTGGCATTTGAACTGAAGGTCAAACAGAAAGGGAGAGGGAGACAGTGTGAAAACATGGTGTAGCACAGTTCCCAAACACTGTGTGTGCCTAGGTTAGCCTCCCTTTCCAGGTGCTCTCATTTTCTTATAATCAAAGGCCCTCACTCTCTTTTTGCACTCTCTCCTAGTTTTATGGGCTCAGTGTCTCACTGAGAACAACTTATGCACAAACACACACAGCATGCTGGCTGTTAAGGCACAGACCTTCATCACTGAGCACACTGTGGCCAACACTACTCTCAGGTCTTCCCTGGTGTTCCTTCAGGTGTCTGCATGCTTCTCTGCACTTTCTTTCTTCTAAGGCATGGAGAGGGCTTGGGGGCGCTCCACACATTAGAAAAAAGAGCCAAGGCATAAAATTATCTCATAAAACAGAATCTTAAACTATTTTTATCCTGAAAAAAAAGCTAAATCTGGTTTAAAAGTTAGAAGACTTCCGTGATGTTAAAAATAAAAGAACTTTTTTTACAAAGGTTTGAAAGTGTTAACCTATATATTTGGTCTCTGTAAAGTTAAACTTTTAGAACCGCAGGAAGTTGTGAGGAGGCAAGGCTGAAAATCAGATCAGATGACAAGTGGGCTGAAAGTGGACACTGTGTTGAGACTGGAGTGCTAAGGGTCGGGATTTTAGTATGAGAACCAAGGGCAAAAAAGGCTTACAAGACCCTGAGGGTGGTGAGGCTAGACGTCCAAAAGTAAAAATGTCCTGTTCTCTTCACTCCTGAAAACCAAACAATTTTATTTGAAACTGGAAACTTTAGGGGGAGATTTTTGAAGTTTTAGGCTCAAGAAGCCATCTGGTTCTTGGAGTTCACAGCCTGGTTGCGACAACGGTGCATAGTTTGGCTTGGCTGCCCACTTTCTAGAGCAGTTCAGTTCAGTCTCTACATTGATGTCTAAGCTGTTAGTTTTTCAAAGTTAGCACTCAATTTGTAAAAATCAGTAGAAATCACTGTAATATACCTGTTACATTTTAAGGGTGGTTTTACTGCCTGCTCCAAAGAGTATTTAGCTCAGCAAAGGAGTTTCCATTCTGCTTAGCTTCCCCCGCTGTGTAGTTTGGATTTTGTTTTGACAGTTGGTGACCTTTAACCCCCTGAGTAAAATGTTTAGGCTGAGGAAGGCTGCAAAGAGCTTTCAGATGGGATATTTCCAACCTCTCCCAAGCAAAAGCAGGCTTCCACTCGGCACAGCAAATCCATATATAGAAATGGTTTTCAGCCTCCACCGGGTGTTCTGGTGGAACAAATCAGATCAAAGGCTTGCTTAATATGTTTGAGAAATGCACATCCGCATTGCAGAGCAAAAACATGCTATGGAAATCAATAAGATCATATTCAGGCATCCCTAACTTCAAAGCAAATCTTGTGTGTGTTCTCAATTTCAAAAGAAGATGGAGAAAATGAGACTGCAAGCTTTGCAGGCTTAATTCTGTTTGCAACTGAGCAGAGCTCTCCCATGTCTCTTTTCTGATTTTTGACAAGTCCCTGGGGAAAGGAGAGGGAGGGCAAGAAGATTATTAATTGGTAGCACCTGGGATAATTTCCTATTCCTAAGTTATTAAGTTGACTAACATTCCCCCACATCACACTTTGTAATGGAAATGATTTGGACGTCAGTGGAGGAGTGACACGTTCAGAAAAAAAAAATATCAAAGGAACGATGCAGAGCCAATATAGATTAGCAGGTTAGACTATGCATTATTCCAGACAACTGTTTTGTAGTGATAGGTCTGTCTCCTTCCAATATTTGTTGGGGAGCTACAGTATGGCTATCTCTCATTCAGTGATATACACGTTGATTTTCATTTTAAACACTAAGAGTCATTTGGGGGTGTAGTAACGCTTCTTAAATACAACGAGCAAGCACACCTGGATGATGCAGTTATATGTGCTTTATTGTGTGTAGTGGTTTAATATTCAATGCCAATCCTTTTTTTTCCCACCTGTTGCATGCCTGTGCATCCTATCTGCTGCTTCTTTCTTCTCTGTGCTTCATTTCTGAGACAGTAATAGTGAAGTAATATTCTGTCCTTCATGCTGATGCCTTAGAAAGAGAACGTTAGGGTCTGGCTCTTGAAATGTGTTGCTAGACTTTGCCTTTCCAGCTAAATTTCATGTTACAGATTAGGCACGACAATATTGTTTCTTCCATAACAATAGCTTGTGTTTTCCTGCTCCATATTGATGAATGTTCATGGCTAAAAGCTCTTTCCAGACAGTTTTAATATGCCAAGGTTCTCATGACAGACAGAGATAAAGCTGTTTGAACTGCAGGTTGTATATGCTTCTCGACGGCCGTTTGTTTAGAAATCAGGGAGACTCTAGATTTACCAGATGTGATCCACACAGACATTTGTCTGCTGCATCCTGGACCAGAGCCACAAGTGGTTGCATCTTGCTCACCAGAAATGGAGTGCCTTGCTCCATCTTAAGCCCAAAATAGGCATCCAAGATTTTCATCAAGTTCAAATTATAAGATAATTTGTCCAAATGGAGTAGGCTGCAACTCCCATCAAAATGAAATCCCATCCCTGAAAGGCCATCATCTTACAATGTTTTCTACATGACCATGGACAGAAAGGGCTGACCTAGACTGCTTGCTTTTATACCATTTTGCCACTTGTAGAAGAGAAATGATAGCTTAAAAGCATTGGTGGCTGAAGATGCTAACCGAGGCTCAGGACTTTGGGTCTTCTTTCACTCATCCTTATGATTGTTGCCTAATTTCAAGATTCTATTAGCATTTGCCTCTTACTTTATTTCCTGCTAACCAGACTTTTCTTTTAAAGATCCTGTTAAGTGTTCTAAAAATAAATTTCATTTTTGGCATAAGTCTAATTATAAATTGTTGAAATTGGGGGTGAGAATGTTGATTTGCCTTGATGAGCAATAGCAAATAAAACTTACACAGGTGCTTGTTACTTTTAAAACTGAGTATAAGGTCACATCAATTTTAAAAAGGCACACTGAAAGAACGCTTAAAATTGAGTGACAGAAACAGTTCAATGGGTAAAATGCTCTATGAGGACCTGAGCTGCTGTCCCCAGCATCCTGTCTAAGTATGGGAATGGGTGCCTGTAGTCCCAATGCTGGGAGGAAAAAAACAAGGACATCAGATGTCAACCTCTGACTGCACAAGTAAGATCAACCTGCCATACACATACACAGGAACACAGTGCATACACCACAGATGAGTACGTAAGCATAAATATACCATACATATATACCCATTAATTTGCTACATGTGCATACACATGTATATGCCACACACAAACACACTCATGTGCACACATGCGTATAACACACACAAATGCAAATAAACACATGTATACGAGGATTTAAATAGACTTTCTTCCAGAAAAAAAAAACATAAAGAAATTATTCTCAGTTTCCATATTTGAATTTTCTTTGTAACCTTAAGAACTGAGTTGATATGTTCATAGCAGCATTATTTGTAATAGCCAGAACCTGGAAACAACCTAGATGTCCTTCAATGGAAAAATGGATGAAGAAAGTGTGGAATATATACACATTAGAATACTACTCAGCGGTAAAAAACAATGACTTCTCGAATTTTGCATGCAAATGGATGGAAATAGAAAACACTATCCTGAGTGAGGTAACCCAGACCCAAAAAGATGAAC
>NW_026067924.1:13136502-13236419 GCF_014885135.2 Alexandromys fortis
GGGAGGGAAATGGGAGGCGGGGAGGAGGCAGAAATCTTTTTTTTTTTTCAATAAAAAAATTATATTTAAAAAAAAAACAAAACCAAACTCTGTATTTTCACATATGAAGTAAAAAAAATAAAAAAGAACTGAGTTGAATCTTCATATTAAGATTACTGAGAGCCACAGAGGGTTCTGATATTCTTTGCTGCAGTGTACAAGGTCCTTTTCTGTATTTTTCCTTAAATTTCAACACAGCAAGCCTACTACTGTTTGATTCAAAACTATTATAAGACTTTTATGCATGCAACTTTATGACCATTAGTTTGTGGTGATGTCTGAGTCAGTGAGTGCATATAGTCAAGCTTTTATTTTACTGTATTATATTTAAACTCTTTCTTGGTCAAGTTGTTATCAAAGAGGGTGTGGAAGCTTTATTTTTAGGATTAAAATGACCCCTGGGTCCTGGGTAAATTACAAGTTGAAAAGCAGAAGACATGACCAATTGAGGAACTTTGGCCTTTGGCCTAGAACTATATCTCTGGCTATATTTTCACAGAGATTCTTAAATATTTCCACTGCATCTTTTTGCGCATTTATTCCCCACTGTTTTTTATTAGCTTCATATGAACACAATTCATGCTCCAGAGATGATGTTTGCAATCTTGGAATTCACAAAATTTGTCTGACTCACAAAATAAAACTCTGAGTATGGAATTCAGAACTTTCAGCCTGGAACACCTGAGCTGCAAGACAGGAGAGGAAAAGCGCTCTGCGAGCTATAAATTCTACATGCACACCTGCGACTGTTTGATGTTTTTCTTTTCTTTCCATGAAACAAAGTTCAGATTATTTTGGAGGATTTTTTGTTTGTTTATAAAAGTCTGTGTGAAATATAAATTAGAATAATAGCTGAGTCCATTTTTGCTTCTATATGCCAGAGGCATCTGTTGGTTCTCCCCTGTAACATTCTGTCATTTCTTCTTCTCAGGGAAATTCATTTGCTCTCTTTCAAGAATCATGTGGTAATCCTCTACCCAAAATCCATATGTTTGTGATGGAGTGGTCTCTGCTATCCAACCCCAAGGATGGCCAGCAGTTTTAAGCTAACCAGCTATAGGCTGCTTGAGGTGATACTAATCGAGAGCTCCAGCAGGCAGAAGGCTAAGGCAGAATGACTGAAAACTGCAGGTCAACATTAGCCAAATAGCAAGCTGAACACAAGGACTGCTTGGACTACACAGTGAGCGCCTCTTTTAAAGATAAAAACAGAACGAACTCAAAATATGAGCAAAGAACAGTGGTGTGTGCATATGAATGAGAATGTTGTAATTAAATTCATAATTTTGTATACTATCCAAAATTACTTTTAATTTAAATCTTTGTCTCTCTGATTCCAACATCCATGATCTTAAAAGGGGTATATATTAATTTAAAGAATAAGAACCAAATAAAATGCAATATGATTAGTCTGGCAAAAAAAAAAATGAACTGCAGTTGTTCACCAGTGACTGATGACTGATGTAATTATCAATGGTATTTTTGATAGAGTTACAAGAGGAAGAAGGAGCTCATCGCTTCTAATAAGTATGCTTCCAGTTGTGCATGTATAATTTGCCTGAGAAGGAAGACAAAGTGGACAAAAGACCTAATCCTGATCACAAATGTTGAGCTTCTGCATCTACAAAAGTTCGGGGTTAATTCCCAGGAGCATCTCAATGATTCACTTGAATATTTCCAGCAGACATCATTTTGTCTTTTGACTGCAGAAGGCTTTCTGCAGTCATCAGCTAGGAGCACTATTTCATGCCCAGCCTTCCTTCACTGACTACATAGGGACTGTGGACCCTTGGCCACAACACCTACCTTTTCTCTGATCCAATTTCCATTTTAAAATTAAATCAAATCATATGGTTTAGGGTTCTGTTTTCAACTGTTTTTGTTTGTTTTTGTGATAAAATGCTGACCAAAAGCAGCATAGGGAATCAAAAGTGTTTGTTTGGATTATGATTATAATATCAGATCATTACACATCCAGTCCATTACTATGGGAAATCAGGACCGGACTCAAACAGGAACTTGAAGCCAAAGCCATAGGAAATACTGCTTGGTAGCTTTTTCTTGGGTTAATGCTTTCTTACCACTGAGCTGGGTCCTCCTACATTAATAAACAACCAGTACAACCTCCCCACATGCTGACAGTCCAGGATTGCCTGGAAAAATGTCTCAACTGAGTCTCTCTTCTCAGTTAACTCAAGGGTGTGTCAAATAGGCAGTTAAGGTTAACTAGTCCAAGTTTAAACAGAGAGCAGATAACGCAATAAGATTTGAGAGTAGAAGGAAAATTCGTTAGTAAAGTTATAAGTACTAGGTACCAGTAAATAAACTCTAAGAGCTGAGGGGAAGACAGAATGTCTGCAGTCTGAATATGAAAAGTCTTGCTGAAATTGCTTTGAAGTTGCAGCGGTTTAAGTTAGGAGCACACCAAGTGAAAAAGTATCAAGAAATAAACTCACTGGCATCATTTTCCTTGCTGATCTATTTTTTTCTTCAGGGACTCCTAGTCACAGAAGTTAGCAGATCACCCAAGGAACGGTTCTTACTGATATGGTCCACAGGGCATACTCTTCAGACGCAGGCAGTGTAATGAAGAAGGGTGAGCTGGATCAAGAGGGAAAAAGCAGGTAACCTTGAACTAGTCTCCTATTCTAAATTTAAATAAGAATCAATGAAACAATGGGAATGGGGTGAGGTTGGGGATAATTTGGATTTATGATATATGTCAGTGTGCAAAGGGAGGACAAATTAAAATTTGTCTTGTTCTTCGTATTTAATATTCCAGTTCATTAGGAGTACACAAAGTTTGGTTAAAATCATATTATTGTTTTTAATGAAATGGGAACTAATTCATTAGGAACTAACTCAATGGGCAAAGTGAACTAATTCACAAGTGAAGTGAAATAATGCATTGGCTTAAATTATGCTTGAAATTTCCTTTCGGTACTTTAACTCAATAATTTATCCATGTCAGACTTGAATATAAAACAACAGCAAAACCCAGCAATTTCTTGTAATGTGCAGAGGCGTTACATGACTTTCACCTACTCAAATGCAAGAGGTTACAAATGAAACAGCAGAAAGCACACCAAAAAATATAGATTTTGTTTTGTTTGTATAATGTAACTCCTAAATTCAGGACTGCTGTTTCATCTAGTGCCTTCACTGAAGAAACCACAATTTGTTTCAAGGTCTAAAAAAATGGTGAATAAGATAGTGCCATGTATACAAAACAACATATAAGAGCACTTTACTCACTAAGATGGCTCCCAAGCTCCATATATATTTTCAAATAATATTTTATTGAAATTTATTTTTGAGAAAATACATAAAGGCCATTCACTAATTGTAGAGACTAAATTTAGAACTATAGAGTGAGATTTTTCAGAGAGTAACAGAATGCCATGGCCTTCCTACCTACACTCATACTCTTGATATTGGTTAAAATTTCCAGCATTCCCATCTACACGGGGGTAATTCCCACCACAATCATCCATACTAGTGCAATACATCCCCTCCAGGACAACTAAAAATCTCAAAGATTTTGGATTAACACAGAAAAATCTTTAGCTCTCATGACTTTACAGCAGCATGAAGTTTAAGTTCACTTTCAAAATGGACGTTATAAATAACAAAGCAAGACAAAAGAAAACAAATCCCAGCTTGTATTGTTTTCTGTTACCTTAGCTAAGTAGAGGTATTTCTTTGTCACTTTCATTTTTTTTATTTACACAATTAGAATAAGGTTGATATCTGATTTTACAAACAGAAACACAGAAACTTACAGTATCTCTAGCTTTCCTTGTCCTTTCATAAATAAAACATAATTATTTGTCAATGCTTCAAACCTATTAATGTGTGTTTGTGTGTGTGTGTGTCTTGCCAAATCTCTTGTAAGTTTCCCCACATCATGTTCCCATACACATCAACATGCAAGACAATTCCTGTGATAAAGCACCAATGTTCAGGCAGGATTCTCTTGCTGTATGCTTCATGCAGCTTCTCTTCTCTTTACATTCACACTACATATTTTTCTGACCACAGTTACTTGTTTAGACACCTGTTGTTTCTTCTAGAATACATTTCAGGAAGTTTGTGACCTCACCACCTTTAGCTACGGATCTGTCACCATCTAGCAAAGAACTGAGCTCCAAGGAAACATGCAACAAATTGTAGATTAAGTAGAAAATTTGAAGAAAACACTCCTGACAGGTTAAACTACATACTTAAAGATACCCCAGTCATGATCAAAGACAACCCTGTTATGAGTGACAGCCCTGGGGTCAGAACACAGACAAGCTAGAGGAAGAAACTCCAGATTTTCCTATACCCCACCACTTTCCAATAGAAGGATGTGTTCAGCAAGACTCTCATGGTTTTGCATTTTTTCCATTTGCGCAAAGTATCTTGGTTCCAACCTTCAATTGGTAGTCTACTTCTCACACGAAGCAATCCATATTTTGTTGACATAAGAAAAGGGGACCTCAATATTGGTTTTACTTTAAGTTCTTTACAATAATATATTACAGCCTATCTTTCTCTATACAATCTAATTAGTATAGTCTCATGTAGCTGTTTAGCTGAGGATGGCCTTCAACTTCTAAATCCTATGCCTTCATTTCCCAAGTACTGGGATTACAGGTGTGTACCACCACACCAGGTTTATACAGAGCTCAGACTGAACTCACGGTTCTAGGACTTAGGCATGCTAGGCAAGTATTCTACCAAATGTGTTGTATCCATACCCTGTAAAATCTCATCAAAAAAATATAGGTACCAAATCTACCTCTTGTCAAAAACATGGTATCTTCTAAAATTCTCTTCTGAAAATTACCAGACTATCAACTGTTATACTGAAATTTTAGAATAAAATTTCAAATTCATCTCTGGTTCATGTTAAATTTTACTAAAAGACTGATTTTAAATGACACTATTAGTGGCTATTTTTTGCATATGCATAATAATATATAAGTAAACTGCTTTTGTATATCTTTGTTAACTCAAAACTGAACAAAAGTTAACTTACTGGCCAATATGTGGGGTGTAGAATAGGAATATGGATTTTTATCATTTGTAAGTTCATTTATATTTATTTATTTCCAGCATAAACAGCTGCAACATATAAGTGTGAATGTTCCTATCTTTTTGTGGTTTATTTTTACTGATACTTGTTTGTACTTCTTTGTTTTTTTTTTTTCAACTTCTCAAAACAGAGCACTGAAACCAAAGGTAACAAGAATTATGGAAATAACCTTCTTTACTCTTCACAGACCTTAATTTCTTGCTCAAGTTATCTCTAAAGAGATTGGAAAAATTGACATCACAGATAAATATTTATGCAAGTTAGTGATGAGAAGACATTATTATTAGTTTTCATTTGGGACAAGAAGGAATTGACCCATGGGTGAGCTGCCTGGCAGGTGTCACCTTCCAGCTAATACGAGTTCAATTGTAAATTTTTTGTTTGAGAATCTTTCTGCAATGCCAAAGCCCAGTTTTCTTGGTGTGGGAATTTGAAAACAGTAGCTGGGGAGAATGCTTTTCTCTAATAGAGTTGAATACCTGTGACATTTACCTCTGCTCCAGTTCTCTGTATCCGTTTTGTAACGTTCCCTAAGATGGAAAACAATTGAGTCAGCTGTAATGTCCCACATGTGATACCTGGTGCATGCGTCATCCTGCATATCTTTGAAGGCTGTTTGTTACTGTAGAGTTAGGAATGTCATCCCATCACGTCATTCCCTCTTTGCCGGAGTGTGTAACTGGCAATGATCTCATTCAGTTTCGGGAAGGTTTCAGTATCTCCTTGATTCCTGGAATTAAGCATGAGTTTGGAAGTGAGGGCAGAACCTGGTCTCTGGGAACTACAGCAGGGATCCAAATGATTCTTGACAGTAGGAAAAATTTTTCTGTTGTACTTCTCACAAAGTTGATTTTGAGACTTAGTAATATGGAATATCATATCACACTATTATCTCTGAACTAATATAAAACAACTTAAACAATTGTTTAATTTAATAATTTACCTGTTTTATTATTTGAGAGTCACAAACTATTCACGTGGAGAAAAATGTCTAAAAAATGTTTTCACAAAACTGAAAAACTACTGTTTATTTTCAAACAAAAACAATGCATGTGACGTTCTTTATAGAAATTAACAGTATTTTTTACCGCAGTTCATAAAAAAATGAATCATGCTTATTTGATGAAATGCAGTGAGTTCTAAGCTGTCTATGCTTTTTGACAAGAATAAGTTGCATTCTATTTCACGAAAATGCTTGATAACCTTAATCTGTTACAGAGAAAACCTACTTTATTTAAAATGGTAACAGTTGTGACCCATATTATGTAGTTTTCTTGTAGAACCAGGTCTCATGGTTGAGGATATTTGGAAACACAGCAACAGAAGGACAAAACCAGGGAGAGAGTGGGTAAAGGCAATTTAAGCAGGGAAGTTAGAATGCATTTCTCATCCTCTCAGTGTGCAACCTGCAGTGTTACAACTGAGGGTCTGCATGCCAGTTGTGTTTGTCCTGAGTCTTTCCTGCTTAACCCTACTCTTGGAAACTAATCTAAAAACCTTCACTGAAGTCACAAGATAAGTCATGAAACATCCCAGTCCTAGTAGCTGAGAGCTGGACCCATAGACAGCAAGGAACTAAATAAAGAGGCATATAGATTTCACACGGGACTTCCTGACAGAAGAGTGTGGCCACAAGATCAGATTACTGCAATTTGAGTCAAAAGGAGTGCCACAAAAAGTCAGAACAAAAGTTTTGTCCACTCTAGAATGTGCCTTGATTCAGTAGTTACTTTCCCCATGGCTGTGACCAAGTATCTGACAAAATGAAACATTTAGGTTTACAGTGTGCTCTGCCATGGTGGGGAGGACCTAGGGGTAGGAATGGCAGTTGGCTGTAGCATGAGGGCCTGCTTGTTGGGGTTTCTGTCCTGCCCAGTTCCCACAGCTGTTTAGCTCCCAAAAAATCACACAGAGATTCTGCATTAGTTATAACTGATTGCCCCTTAGCTCAGGCTTCTTTTTAACTCTTATAACTTATATTAACCCATTATTCTTATCAATGTTAGCCACATGACTGGGTACCTTTTTTGGCGGGGCAGGTCACATCTTCCTTTTTGTGTGTCTGGGCAGGACTGTGGGTAGAGCTTCCTTCTTCCCAGAATTCTCCTATTCTCATTGCCCTGCCTCTACTTCCTGTCTGGTTGTCTTACCTATACTTCCTGTCCGGCTACTGGCCAATCAGTGTTTATTTAAAACATAATTGACAGAATATAGAATTGTCCCACACCAGTTGGCTGTGAATGTGAACAAAAAATTGTGAGAATGCTCACCCACATAGGGAGGGATTAGGAAACACTGATGGGACAAAAGCTCAAGTAAGGTTATAATCTTCAGTGCCTAGCCCTGTCTGCAAAATATTCCAGTTTCCTAAGTGACACTCCCAACTGGGCACCAAGGGTTCAAACTTTTAAGCCTGTTGTAAGCATTTCACTTCAAATCAAAACAGTTTACATAAGCTTGTATCAAAGCTAACTGACATATTCTTGTATCTAATAGTATTAGAGATATGCATCCAACTCTGATGGTTTTGCTTACTTAGAGTATAATGAGAGATTACATGAACAAAACCAAGGTTATCCCGAAACAGTCTTGAGTTAGATACAACTCAAGAAAGCTGAAATCATGTAGATTGCAATCTTTCCCTATACTTACCACCACTTAGTCTCCAGTTAGAAAACACATTTCCCTTATAGCCTTAAATGCCTCTTTGGTTTGAAATTTATTTGGGGATTTCAGTTTTATTTATTAAATCCTAATGTTCTGCTACGTGTGATTATTTTTGGAGAGTGCCGTGTACTTTTCGAAACCACACTAGTGCATCTTAAATAGTAGGAGACAAGATGAATTCCTGACCACAGGGTGACTCAGACAGTGAGAGGACATCTTGTTTGGCATCACCAATACTTCATATATTTATTTCAAATTTAAGTGTTTAAGTAAATCGTGTATACTTCTTTTCATGATGTGGCACCACAATACTCCATGACACATAAACAAAGAGAAATCATACTTTTATCCTAATGGGTAAAGACTATGTTTTCTATAGTCTTCACACGAAAATGATAGAATTCTCATAATGTCTTGTTCTCAGTCACAGATGAATTTAGATTTGAAAAACATTTCCACATCTCAGATTCAGGTCTTTTGTACCATGTGGGTGGAATGATACTAGTTCAAGCCAAACAGTTATCTAAATATCCTCACATAATTCACTGTGCAGTTTTGGGGATGTCCTGTTTCTCTGAGAAGCGTGGGTCCCGACATAGATGCGGTGCAGAGTCATCAGTAGACTGTGAAGGAACATCCACCACAGCTTGCTGCAGATATGTGGAGGTTGATCAGGAGAACATTTTGACTTCCCAGTTATTTGTGCCCACAGTGCTTGCTATTGTAATTATATAATGTATATAATTATATATAGAAGCTGTGCACATAAACCATTGAAATCTGAGTACAATAAGAAAGCTATTTCAATAAACATTAAAGATAAATTCTACAGTGAGACCTTTGGATGTAAAAAAAAAAAAAAACCTTATCTTGATTCTTTTTGAGTTAAGGATGACCTACCAACCGTTTAGTGTTTTTTTAAATTGTTTTATTTTTTTTGTTTTAGGTTGGAAGGAAATTGGGTTGTAGTTTCAGAGTTTTAAACTGTTATAAGTAGGCTCATGAACAGATTTATTAATCCAAATAGAAAGCCCTATAATCAATACATTTTACCAATGAGAAATATGTTCACTTATTCCTGAAGCATACAATTTCAGGGTGTTGCAGAAAGTGTTTCCTTCCTCGTTCTGATGCAAACACAATTTTCCAACATCATCATTATCAACAAGAAAACTTTGTTAGGAAGCTTGCATTGGTAATGAGAGGACTGGTGAATGCGGAGAATGAGGCAAAGATTGGTAGCACAATTGGTTCACGTTTTGAGGCACTGGTTGTGTGGCCTGCCCTAGAGCACTGTCCTCATTCTTTCTGTTCATGCTGCTGGGTGTAGACAGTGAGCGTTCAGTCATCTCACTGACTTGCTAAGCACCCTTCTTAGATATAAAAGTGTCAGCAGGATTCAGAAAGATACAGTGGATAAGATAGCACCAGACCACAAAGCCCTAACCTATTTCAGTGCCTGTCTGGCTTTTCAGAGAATCTTCTCTGGCCAACCATGGTTGTGGTCATCACTGATGATCCTAAACCATTCACTTATTTTTTTTTTAATCACACACCACAATAATACCATGTTGCACAGAAAAATAGAGAATGACCAAAACAATGGGATTTTTAGGTTACCAATTGCTAATAACTACACACACACACACACACATGCACACACTCACACACACACACACACACACACACACACACAAATGTTTACCAGTTTAAGTCATCCAGGAAGTAAATGTAAATCAGAGCGACATTTAGATTCCATCTCATCACTGTAAGAATGGCCCTCATCAAAGCAGTAGAGGACAAATGTTGGCAAGGATATTGGATAAATAAAACGTTCTTCACTACTACTGGGGAAGCTAACTGGTACAGGCCCTGTTGCATGGAAATTAGTATGGAATTTTATCATTAAAACTAGAACTTCCAAGCTGGAGCAGAAGCTCTTCTTTCAGAGGACTCAAGCTCAATTCTCTCTACCTAACCTGGGTGGCTCACGACTGCCAGTAACTTTAGTTCCAGGAAACCTAATGACTTTCTGGCTTCTGTGACTACCCACACTCACGATACATTCACATGCACGCATGCATGCGCGCACGCGCACACACACACACATACACACACACGCACGAATAGTTTCAAAAAAACATTCAGGGATTGAAGACACGGCTAACCAGTTACTTATTGTTCTTTCGGAGAACCCAAGTATAGTTCCCAGTGCCCTAATAGACAGCTCACAACTACCATGAAGTCCATCTCCTCGGGATCATAAAACCTCTTCTGACCTCCATGGGCACCTACATGCCAACGTACCCTCCTCAAAATGTATATTCACACATACACATATTAAATAAATATTTACTATAAAAAGACTTTCTATAATACAGCTTTACAAGGTCAGCTTACTGTAGAGAAAGCTGTATATCCATGGCTCCTTAAGCAGTATTCAGTAATCAAACTATAGAATCAACCAAAGGGTCCATTGATGCGTGCACAAAGGAGAAAAGGGTGGATTATATACACAGCAGAGTCTTATTAAGTCATAAAGAGGAATAAAATTGTGTTATATTCAGGAAAATGGATGGAATTGTACATCATTTATAGCAAGCAAAATGAATCAGTCTCCCAACAGAAAGCATCAGATTTTCTCTCACATGTGTGATTTAGAGGGTGATGAAAGGATATGAAAGTAAAGGGAGAATTATTAAGAATGTGGAGAAGGGAAATATGGGGAAGAAGAAGGAGAGAACTGGGTAATAGAGGGGTGAGTGTGATCAAAGCATCAAAGTACAATGTGTTTAGTTATGAAAATGCAGTAAAGAAATCCATTAGCAATTAACATATGCTAATTTAAAAAGAAAGAAATATTTGAAACCTCGCTGCAGACCTATTCAAAGGAAAAACCATGACCACATTAAAAAGAGACCTTTTCCTTTTTTAAATTTTTGGTGGTTAGAATTCTTGACTTTGAAGTACTTGTTTTTCTTTCAATTTACAAAGAAATTCCTGGTGGTGATCACTCTGATTAAGGGCATGCATCCTACACTGCAGCTTCCTTACCGATGAATAGAAATGTCTATCTGGAATCGGGACTAGTAATTTTAAAATAGAGTGAGGTATTTGACTTAGTGTTTCACACGCATTTATTGGATTCCCCCAACTCTTTTTTTTTTTTTTTTTTTTTTTTGGAGTACTGTAATTATACTCTGCTATTCTGTTCTATTTACAAAGTAGGCGAAATTCAGAAAAACTGTCTACTGCCTCTGGAGAAAACAAAGCCGTCTCTCTTGATGAGTTGATGACCTAACTTGGAAGCTAAAGCACGAAGCACAGACCAAGGTGTTCCCATGGGTTAAGAGGGGCTCACTAAGCTTAACTCTACATGTGACAAAGAGATACAGAAAAGTTAAGCCCTTTTTCTCTATCTGCTGCAGTGAAGTACACACTAAAAGGGCAAGGATTTGACTCCTAGTCTAACATACTTTCAAGATAAACATAAAATAGTGGAATATAAAATATACCCATGGTAAATGAGAACTATAAAATAAGTGCCCATAATATTTATCTAGACTGACTATTTTTTAATAAATTTAGTTATAAACTTAATTCTATGAGTCTTTAATTTCTTTTATATTTTTGATTATGAAGCCCTGGTTACTAAGGAATGAAAACTGTATTCTATTATGTTTAATTTAGCTATTTTTTAGCATTATTTCTCCCTAAGCCACTCTGCAGTATTGGGGTAGATTTTTTTCTTTCACTGAAAAGGCAGCCAGCTTGTACTAAAGTCTCAGTGAAGCAAACAGAGTGCCAATGTATTTAAAGCATTCCTTACTGAATCAGTAGCAAAGAGAGGGTTAGATTGAAAAGCATACTTGTGTTCAGTCTAAAACAATTCCTCCTTACTAGATAAAATCTGAGGAATGAGCACAGCTAGCTGTTTTCCTTCTCTCCTGTCCATTCACAGTGACAACAGAGTGCTTGCTTACATTGTCCTCATGGGCTGTAAGTTTTTACTGATTCCTTGCTGAAATGACTACTCCTGACAATGAACATGGCTTCTGAATATCAAGTTTCTCATATTTCTTCCTATGACAGAAGCTCCTTTATAGAAACAGAGAGACAAATGAACTAATAAAATAAAAGGACATCATTTGTGGTAAAGGCAAATGCCAATTTCATTGGAAGAGAAGAGGAAGGCCCCATTTCTTTCCAGAGCTCTATGTAACTGCTTGTATGTAAGAAAGTATGGGTGTATATATTTACACTAATGTTTTGAGTTTGTGAAATTGAAGCATAAAAATCTCTGCCGGGACATTCTTGAATTTTCTATTTTTTCAGAACTCCCCTTTAATCCATTTACTCACCTAACAATGCACTCTTGTTGTGCAAGCCTGTTTAGTTTTTACTGCAGAACCCAAGGATTCTTTATGTCCTTACTGGAAATGAACTTTGACAAATGTCTAAATAGCTGAGCCATATTAGATTGAGCAAGAAGGCATGTCGGTGCATGGATATGTGACAAAGAACCAGTCCAGTAGTGACCTAAGGGGACAAGATCCTTTTGTCTTCTCTTCCTGAAGCTTCAAGCAAGTTCCAGTTAGCATGACAGTTAAAAGATATGGCGATAGGCATATTCTTCGGAATGAGCTCTTAAGAAATGCTAGATTTTTTTTATTTAAATATTTTTTTCATTCTATATACCAACCCCATTTCCTCCTCCCTCGCTTTCTCCTGCCCATCATCTCCCCCCATCCCAGACTCCATCCACTCTTTAGAGGGGGCAAAGCCTCCCTTGGGGCATCAACAAAGTCTGGAGTACCAAGTTAAGGCAGGACAAGGCTCCTCCCCCACTTCATCAAGATTGAGCAAGGTATCCCACCATAGGAAATGGGCTTTAAAAATGTCAGTTCATGCAAGTAGGATAAGTCCTGGTCCCACTGCCAGGGGGCCAACAAACAGATTATGCCACACTACTGTCCCATACGGGCTCCCTAGCTGTCAGTCCAGAGTCAGTGAGCTCCTATTAACACAAATCAGCTGTCTCTGGTTTTCCCTATCATGGCCTTGACCCATTTGCTCATATGATCCCTCCTACCTCTCTTCAACTGAACTCTATGAGCTCAGCCCACTGCTTGGCTGTGGATTACTGCATCTGCTTCCATCAGTTACTGGATGAAGTTTCTATGACATGACGATAGTTAAGGTAGTCGGTAGTCACTAATCTGATTATAGGGGCAGACCAGTTCACGCACCCTCTCCACTGTTGGGATTCTTAGCTGGGCTCATCCCTGTCGATTCCTGAGAATTCCTTAGCACAGGTTTCCCCACTAGCCCCAAAGACTCCCTCTATCAAGATGCCTCTTTCATTGCTCTCTCTCTCTCTCTCTCTCTCTCTCTCTCTCTCTCTCTCTCTCTCTCTCTCTCTNCTCTCTCTCTCTCTCTCTCTCTCTCTCCCTCTCCTCCCCCAACTCAGCTATCTGGATCCCTCTTTTTCCCATCTCTATTCCCTCCCTTCTTCCCTCCCACAACTCTTGGTTTACTCAGGAGACCTCAACTATTTTCCATTCCTGAGGCCCTGCATAAGTACCCTTGCTAAGGTCCTCCTTTTTACCTAGTTTTTCTCAGGGGTTGTGGATTGTAGCCTGGTTTTTCTTTGCTTTGTGTCTAGTAGTCACTTACAAGTGAGTACATACCGCGTTTGTCTTTCTGAGTCTGGGAACCTCACTCAGCATATTTTTTTTTCTAGTACCATCTATTTGCCTACAAATTTCAGGTTTGAAGTTAGCAATTTTTCTGGAAGCAATATATGAGCAAAATATTTTCTTTCCTAATTTATGTGACAGACAAGCTGACATGACACAGTAGCCTCAGCTTTTTTTTAAGTTGTAAAATAGATGTCTATATTATCATGGCTTCTTCACATGAGGAGAATTAGGGTTGCTTTGTAAAGGTAGATTTGTGTCCCCTTAATCTATCCAAGATGTAGAGATTTCTACTGCTTTGTCTTCACAGGAACTCAAGAGACATCTGAATATGAAGATGAAAGAGGAAAGAAAGAGGAAAAGTTATTCTTTCTTTGATCGATTTAAAAACATTTTTTAACAATTTCAAAGAGGTAGACAATTCATTGCAACAACATTTAGCTCTCATTTCCACCTCCAACTGCCCCCATCAGAGGCTTCTCAATATGAATTCCTTATCAAAGTTTTTTTTTTTAAAAAAAGAATTAATTTATTATTTGTATTTGTGGTTTTTGTGTGTTTGTGCCTGCTTCAATTTATGTGACTGACATATGTGTAATTGCTCTTGGAGACCAGAGGGAAACCGATCCCTTGAAGATGTTGTTACAGGAGACTGTGAGATCCCTGATGTGGGTGCTGGGAACCTAATCTAGGTTCTCCACAACAGCAGTAAACACTCTACCTCATCCTCAAAGAGTTCTTAATTAGGGGGAAAGGCTACAGCCTGAACATATGCAAGTAAAGTGGAGGTGGGACGTGAATTTAGAGGAGTCAGGATGTAAAAGACGACTAGTCAATTCATGAATGAGAAACAGCCAGAATTGACTGAGGAGGAGTTAGCACAGGAATTGGGAAAACCTGGGACTCTTGCTCAACCAAGCCAGGAGGTTCAGTATATAGATGGGTTTAAAAGACATCTTAGTGGAAGTTCAGTTTGGATTATTGTAAATAAGAGGGTGGTGTCAATGAGACATGTTTGTTTTCTGGGCCACAAACTATAGTGGAAAGAGAATAATAGCTGGTCAGGAAGCTGTCTTGCAGGTAGGTAGACAGTGGTTGTTTTAGCTCTAAAGAGTCAGGAGCATTTCAAAGAGAGAAAAAAGCTCCATGTTTTATCAAAATGATGGTCTCTGCTTGCTCCCTGGGCAAGCTGCCTCATGTGATTTTTAGTGTCTATGCAAGCAGATGAGCTGGAGTTCACGCTTATGCTTTAATGTTGCAAAGTAAAATGACCCAGGAGAATACCTGAGCTTTTTTTGTTAATGTCTTTGGTTATTTATTGGTACTTATATCTTCGGTAACCCAATATCATTACATTAGTCTTTGAATACAAATGTAGTGCTGTATCAGAGGAGACACAATACTGAGTAGATATATTCAGGTCTGTGAAACATCAATATGATGAGCTTCATTTTTTCCAAAGGAGATAATTGTGTATCTAATACTGTCTTCCTAAAATCTCAAATATCAATTCTTTATGTAACATATTTTTTGAACGAGAATAAAGACAAATGCATAGATGGTGGATATTGTGTGGTATGAAAATGAGGGTAGTAAATACCCATTATACTTTCTACCAGAAATTTGACATTCATTGTAAATGGAGCAAAATTATTATAAATTATTATTTAGATGAAATCAAATGTGTGAACTGAATGAGTTATATTTTACAAAGTGGGACCACTTTGCCTGTGGTGTATCTATAATAGTGTTTTATTAGGTGATTCCTGATGGGAGGAACATATAAATGGTGATGCCATGCTCTGAAGTGATGTAAATTGCAGAAGAATACAGGAAATGGGAGTTTTGATTTGGCTGAATACATTAAATTGTTTGGTTTTATATTTGATATTGATTCATGAATGGACTTTATAACAGAGATGCAAATACTAAAAGGGAGTTCATTCAGCAACAATGTGAAATCCATCTTAAATATTTAATAACTTAATTAAATTTATTTGTGATGTAATTTTCTTTGCCAGCTAGAAATTGACAAGGCTCTCATCTCTTAAAATGTTTGTGGGCAGTATCTCCTTGGATTCAATTCTTCTCTATTTTTATAAACAGTGATGCATTTTTTCACCTCTGCTCAAATTGTCAAGAAACAATATGAAGTAATCATGATTCATTAAAATAAATTCAGTGATTGTATACTAACTTGGTCAAATATTGGTATTTTATGCATGTATACTTAGAGGACTCTGATTTGTTTCACTCTAGATTTCTCCCTATTGGGATAGTCTGGCTATGCAATGCGGTTGTTTCTTTGGCCAGCTGCCAATGATTGCACTGGACCTTGAGACAAGAATGGGAGCAGAGATGGTGGTGATCAGGCCTTCAGTAAGGAAGAATGATGAACCACCATCAAAAGAGTAAAGGGTTTATGGGGATCAGAGAACCCTCAGACTTCTATCTCAGAATTTTATAGGAATTCTCAATGAACTAGTTACAGAAATCGCATAGAAAGAAGAGAGAGGCTTGCCCAAATGAGTTATTACGGTGATTAATATTCATGTTCTCCCATATGGAATGATATAAGGTTCCGGGCCTGTGTAGATCAGTATAATTTGATGGTTTTTAGAAGATAAACAAGATGGGGCTGGAGAAATAGAGTGTATGTTGCGATTATCAGACAAAAAACAGTAGATTATGGGTAGCAGAAAACACAAGCTTTCTGACTTCCTAGTAACCGTCTTAATGAGTAAACAGTAGTAAATTTTACCTTGAAATTTGCTTCTAAAGGAAAAGAGAAACAAAACATGTGGATAAGTGTTTATTTTTGCTAGATAACCACATTTAATCAGTGTAAATCATACCCCTTTGGTGAAGCTTATCAAGATTTTATACTACATGCTGGTCATTTCAAATTCCTTAATCTCGCCTTTTGTAGTAGTACACGCATTTAATCTCAGCACTCAGAAGTCAGCGGAAGGCAGGTGTCTACGAAATCAAGGATAACCTGGTCTATGTAGTGAGTTCTAGGCCAGCCATGGCTACATAGTACATCTCTGTCTCAAAAAATTGCTTAACAGCTATAATTAAGCAAGAAAATATACCCATTTAATAACTACATGAAGTCCATATCAGTCATACATACAAGAGAGAAATATTTCCACTTACTCCACAGAATTTTACCACATAGCACTGGGCTGGAGCATATGTGCTTATGTTATTATGTATGTATGTATGGACATACAGATTCTTACTCCATATAGCAACAAACGGTGACGCCCAACACACTATGATGGGTCCTGGTCTTTCCCTACTTCTCTAATTCTGGTATTGCTGCTTTCTAAACTGTTCTTCCCCGTGTCATGAGCTACCAGGCTCCTTCAGTCATTTGATTCTCTTCTGTCCTATATCTTTGGGATCCTGCTTCTTGCTACTCAAAGGGGAACAGAGGGCACAGAAATTGTATTACTTTTTAAACTTCTTTGACTTACAGAGATTCAGTTTTTAAAATATGAAATTGCTAGTCATCCAGATGATACTGTTGGGATAATCCATCTGTACTGTGCAATTGTTTCTTGCCATGGTGATGGATAAGTTACTGGCCAAAAACAAAATTTTACTCATTGTCAAGTAAGTGGACTACAGAGGACTAGGCTTAAGAAAAATGTTGTCGTGTTAGGAAAAAGTAAATATTTTATTTGCCTTTCTAATATGATTGTTAATGCCATTTTAAATTGTATATGATCGAAACAAATTAAAAATAGGCTTTTAGGTGCATCTAATAGTAACAAATTACAGAATGGTAATTATATTGAACCTTTCAACAATGCTATGAGCAATCTTTATTATAACAATTAGGTTCTGAAATTAATGTATATTCTTGGTATGAATTGTCCGTCTGTATATGTGCTGCTTTTATTGGTTAATGAATTTTTTAAAAACTGCTTTGGGCCTATAGCAGGGCAAAACCGAGGTAGGATGGAAAAAATGAAATAATGCTAGGAAAAAGAAGGCAGAGTCGTGAGACGCCATGTAACTGCCAGAGGAGAAATAAGTGAGCTGCCAGCAAGGACTTTGCCAGTAGGCCACAAGCCTTATGGTAAAATATAAAGTAATAAAAATGGGTTAATTTTAGAAGAGGGGGAGGGAGGAAGAGAGGGGGGAAGGAAGGAAGGAAGGAAGGAAGGAAGGAAGGAAGGAAGGAAGGAAGGAAGGAAGGAAGGAAGGAAGGAAGGAGGTAAATCTGTGGAACACAGAGGAACTTAAAGATAACCATATACCAAGTTCAGGTCTATAAAATGGCTTCGTGAAGGCCTAGGAGGAAAACAATTTGACACAATAGTAAAGATTTTGATGGACACCAAGCCATCATTATCTAGAATTAAACAGCAACACATGCTTTGTTGATTGCATTTGCTGAAGCAAAACCACCGTGCTTGCTTACATCTTTCAATTTAAATTTAAACTTCAGTCTTCTCTTAGTTATGTCATGGCTAAAGTGTGCCAAGTGGCTAGAAAGAAACATAAAATTCAACCAATATCCAAAGCATCTCCCCCCCCCTTCCATGGGTATCTTTATCCATTTCTTAAATATTAGTCCCTGCCTGGATCCTACACTACCTCTCCATAAGTAAATACATGTTATAGTACTTTATCTGGGGACATGTGAACTATTGTCTCCTTACTGTAGGCACATTACTTACAACAGACCAAAGAAATTATTCCATATATATGTGAAAATATATATCATTGGTGAACTAATTGCTTCATAGGCTCTGCTTCCTGATGCACACCTAAGTGAGGGTTTACTTACTGGCACATAGATATCTCCAAACAACTGTACTACCAAAAGGTCTCACCATATCAAGGGTGACAGCCTCCCAAAAGCTACATAGATGAGATGATTCAAGTAGTCTTTCACTCTGGACTCTAGAGCCTCCCAGACCATGTGCAGCCATAGTAGTGTTCTGTGTTTCTAGGATAAGGAAGAAGGAAGTAATAGCTGGAGTCTCAGGTCATAGGTCTGATAGCCCTCTATACCACTCCAATGACAGAATGTACACATGTAAACAGAATGCTCTTGTTAGGGTCTCTTGCAGGTAATCACAGCTGCTCCGATTTCAGGAGAGTACTAATGGCCTTGCCAAAGACAGTGTTCTCTAAGCCACGTGCTATGAGGAAAGGTTAATTACAAAGGCTCAGAAGAGGAAAACTGGATGGGCATTCCTTACTCTTATGGAAAATGCTGAGTCCAGTCCTACTCTAAGTTTTTCTCTTCATCTGAGCTCTTTCTGATTGTTCTGGTGTGAGCCGGGCTTTGAAAACCTTCCATTCTGAAAACGGGGGTGATTGCCCACATCACTTCAAATTTAGGAGAACTTCAAGTTTTTAATCTATAAAACACCAATAAATACAGTGCTTTCCCCTCCCCAGGGAGGTTTGATGAATGATGAAAAATCATTTTAGAGACAGGCCAGAGCAAAGTCTGTGTTTAAGCTCACTCGCTTTCTCATATGGAAACACTACAAGTTTCCATTTTGTAAAGTTTTAACAAGAGCGCATCCTCAATAAAACTGAGGCCCCAGCTGCGTGCTAAAGAATCTCACCTTTCCTATAGAAAGCTGGCCTTGCCTTTGTCTCTTGAGAGGTCTGTCTTCCGGAGTTCAATCTGATAAAGGTAGCTTAGTCACGTAGAGGCGTCTTTATGTCAGCCAGACAGTAACACAGTGATCTGGAGTAAAGGGCTCCAGGAAGGTAGTGTCAGCTGAACCTCTGCAATGGCCGAAGAAAGATCATCTTGTGCAGTAATTTGTAAGATGAGGCCCTGGCCAAAAAAAAAAAAAAAAAAAAGTTCCTGAGCACTGAGACTCTGGTAGTCCCCTGTTTGGAAATGCTATGTGTATATTGTCACACATTAATGACAGAAAATTGACAGTGTTTGTCATAAGAAAGAATATAGAATCTCTGTGTTTGGTGCTTTGTCAAAATCTTTCTGGGTGCTGACTTCCTGGTTGATTTCGACTGCCATGTTCCAGATGCCATAAAGACTAATGAGGAATATGCTTCCAGTGAGGCTTATGATTTTTTTTATAGCTAAAGATATAATCCGAAGTGATCTTGAGGAACTCCAATACTTTAGTTGGTATAAATAATTTTGGTTGGGGAGCTTCTCTAATGCCTTGTAAACATTTCTTTTAACATTTTTTCCATGGTTTTATGTTGGTCATGTTGGATTTTGTGATAGTTTTTCTCGTAGTTCAACAATATCCCATAATTCCCCAAACAGACATATTTGACATAATTGATAACCAAGAAAGACGTTAGAGAAGTTCATTCATTGCAGTGCGTCCACCAAAGAGGTATAATCTCAGGAAAGCAAGGCCAATGACCTTGTCCCCTCTCACAGCTTTTTGCTTACATGACTAAATGGGGGGAAAATTTGTCCCCTTTCTTTATTAGCCATAGAAACAAACGTGGCACAGATTACAAAGGTATGAAGTTCTTAATTAAGTAAACATATGGACAGATGTAGACCATGAAACTATGGATTTACTAATTCTGTGGCAAGCACTTTTTAATAGAATAGCTGTAATTACAAAGTTGCCCCCACCTACTTGCATTTGGTAGGCAGTCTACCTTATGGCATGTCTCACCTTGGGTACTCTGTGGTGCTCACTTATTAGAATAAATATTACTCTAGATTTTGTGTGGACGTTATATTTCTTTGTTGATTTGATTAGCATTTAAATTGGCAGAATTTAAGCAAAGAGGATTGCTATGATGTGTACAGACCTCATCTAATCAGTTAAAGCCCTTAAAAACCAAACAGCCTGACTAAATTAAAAGCAATCTACTTCAAAGGAACACTGTGCAAACTCTGCCTGGTTCTTCATCTTGTAGTCTTTGAATTGATTGAAAGAGTACCTTCTACCTGAATTTTCATCTTGTTCTCTAAACCATGTGAACTTATTACATTAATACAAAATTCTTACTTTCTATGTATCTATGGGATATCTGTATCTGTCTTTATTCCTGTATGTATGTTGTCTCTATATCTCTACATCATCTGTGTATATCCTTCTACACCCAATTGCTCTGCTTCACTTGATAAATTATATATAGTCCTGTTAGTCTACAACTATAAATCCAAGGGTGCCATAGTGTGAGCTGTACCTGGCATTTTGGAACAGAGAAAGGAAACAGTCTTCCATGTGGTGATTATGCATGGACTAGTTGTCCATTCTTAATGTCTCTTACGGAGACCTCTTAGTTGATGCTTTCATTACTATTGCATGAAAGGATGTAACTTAAAGGAGGATGTTATTTTGGCTATCTGGAGGGATATGGTCCACCATAGTGTAAAAGGAATGGTGGTGGGAGGAAGACATGGCCACAGCAATAGCAACATATCTAGGTAGCTCATGGAAAAAAAAGAGAAACTGTAGCTATAATATAAGCTTCAAAGCAAGTCTGCCCAAAATTCACTTCTAGCTAAGCCCTACATTCCAAAAGTTTCACAAAATCCAGAAGGGGTGTCTCAAACTGGTGACCAAGCATTGAAACGCCTGAGTCTGTGGAGAAAATTTCACATGCAAACTGTGATACCATAAATGTCCTAAGCACACAGAGATTGCTACCTTCTGTCCTCATGGGGACGGTGAACAATAGCTGCACTGACTCCCATGTTAAAGATGAGGAAATTTACCAGGAGGTGAAGGCACATACCTTTAATCCCAGCACTCAGGAGGCAGAGGCAGGCAGATCTTTGTGAGTTCAAGGCCAGTCTGGTCTCTAAAAACTAGTTCCAAGACAGGCTCTAAGACTAAAGGGAAATTGTGTCTTGAAAAACCAAAAAAATGAGGAAACTGTGACTCAGAATACTGAAAAAAATGTGAAAAATCAGGATTGACAGCTTTGATATCTAATTTCAGGATGTGCTATTTAAACAAAAATAGTTAGGATTTCCTGGAAGAAGAGTTATTGGCCCTGCTTTATATAGGAAGTAACATGGCAAAATTTAACTTTTTCCTTAAGGAAGTTTTATCCTTAAAAATAATTGGAATTTATTAACAGTTAGAAGTGAGTAGGTTGAAGCATGGCTGAGTCTGGGTGCTTGAAGATGGCATCATCATGTAGGAAGGACAGAAGTCTGGGAGGCCTTGTCTTGATGACTAAAACATGAATGTTCATGTAAGTGGCAAGAAGTCTATGTCTTCTTTCTGTGGTTGTTATGCATGTCAGTGCTGACTGCGGGTTTTCTTTAGAAGAACAAGGAAAAGACACGGTGCTGACGAGGAAGTTCTGGAGCTACTCTGGAGGCCTGCTGTGTGTTGTCACCCCTGTTCTCCCAGATCTTCTGCTCGAGTTACAGAATGAACATTTTTCCTTTTTCGAAGTTAAAGCTGTCTTGCCTGTGGAGGGTGGGGAAGATTAAGTAATACCTTTTATTCCCCCAGATTGTGCAAATCTATTTGTGAAACGTGACCTTCAGCAGAGCCTTCGTCTGTAGTTGTTGCACACTGAGAATTGTTTATTGTGCATTTTTTGCTATTGAGTCATTTATATTGTTCATGCTCTACTTTTTTTTTTCACAAAATATTTACTGCGGTCAAGTTTAGGAAAACTCCTCAGCAGCTATGTGAACTCCACTGTTAGGAAGCATTATTTTAAGTATCTTTGATCTCTCAGCCAATAGCATGCATTCTGGTTAAGAAACACTAGTGAAAGAAATCATTTCAGAATATCACCTTGTAAATGTTTACCAGCTCTAAACACATGAGTCTTGATATACACTCAAAATCCCATGATTCATATTGTGTTCTTCCTTAGTAACACTTAGAAACACTTAGTAACACTTAGAAATGTCCTCATTTACCTGAAGCTATTGGTTATTATAAAGAAGAAAGATTTCCTTTGACAGAGAAAATTAAAACTGTTTCGGGGAATTTTATGGTCGGCAATATAAATCTAGTCAAGCCATTTGACCCAAGGTAGTGATAACGTTTTGTGAGTATGGACCCTAAGAATGTGGAAGGTGCCAATAACATGAATATTCTGGTTTAGTGTGACAATCACTCACTTAAATCCTGTGATAAAGAATCAACACTGCTTGAGAGGTATGGGTAAAAACAACTTTGAGACTCAATTTTCTCAATTCTGAACTGCCAGTCTCTATAAAATCTCACACAAGGATCTCAAGAAGACAGCATATATAAATACCTGGAGAAGTTGCTGGCATGGTGGAGATCCTTCAGAAAGAGTTGGTGCCTAGACTGGGGGGAATTGGTGCTATCTAAATAGTAGACCACAATGTGGGCTACATGTGATCAGTGCAATAATATCAAGAGCAGAAACTGAGTATCAGAGATTGAAATGACTGTTGTTTTAGTTAGAGAAAATAGTAGCAAATTTGCCAAAAGTTGACACATCTTTTAAAACTTAAAGTTGAGTTTCTGATTTGAGGTTTTGTGATACATCGTGAAGACTTATGATTCCTAGACTTTCTGAAGAGGCAGCTGTGGTCATGATAATATTACTAGGGAAGTGGTGTTCTGTGCTTAACACGCTCAGGTCCAGTTAGGAGCAGGTCAAGGGGTGTGTTTCAAAGCCTGTCTCTAGCCGTAACATATGCAAGCCTTGTCACTGACTCCATTGTGTGAACAGATGACTTAAAGTAAGAGGGAAGGCCCTTTGAATAGAAATTCTAGAAGTCCAGAGGATGAGTTCATAGAACTATGTGCCTTCATCATGAAATCAGAGTGATCTAATACTAACAGCTTAGCAACATACACTCTGGGGGCGGGGGAAGTAGAAGCAATACACAAAAAGAATTGATGGGAAGAAATAATTAAACTCAGGGGAAAAAAATCAATGAACAAAAAAGAATGCAGAGTTCAATCTATTTTTTAAGTATTTATTTAGGAGCAAAAGAGATGGTTCGGTGGTTAATAATGCTGACTCCTCTTAGAACTTTAAATCAATTTCTAGTGCCCACATGATGCCTCACAACTCTGTAACTCAGTTCAAGGGGCTCAAATGCCCGTTTTGGTGATTGTAGGCATTAGGAATGCATGTGATGAACAGACATACATGCAGACCAACTCTAAAACATAAAAAACACTATAAAAGAAAATATACGTGTACCATATGTGTGCAGGAGCCCAGGGAGTTAAGAAGAGGGTTTCCTGGGAACTAGAATTATGAAAGATTGTGAGCCATAATATGGTTACAAAAATCCAGTCTTCTGTAAAAACAGCTAGTCTTCTTAGCCACAAAGCCAACTTTCCAGCCAGGAGTTCAATCTAATAAAGTGATATACATGAACATGAATTTTAGTCTCCAGGTCAGGCTCACTAATCAGTACTTAGGCTGAAGATGAAAAAAATCTTAACTATGTGGTTTTAGCTCAATAAAAGTTCATGTGCAGAATAACATCCACAACTTCACTGACATTTTAGTGTTCAATAATAAAATTAGTTTATCAATAAACTTCTAACCGCCTGCTGGATTCAATGAACACGACATAGTAGAGAGAATCCTGCAAGCTTTATAATCAAAACTCTCATATTTTGATGAATGAATATAACTGAAATGGATTTTATAGGTAAATGTTGATCTATGGTTGTGAACACTGAGACAAAAAAAAACTTCAAGATGTTCTATACAGAACTAGTAAGAAACTTTGGGTCCTTAGGATCAGAAAAGAGCTCAAGAAAACATTTAACTGAAATCTGAAAGCTGGCTAGAAAATTGAGCCAGTGAAGAAGAGTCTTTTAGGTAATGGCATACAGCATATGAAGCTGTTACCTAAAAATAAAAATATATAGTGAATAAAGAAAAACATATACTGAAGTATGCCTTGAAGGCATTTAGTTCACCATTGATACAAGGTAGCCATTGTCACAAAACAGATACCGACATGGGATATGTTTCTCCATCTACCTGGGAATTAACTAAAGATTCCTTAGAATGAATTTCATTTGTGTCTTTATAGAACACTCTGATTTTGACAGGAACAGTTATGTATTTTCAACATAAAGGATGATTAGGAGAAGGATAAGAATAGCTAAAGCAATACCAAGGAAGTAATAAAAGAGGTACAAGGCATGGCACTGTCGGTGTTCAAAGAAGAAACATCGGCAAAAGAGAGGCCCATAATTTTGAAGGATTTGTGAGCATTCAAATAGGAGGGCTGAACTATGTTCACTGCATCAGTAGAGATGGGAGTTAATAATGAACTTGGTGTGAGTACAATGTGCTTTGACAAGAAAGTAAGTGTAGATAGCAAGAGAAATTGCTAAGAAACTCAAACCTAGGAGAATCATGGGATAGGCTGCTTGTAACACTCATTTTTTTTACTTGGTGAAAGAAAGTGTAATACAGTAGCCATATAGTAGGCAAATGAAAATTAATTTCAGCTCCTGAATGTAGGGAAACTTGGAAAAGGAAAGGTTAATTAGATTATAAGTAGGGCAAGGCTTTGGGGGGGAAGTACGGAGATTATACTCCAACTATCAAATTACTAACTTTGTGACCTTGGGCAAGTCACTTAACCATTTGGAGCCCTACATTCCTCATTTATAAAATAAGGCTAAAGATAATTGATCCAATTCCCTGAGAGAGTTTTTAATGTGAAGAGAAATCTTGACACAAGTCTACCACGGGCTACTATAGTTCCTGTGTCTGAGATACTATGTGGCCTTCTTCTATGAGTTCATTTCCCAGTCACTTTAGCACTGAGGTGGACATGTGACTGAGTTAGTCAGTGATGTAGGAACAGGTGATTTGTCTCATATTCAGTCCTTAGTCATTGCCTCCTTCTCAGGGATCCTTTGTGTTCTTTCTACTTCTGAAACAGATGTGGATAAAGAGCTTTGGAAGCTATGCTACCAATATAAATAACCTGCTATTAAGTGCAAAAAAAACATATTTATGTCATCATGTTGACATTATTCTTGTAGGTAAAGCAGTCTCCTGTTATTCATTGGGGACATATTCCAAGACCCCTGAGGATATTTGATACAGTGAATAGTAGTGAACTCTATACATGTAGTGCTTATTTCTATACTAAAATGCCTGTATTAAAGTTTAATTTCTAAATTATTCAAAACAAGATATTGATAATGGTAATGTAAAATTACTATAATTTTTTAGTGAAAACTATGTAAGTGTGGTCCTCACACCGACTATTAATGTTGGCTCAACCCTTTGGAAATCTGTTACACATATGCTATTACTAACACTAGACCACAGATATGCTTCACACTAACTGAAGGACAAGAGCTGTGCCACCATGAGAGTTTTTGTTGTTTTATTAGCACTTGGTTGTGTTTAATCCAGGCCCAGCTTGGCTTCAAGTTGGGTCTTGCCCCAGAACATGGATAAAGAAAGGAAGCAGCTGGAAGGCAGCAAGCAGAACAACCTACAGGACCAGATGTGGTCAAAAAGGGAAGCAAAAAGGTTCTCATGACTCCTAGGAACCTCTAATGAAAGCATGTCAGTGAAACTGGACTGGTGACATGGTATCAGCTGTACTTGGAACTTATCATCCATGACTTTTGTGCATCACAGAGGTGAGCCTTCCCAAGCTGGAAGCCTGTAGACGGGAAAGGCGTTCTGGAAGCCTGCAGACAGGAAAGGTGTTGGGAGGATCACCAGCTGCTACTCCTTCCTCAGGGTGCTGAGTCTTTCCTTCTCTTCTCCTTTGTCACACTAACTCTTTTGGCACACTTTTATAATAAGCTCCCCCTTCATGCTAGTCTCCTGAAGTAGACGGTGGTGTGTTAGATGACTGTGAACGTCCACTGAAGACTCTGAGGCAGTTCCCATTTAGAGAAGGAAGCACACAGAAGCACCTTAACTGTGAAGTGCAAAGTGCCCTTTCTGTGACCTGTGCTGCTACTTCTGCTTCCGGAGCATCTTAGGAGGAAATTTGAGGGTTTACTGGCTCTCTTATTTCTGTTTTAGTTGTTTACTTTTTTATGATTTATTGTTATACCTGTCTTTGGTAGCAAAAAACTCACCTTTTTTCCCTTTATTTCTGCATCCTGAGACTGCTGATTTGGGATTCCTCTTCCCTTTCAGAATCACAGGGACACATAAATTGTTTGTGTGTTGGAAAAAGAAAAAGAATCACAGGGAATGGACAGGAGAGGAAGATTGTGATTTCCCAACCCAGGCTTTAACACTAGGTATTGTAGATGGACAAAGGAGCTGAATGAAGGAAGAGAAAAAGGTGTGTGTGTGTGTGGGGGGGGGTGACAAAACTCAAAAAAACGAAGACCATGCAAAACCATCACAGCTGTTTCTGGTTTTATTGGATGTTTCCTTTGGCTTTTTTTTTTTTTTTTTTTTTTTTTTTTTTTGGAACTGCTCTTCATGTAAGTAGGAAGACAGGCAGCATGGTCAAGTTCCACAAGGAGGGGAAGAGAGGCTGAGGAAGAGAAGAGCAGAAACTGGGCAAGGACATTCTGGACATATCAAAACATTTATCTGTGATAATTTTGAGGACATATACACAATCCCATCCTGGTGCATTTGATGGAAGATTTCTTTCTTCTTTGAGCATCCTCCCCTTCTTCCTGGGTCATATTTCCAGTGTGTTCTCAGCAATGCATAACCACTGAAAGCGATGCCCCTGCCGCTCTAAAGGGATAAGACATCAGGACACACCTCTCCTTGTTTCCTCCAGGTTAGTGAGCATAGGGGAATGTATATTCTTCCTAAGGGATTCTTATTTCTCATGGTTACAAATGGAAGGACTGATATGACTGCTCAGTGACCCTAAAAATGTCCTGGTATCTGGAAGCAATACCTCAGGATGGCTCACCTACCTGGATCCCCTGCACAGCATCTAGAAGATGAGTCAAAGAAAGGCTGTGTGAAAGGAAGACTGTGTGAAGAGCCTACAATCATTTCTTGTCTTTATAAACGATTCAGAATATAAATGAAGGCAATAAATTTAAATCTCTCTCTCTCTCTCTCTCTCTCTCTCTCTCTCTCTCTCTCTCTGTCTGTCTCTGTCTCTCTTGCTCACCAGAGGTTTGTCCTGTTAGCGCAGACTGTTGTCCAATTTTCCAAGAACTTTCTATTGCCTAAGTACTGGGATTGCTTGCAAAAACCACTATACATGGTAATAATATGAAACTGAAGCTAACTAGGATAATAAAATCTTATCTTTAAGATGTTAATTCATTTACAGTAGAAGAATATTGAGGTACTATACATCTAGCCCCAAATCATAAAGTATATCAGTTAAAAATCAAACCAGCAAACAAAATACACAACTGATGGTTTCTCCATTTATTTGGCATCCTCAATTCCAGAATCCTGGAAGAGCCAATTTAGAACCTGAAATAACCTTGACATCAGCATGCTGGAGATACAAGTAAACACAGACGTTCTGAGTTACACCAGTGTCCACATCTAGTTTAAGATTTTTTTTTTCACATCTTAAGATCAACAATGTACAAACTCAGAAGGAGAAGAGTAGGAAGGGCCTACGAAGCATGATCGAAGTGACTGAGGGCAATTAGAAGCAAAATGGAACTTGATTTAGCCAAATGGCCTAGTGTAGTGTGGGCTTTTGAAAATATTGCCAAATACAAAACCCAATTTTGATCCTTTAAATTTTCCTTCTCCTTGAAATACAGGCTTATTCAGATGTACAGAAAAATCAGAAAAATACTTTAGTCTACTCACATAAAACAGCATAGCTGAGTGGGGCTTGGAGAGAGATGAGTTTGGGGCAGGATTCTGTTCTTTTGATGTGGTGATAGACTGGGAGCCACAGACTTTATTTAATCTCTCCCAGAGAGGGCCCTCGGAAGACTTAAAATAGAAAAGCAAGCCCCATTACTAAGTATATATTTCTATGTTCTCATGTCCTCGGTATTTTATAGTCATAATAAAAGGGTTTTTCCAGGACTGGAGTTATTAGGTATATGAATAGAAAGAAAAATGCAAGAATGGGCATCAATCATCATCCACAAAATTGACATTTTTATTTTTGGACTTTGGAAATTTTACACAAAATTCTACAGGGTATTATTCCTGCTGATTACAAACTCCCCAGTAAAGCCCAGTCTGGAAGTGAGAAGAGAGCTGGGTGGGGACCAAGTCCTCTTCTGACAGCACTTCATCCTACCTGCCCAATCTCAGGCTTTCCAAACCATGCTTCTCTTGAGATGTCCAAGTTATTAGTGTATGTCAGGAGTGTAAGCTCTGATGGCTCCTTAAAGTACATGGAGTTATTTAGAATCTCAGAAAGGGAACCCTCTGAGATGTTGGTGCCACTCTGGACCTAAGCACAAATTAGAAAGGACAGGAGGTAGGGTTGCATGAGGACAATGTGTTTATACATTAAAACATTGTGTTAACATCACCATAAATATATAGATTTTATTTTCCAATTTAAAATAATTATATTTAATTAGTAAAAAACACGTACCATTAAAAGTACCATTAAAACATTCAACGAGGTACGTGATATAAAAACATAGGAGCGGTCAGGGAGAGGAAAATGAAGGCCAAGAAGGTAGATGAGTTAGTTTGTACTGTTATTATAAAGTGGGAAATAATATAAAAGGGGGTGCCAACTGCCCTCTTATGATGGTTTAATCTCCATTGTCAAATAGACTTGGATAGAATCACCTAAGGTACAAATCTTGATGTGTCGCTGAAGGTGTTTCCAGTGGAGTTTACTGGGGAGGAAACATTCACATTAAATGAGAGCAACTGTGTCTCCTGTGCTGCCTTTGTGCACTAAACAAGAGGAAACAAGTAGTTCTCTGCTTTGGAGAGTGGATACAGTGTGACCAGCAGCCTTGTCCCTCTGCTACAGTACCTTTCCCACCGTGGTAGATTTAATGCACTGTAGACAGAAGTCCCTTAAGTTGCTCTTGTCTGGTGTTTTTAGTACAACAGACACCTTAACTAACAGGGAAACTTTTCCTAAACTCTTTCCAGCCCAACAAGAACAGGATGAAAACTGTCTAATTGCTCTACCTTTACCTTTTGCTTTCATTAGAAAATAGAGCATTTTAAGAATTAAGAAACCCTCCTCCAAATAACTCAAGAAGTTCAAGGAACTCACCACTCAAAGGCTTCAAACTTTAGAAAGAACTTTCGAAGCCTCGTGAATGACACTATGTATCAGTCTGATACATAATTAATTTTAAGAGAGAGCATTCATTTTGTCCTGGGACTGTTGATTAGGAAGAAAAAGGAAAGATTTCCCCTTACTTCCTTTAATCTTCTCTCTCTCTCTCTCTCTCTCTCTCTCTCTCTCTCTCTCTCTCTCTCTCTCTCTCTCTCTCTCCTTTCTTTAGAGAAGAAAGCAAACTGTTAAAAACAAATGGACCACATAATTTTGGTAGAATCTACTGGCTGGAATTGCTGTGGTGTCTTCCAGGTGGATATGCACCTTGAAGCCAAACTTTGGAACTGAGGATTGAGCAACGGCAATGCTTGTTCCCAGAACTTTAAAGATGGAAACCATTTACTCAATGGAACTACAGAAAAGGGTTCACTAATCACAGTTTCCCCAGAGTTCCCACTCACAAGGTAAAGTCAGCAGAAACTCACTTTGCACCACGGACTGTGACTTCTGAGAAGCTTAGGATAACGAATCAGGGCTTTTCTGTGTTTCTTCTGTTCTTGTGGTTTACATCCAAGAATGTTAGGATTCTGGACCCTGCGGGCAGATGTAGAACATCCCTTTGTTCCAAGTGCAGGTAGGAAACATAGGGTTCGGAGCATCTTTCTGTGTGACTATATATTGTTAAATGTAAAAAACGAGGATGATAACCTAATATCCTCTGCATCTTTGTGAACCACTAAGCCCTGGACTATTCATGCAAACTGGAGAGAGACAGAGGAGATGACCACACTGCTAGGTAGAAATTCACGAGGAGAGGAGAGAGAATGTAAAAAGTACTGGATACTTTACAAACCCTGGAAACTGTAGACTCCTCTAAGGACCCCCCAGTGATTCTCCTTAGGCCTAGTGCTTTAAATGGCTTATGTTGAGAATCCATGATAAATGACTTTGGTCTTTGTTTCAGGCATATCTGTCCCTTCTGGAATTCTGTCCTCTAAATTTGGAGCATTACACAGCTTTTGTGAAATCAGGGCAGCTATGATTATTCAGGAAACCCTCACAAATCCTCCTAATATTTCTTCCTAAAAGGCTTAAGGAGGGGGCATCAAAACCTCTTTTAAGATGTCGTCAGCCCCTTACTTCCTTCTTCCCTGCATTCTACTGCATGTAATCTTTCCCTAGCTGCCCATAGTACTATATATAATAATATACTATCCTGTGCTATAAAATACTATAGATAATAGATGTAAATGTTAATTGGAAGTGGAACTCCAGGGACACAGCTTTTATGAATGGTCACCCCTATTTGGATGAGATTTCCCCCAAAATTGTCATGTTCCTGTACTTACCCTACTTCACTAAACTGAACTCAGATGGCGACTTTCCTTTGGGAGGTCCTCGATGACCTGTCTGGCTTGCATAGGCCTGTGTTCAGTTCATAACAAAAGTAATACTAGCTGCTTTTACCATCTACTAACTGAAAAGTTTTTATGTCCCAATAAACCTCTCCGCTGACTCAATAATCTAAATTAGACCAAATCAAACCAAATTAGAAAAAGCCGAGATTTAATGGAAACCAGCTCTCCCAGATGGCCTTCCAGCCCCCAGAGAAGAGATGGGAAGAAAGAATGGAAAAACATGGAGAAGGGAAAGGAAGACCAGGTGTTCATTCTCTGGGGAGCAGTTTAAACAGCCTGTGGGAGTGGTCTTGACCCTCTCTGGGAAGGGGTCATTGCTTGAAGGGCTTTCTTGGAGGTGGAATATGGACTGCAACAACTCCCAGCAGAGGGGGATTGGGGTAGAACTTTCCACTCAAACATTCTGGACTCCTTGGATATATGGATGCCAGGGCTGGGGTTAAGCCTTCATCCAAACATTCCAGACTCTTTGGGTATAGGAGTGCCAGGGGGCTGGGCTGAGGCTTCCAACCAAACACTAATATACTGAATAATGATAATATAAAAGAATAGAAAAAAGTAAAAAGGAAAGAATAGAAAAGACTGCTCCTATGATGTGGGATTCCCCTCTGTATCATTGGTTAATAAAGAACTGCTTTGAGCCTATAGCAGAGCAGGGTGGAGCAGAGCAGAGCTAAACAGGGAAAACTGGACTGGATGCTGGGAGAAGGAAGGTTGAGAGAGAGATACCATGGAGCCACTAGAGATAGACATGCTGAAACTTTGCCGGTAAGCCACTCCCATGTGGCAATGCACAGATTAATACAAATGGGTTAAGCTAAAAGTTAGCTGATATGAAGCTAGCGCTAATGGGCCAACAGTGATTTAATTAATACAGTTTCTGTGTTGTTATTTAGGTACTGGGAGGCTGGGATAAACAAGTAGGCTTCTCCAACACTCCTAGTTATAATGGAGGAGAAATTTTATTGTAAATACATGGGAAAGTGTAGCTAGAGAAAGAGACATTTGGGAGAGTCAAGAATGGACATGACCATACTGAGGTGGGTCATGTGGGAAGAGGGGGAGAGGATGAGAGAGAGGAGAGGGAAACGAGGTGCAGCAGCCAAGAAGGCAAATGTACAAAAGGGCGGGTAACCAAAATATAAAGATTATATAGGGAAGAACCTCTGGAGAAAAGGCAGCTCAGCCCTTGGCTGGAGAGGTTGGGGTAGAGGACAGTATATGCCAGCAATATTCTGTAACAGGTAAGGACTGAGGGATGCTGGGAGAACCTGGAGGTCAGATCCACTTTGATACATTAAATAGGCATCGCAGCTATTTGTCCCAGGATTTCAAAACATCAGGACTGACTGTTTCACCTTCTTCAGTCTCACTGATCCACACTTAGTGCTCTGAGAAAAACAAATATGAAACAGAATTTGAGAAAATGATGTACAAAGGTAGCAGCTAAAATGGTTCATGACCCTCACCTTGAAAGGCTACAAGCCCACTTTTTTTGTTTGTTTGTTTGTTTTTTTGTCACTTTTGATTCTTGAACAAACTATAATTAAGTGATGTCACAGGAAAACTTCCCAGGAAAGTGACTTTCAGATTTACCGATTCCAACTCTTTTTCTGACTCTGGCACTCTCTAAATTCTTTCATTTTCTTTTCTCAATAAATATGTTTCTTTATAAAAAAAAATTCCAAATTTCAATATCTGATCTTACTGATTTCTAAAGATTCCAGATGCCCACAAGATGCCAGCATAATGTTTTGGACATCACAGCCTCTAGTAGCATGGGCCAAATAAACTGTCCTTAGAGGTTGCCATGCCTCAGATGCTTTAGTAAGGCATCATCATTATTATCACCATGTATGCTCCATAAATGCTTAAGCATGCATGGATAGCCTATTTTATGGTGATTATTCAGTTGTTCCTATCCTGGACAGTCCTAGATGCTTGTGTTATTGTCTACCCAAGGTTCCACAGTCTTCCTTTATGCTGTCTATCCAGGATTTGGGAGCCTTCCTCTTCACCTTATCCTGTGTACTCTTCCAAGAAGTGCTATCTTCAGTTATCTGCTGTCATTCATTCTCATAACATGGCCAAAGTATCTCAAGTACTGGTGCCTTATCCCATAGTTTGCTTCCTTCTGTAGATGGAGATGTTTCTTAGTGTCATCTCTGTGCAGCCTGTCCCTTCATGTGACGCCTAGAGTCCTCCCGAGACACGCCATCTCAAGCATATTCAACCACTGTCTGAGGAGTGTTTCATTGTCCAGGTTTTGGAGCTGTAAAGAAGGCAGCTCAAGACAAGTGTCTCATATACTTGTAATTTTGTAGTAGCTGTGTCTCTTGCTAACCAAACCTTTCCTAGTACCTGGAATGCTTCTCTATCTGTCTCTTGATGGCTGAAATAGTTCCATTCTTTGAACTGAAGTTTCCTTCCAGATAGACAAAGTACAGAAACAGCAACAACAAAATGTACCTCAGAAGGAACTCATGACAATTCCAAACAATTGCTAGGAAAAAAAAAATTCTCTTAAGAATCTGTCAGTTTCTTCTAGTATAGAAGATACCGAGGCCTCAAACTAAGGCCAAAAGACCTCAAAATCAAAGTCACTTTGCACTATGCAGAGTAACCTGTCATGGAGTACAAAATGCCTGGTCTGGAATCTTTACCTTGCTTATTGACATAACAATGTTTTTGTGGAGACAGGAACAAAGTCTACTCACACAAATTGGGAGCCAACAATAGGCCAATGTCCTACTGGGTGAAACAATGAGTTTTGTCAGGGTAACTTAGAGCATTATCACTCCGTTTGGAGGTATGAACCTGGGACAGTGGATCCCCAAAATGAGGAAGACTAATGTCTTATGCAATGACCAACTTTATTTAGGGTATCAGACAATTTATATTCTGAGGGCATTTTTAGAGTTAAGCAATGTCATGTGAACAAAGTTCATATGAGTTCAAGTTGTATAAAGTCACACGGGCAAGGTCCATGAATTTTAGGCTTTATACAGTCAAGAAGACAACTCAACTCATGCATGAAATCATCAGTTTGATTATTAGTAGGTATGATGATAGGTAATCTAAAGTAAACTTACTCCTATTATTTCACCTGGGAGGAGCATATAAGTACAAGCATGAATGGTGTGGTACAAGCATGAATGGTGTGGGAGGTCCCTCTATCTATGTGTTGCTTCTATTGGTTAGTGAATAAAGAAACTGCCTAGACCTGTGATAAGAATAAAAGAAAAGAGTTAGGTGGGAAAAACTAAACTGAATGCTGGGAGAAAGATAGGCAGAGTCAGGGAGAAGCCATGGATCAGCCACCAGAGTCAGACATGCTGTAACTTTGTCAGTAAGCCACTGCCACTGTGATACACAGATTAATAGAAATGGGTTAAATTAATATGTAAGAGTTAGCCAATAAGGAGCTAAAGCTAATGGGCCAAGTTTATTTAATTATTTAATTAATACAGTTTCTGTGTAATTATTTTTGGTCCAAACTAGATGGGCAGCAGGAACCAACAAGCAGCCCCTGACTACAATATTCCAACAGGAATTATGGATGGGTGGTTACTTATATAAATGTGGGGGGGGGGGGTACTTATATAGGTGTGGGGTTATTTACAGGAGTAGAAATGACTCAAAGACAGCAGCATCACCAAGTCCACCCCAGTTACGGTAACAGCTTCCATTTCTGGAAAGGTATATCATAGTATAAAACTTGCCAACAGCTCAACAGGTTGTGGAGCACCCTTTGCAAATAGTTCAGCTCGTCTGAACCTTTCAGGCAACTTGGCTCCTCTTGTTCCTAGGAAGCTTGGCTTGACTCAATTTCTTCTAGGCAGTTTGGCTGATCTCTATTCTATTTCTTGAAGGTGTCTCTAATAACCTGAGCTTCATAGAAGCTGGGGGTCTTCTGAGAGTATCTCTCAGCAGTTTTTCTTTCTTTCTTTTCTTTTTTCAGCTTATATTGTCTTTGAAAAGGATTCTAGCGAATCTAGTCAGTTTCAGGGTTTCCAGAGTTGTTTACTTCCTGAATTTACCAAATTCCTTGCAGAATGGAATGGTTCATTCCATTATCCCTAAGAATATTCTGTTGTTCTACCTTACTGTAAACTCCCTGCTTCTTAAGGAACTTCCCCTTTAGAAAAAAAGCTGTTACACAGCACAACTACAGTTTATCCTGGTTAATTCTGAAAGACTCAGAGGAAGTCCTCGCTCTGTTCTTTAGGAGCAATTACTATTGCATTGCTAGGGAACCAGGGATGGTTTGGGTGGCAACTCCTTGCATATTATTAGTGTGCTGGCAAAATGCCATAAAAAGTTTAGTGTGAAAAAATGTATGCTTTAAGGACAAGATGCCATGTTAGAAAAGGTAAGTGTGTTGATCTAGCCATCCCTAGGCAGGTTTGGAACCTGCTGCTTATTAACTATTTACTGGTGTTCTGCACTTTGCTTTCTGAGTCTCGATTATCTCATAATTCACATGAGGATAATAATATGCACTTTGGAGTATTGATGAGAAGATATATTTGACTCTGATTTATTCATAGCAAGCCATCTGTTTGAGTTTAGCGTCTTTATAAATTTCATGGCCATGAAAAAGACAACTGAATTTTGTAGGAATTGTTCTGTTGGTGGATGTGAGTGAGTGGGTGTGTGAAAGCTTGTCTTCATATATTGTGCACACATTCTCGCAAGTGTGTACATGTGTATACATGTGTTTTCAGGTCAGAGGTCAATATTAGGTATCTTCATCAATAAAAAAATCTAGTGTTTCTCATAGGTTTGAAGTTCACTGCTTTGGCTAGACTGACAAGTAAGTCCCAGGGGTCAAGTTTCTATCTACTGAACACTAGTATTATTGGGATAGCACAAACTGATGCACCACCCAGTTTTATATGTGTGTGTAGGGGAACTGAACTCAGGAGGCAAGCATTTTCCAAAGTGAGCTTCTCCTTAGCTTATGAATTTCTTTATATTTCAAATTAGAAGCCATACCTACTTTTAGGACTCAAGGGAAGATGAAGGGATGCATATGCCTGGTAAATACTGAATGCTAAGGAAGTGAACCTTTCTGCCTTGTGTCATAGAGTGGCTTCATTGAGACACATTTACCAGGTGTCTCTAGTGCTGGGTATAAATTATTTTAGTGAGGTCATGAGATAGGATTAGAGTTTATTTATTTTGTTTGTATGTTTGCTTGTTTGCTTTGCTTTGCTTTGTTGTATATCATGGCACCTAACATGACACTTAAGAGGCTTCAGTCCTGTTCCTTAGGACTTAGGTTAGGCAGTCAATTCCACTTCATCCTCTGCATGGAGATACGCATGCTTTCTTCATTTCCTGCCACTATTAAGTAACAGGTATTTCTGAGTATAATGTCTACTTTAAAAGGAAGCTAGGTTTTCCTGTAATTTTCAAGAAAGCCTGTCGGACATCCAGACATGTGTCTTTACTGGTGATATATATATATATATATATATATATATGTATATACATATTTTTTTTGAAAAACAACTTAATCTGTTTTCGCTCAACATACACACCACACACATTAGCAATGTAAGAATGTAAGATGAGGAGAGCTGGCTCTGTTGCCTCTGCTGACAGCCCCACCCATACTGACTTATTCCTGGTGTTTGACAGTTGAGTTCATTTCAGAAGTGTAAGCTCAAATATCAAGGCAACTTCTTGCATACATTATCCTGTAATAATTCACAGTACAATAAACAGCCACTGATACAAAGTCTTCAGGCTGAGTTACCTGAATATCTGATTTACTCTATATAACTAATTACTAAAAAGGAATCCTCGTTGCTTCATAGAACTACCCAGTGCTTTCACATGGTGTCTTCCAGTGCTTTGCCGTCTTCACACTGTGTGAGTTATCTATGCCCACAGTAGCTCCTACTCCAGATTCATTAAGCTTTTCACTTCCTTGCCTATGTTTTCTGCCAGCATGCTATATTATTGACCTTTATTCCAATCATCTCCAGCTCACTGCTTTTTCATTTATTGATTAGTCTTTATTTTATATTTTTAATTGATTATTTTATTTATTTATCTGTGTGCGTGCATATATGTGTTGCCTAGACACGTGTGCTAAAACGTATGTGTGAAGGGCAGAGAACAAGTGGAAATCAGTTCTCTGCTCCTGCCAATGTGGGCCCCAGGGATTTACTAAAGATAACAGGGATCTGCACAGGGTTTGATGGCTTCAGGAATGATAGTGGTGTATAGATCTTGAGAGGAACTGGTCTGGGGAGCTGTTCAGAAGATGGTTAAAGAGAAAATGATGAAAACATCTCTGTAAAGAACATCCATAATTCATGGCAGAATCAGGTTCAGAATTTCTATTTCCTACTTAAAGTCAAAACAACAAGAAAGAATATTTTGTCATTTTCAACGTATTGCTATTGCACCAAAATAAGATAGTCACCTTCAACTGTATTCTAAGTCATATTAATACATTACCTTATATATTCCCACTTTCAATAATCACTAAACTAATTCATTAAGTCACATGAAGTTAACACTGCTATCCCTCTGAATAACTGGACCATAATATAGGAATATTGAATGACTGAGACTGTGAACGTATTTCTAATAAAAATGGAAAAACATGAGTAAAACTAAGGAGTCGTATCAATAGCAAATATGAACTTTTACCTGTAAAGCGGACCAGCAAAAATTTGTACACAACTATGATTTCTTGAGTACAATCTACCCACCAGCAAGTTTGAACACTTTCCTCTAAGTAAATGACCTTGAGCTTCTCCCCTGCATGTTTCTAGCTAATTTCACTTTCAGCTAATGCTGCTGTAACTGACTCAAGGCATGTCATTAAAAATAACAGAAGGATCATTCTCCCACCGTTTAAAAGCATGGAATTGGCACTAAAATTCTTTCAGTTATGTGGAAAAGAAAAATGAATACAGTAAATCGAAAAACAAAGATAAAAGACACTTTATAGATTCTCGGTTTCAGTGGATGAACAATTAACCTGTATTTCATCATTATGAATTAAATTTAACAGAAAGATACCATGAAATGAAGATGGCTAGCAACACAGGTAAAAACATTAAATAATATCAAATTTTCTCTAGGAAGATCATGTTAAAACTGCACATAACGCTCTATAGACCATAACAATAAATAAACCAAAACATTCTGGAAGCATGAAAATAGCATTTCTCAGCTAATTTTTTAATTCCAAATTGATAGCATTAGTATCCACAAGAAGCACTATCATTCACTTGGATGGGAAGCATGCACAGGGCCGTATTTAGACATTAAAGGTATTTTTAAATTTTGTCAGTGGAAACAGTTGGGGATCTTGTCAGAAGTCAGGTGCCTGGGCTCCCACAACAGCAATTCTGATTTCATATTTTGAGTGACATTCTGGACTTACTGAAAATTACATTACCAGTGACTGGCCTGTGGAGGTGTGGAGAGGTGGAGAATGACTTCTGTGGGATAGTGACCACACAGAAGACTTAATGTGTAAGTAAGCAGAGACACTGAAGAGCTGTCATTTCACTGTAGGGTTTATTACAGCTTCTCAGCATTATTTCAGTGGTTACCGTCCAACTGGCTTGAATTCCCTACAAGTCTATCTAACTGCAGATATAGATATGTTGGCTTATTCCAAATTTATATTGATAGGTGAGTCATCTAACATGCCTTCTTTATGTAGCCTTCATCAAATTTCACAGCCAAGGTGCACATTCCTTTCTTTCTTTTCTAGGTCAGGTGACAGGTTAAGTAGCATTAGAATCATCTACAATTTAAAAAGAAGTGGATGACACAGAATGAATACTTGCTTCAAATTGAGCATGGTGGTACATGCCTTTGAAGCCAGTACTGTGTGACAGAGGCAGGCATAGCTGAGTGATTTTGAGACTAGCATGGTTTACATGGTTCCAGAATATCTTAGGGCTACATAGAGAGACCCTGTCTCAGTTTTTTTTTAAAAAAACTAAAATTCCTATTGGAATCATGATGGTGAATGTGATGGCCATAAGATTTGAGACATTTGGCTAGAGAATGTGTCTTGAAAGTTGTCAGCGGGAATATTGACATCACAAGTGCCTGAGACCTCTCTTCTCCTCATGTCCTTTGTGCGAGATGAAAGATATCCTGGAGTTCTGAGATCCTAGAGTGTAAGAAATTAACTCTTACATTCACAAACCACCCAATTAGTGATATTCTTTTATAGAACTTCCCAGGCAGCTAAGACATTAAACTAAGATACCTCATGGATGGATTGTGTAAGAGGAAGTGTCGCAATGAAAATCTCTACTGTGGCTTATTCATTTTAGAGCCACTTTTCCTTGGTTTTGGAAAACTGAACATCTCATCTAAGTTTTCAAATGTTATTGATTTCATGGGGCCAAATGATTAATGTTATATGCTTCTTTGCCTTCTTCAATTTTGATGAATATTGTTTCTTTATTATTTTTCATAATATTTTTACTTCTTGCTTTCCTCCTTCTAGGTGAATCAGGAATAAAATGGTAACAAAATAACATGCTATTAAAATATTTTGAAAACTATAAAATAATCTAACACATGTTTATTCAGAAAAAAAGGTACACACTAAGACATTAAAATACAAATAAATTTGTCACTTTCAACTGCAGCTGATCTCTGGTGTTCATGGTGATAATTTTATGTTCTTATGATTTTTTTATATCAAGTTTCTAAGAAAATGTAGGAAAAGTCTATTTATTAATAATACATGCTGTTTGTGTATTAGATTGTCCTGTTGTTTTTTCCTTTCTTGAAAACGAGGATGTTGCTTTATATCCCAGACTAACCTGGAATTCATGATCCTTGCTTTTCTCACCCTTTGTACCAAACGCTGCTGTTACAGATATGGCCATGATGTCTGACTTATTAATGTGTTTCAATATTTAACACTGATATGTTAATGCTGATTGTAGCATTTTAAATATATATATATGTACATATATATATCAATATATCTGTGTGTGTATGTGTGTGTGTATACATACTTACATGTGTTTGGATCTTCATAAATATACATACACATACTTACACATATATGTCCATCAAGTTCATTGACTTAAATTTGGGTTCAGAATACTGATGCTGATAGATTTGCTCAGTTTGTTTATATAGCTAAGCAAATGCTAATCTCAGGAAACCTGACATGATGAGATGGCTAAGAAGGAAAATAAGTTGTGTTGATATTTGTTAGTAGTCACAAAGTCACTGGTCATTAATTAACATACCGTCTGCAAATCATAAATTTGTTTATTATTGGTTTTGAATAAAGATTTTGCTTTCTTGTCTGAAAAGTAAAAAAAAAAAGTTAAAATGCTGTATTTAATGATAACAGCAGCATTTTTATTGTGGTTTAACAGATACTGTTCAGCTAACAGGATTAGATACACAAATTTCTAGGTGAAAAACATTTAAACTCAGCTCCTTTTGTGTATTTAAGTTTCATTTTGTACAAAACAACAAAGACAGGTTGTTTCCTACCAGAAGGAAAGTGATGGGTCGAAGGCAGAATTCTAATAACGTTTTCAGCAATTGTCGGCACCCGTGTCTCGTCTTTCCCTTGTGGGTGAGGTGGTAGAAGAGCTCATTACATTCGGAATTGCTATGACGGTTCCCTGTGCTGCAGCAGCAGGAGTGGCCCTGCCAGAGCACAGTAGCTAATAGATAATGATCGGACATATTCACACCTCAAAGATGAAGTGCTGAATTTTTTGAATTTCCTTACAGAGTTCAGCACGATGAGAATCCCTCTGGAGATGCATAGATTGAGGATCCATCCTGCAATGCCAGGTGTTGACAGAGGGCTCTGTTTCAATATGTTCGGTACAGAAAAATCACAGCTTCAGAGTACCCGAGCTGGTGAGTTTTTCTCAGGTGTGCACCAGTAGTGTTACTGCCCCGTGGACCTGTCATTCCAATGTGATCTGAAAGCCACAGAATGTCTCATACTCCAGGCAATAACAATGTTCCTTGGCTTTAAAAATCATATGGTTACAATGGGAACTTCTGTGAGAGGAACTCAGCTTTACAGACAGCTGAGAACATGATGTTTTTCAGATTGTAGACAAAAGGAGTAAGCCTTTGGCCTCTTTGCTAAGGTTTCTCCTGTCTTACAAGGGTATAACCAATGTTTGGGATGTATGTCACCCCGTTCACATTAGTTAGGAAGTGCCAATGGTTTTCTGAAGCTTTTAGTGGAATGTCAAAGATGGATGGTAAGTGTGTACAAGGTACTGTTCAATTGCAGAAAATAAAGTGGAGAGTTATAGCAATACTTGACCCTAATTAAAATTGGAAACCTTTTTTTTCCATTTTTATGTGAGTGTATGAGTGTGTGTATGAGTATTTGTGTGTGTGTGTGTGTATGCATGCACAGGCATGGCACTAATGCAGAGATGTGAAGGACGACTCTAGGGAGTTAGTTCACTTCTACCACTATGGAGTCTAAGAATGGAACTTACATTTTTCAGACCTGTACACAACTCCTTCTGTCCACTGGGCAATCTCACAATATGATTTTTTTTTTGTCATGAAAGTTGCTGAGTCTATTAATGTTTGCTGGTCCTCATTCAAAACAGTGTTTTGTTAAGGCTTCTTTGGTTTGTCCAGGTGGGTCCCTGAAGTTCATGGGGACCAGCCATATGGTCATATTTTGGTGCTGATCTCACCCAAAGTCTTCTTGCTTAGCTAAGGGAACCATGGTAACTAAGCCCTTCCTTACTTAATGGGTGAGTCAGCTCTCAGTTGAGCAACAAGGAAGGTCCTGCTGCCTCTAAAGGTCTTGTCCTTAGGCATTGAATTAAAGGACAGGGTCATCCTGACCTATGATCCTAAGATGTAGACATTGAATTTTTCAAAAACAATTACTTCCCATCAAATCCCTTCATTTTCCCTCTGTGATTGTCCCTATTTGATTTCATCATTCTTGAAGCAGATGTTTTTCTGATCCCCTTGTTGAGGTAAACAGGACTGTCCTAGGACATTTCCAATGAACAGCACATCATACATTAAAAATATTTTCAAGTATGTTACAAACAAGATTTTATTCACTTGATCGATATTGGATATAACACAATGAAGAGATAATTTCCACGATATACTTACATAGCCATCCATCATCATCATCATCATCATCATCATCAGTCTTAAATAGTTAAACTGATTGTGAAATGTAGTCAATTAAGACAAGCCTGATGTGCCTTAATGACCATGTGGATTCAATGAGTCAGTTTCAATTTCTTCTCTCTGGGAGGTGGGAGGTACATTTTCTTAACGTAGGATGGCTTGTTTCTGGTCTTTTAAATAAAGGGTTTTGGAATAAGCTGAGCTTTTTTCCCCCTTTTCTAGATGCATTCCCCTGATCTTTCTGTGTGAATGACAACAGGCTCACCGACTGTGTACAATGTATCTCTCCCATCTTTCAAGCTTCCTTACTTTTTCTTTCTGTAAGTCATTGGGCAGGTATTAGAGGGCTTTGGAATTTTGTCCTAAGATTCTCAGGCAGGAATGGATGATTTAAATTCCTACTGAGGATCATTCCCATCCCGGGGCCAGCTGTCCTGCTTCTCTACAGGGTCATGAGCAGAAAGCTTTGAGTGCAGGACAGTCCCATCGCCACTCCTTGGAGTAGCGACTACAGAGATCACTTGGTATATCTTCAGAGAGGGACTATAGGACTCCACTGTGGCTTGTCTCTTTGGTGTTTACAAAAGTAGTCTTAGATGCCAACTTAGTTTACCATTAAAAAAATATAGGTCACTTAAAAATATTTCATAGTCAAGTTCTTCTGTTGTTGTTTTTCTTTGTTTTGTTTTGCTTTGCTTTTAAAGGTAACCAAGAACATGTGATTTTACTGCTTCCTTCTGCACCATTTCTGAGATCTCAGCCTATGGCTGTTTGCAGTGGGGTGGAATGGTTGAATAGTAAAAACCAGAGTTTTTCAGTTCAGAGGGACTCTAAGTATTTTAAGTGATTCCTTTTTTTTTTTTCCCAATAATAAATCTTTATAATACAGAGCAATTTTGTTTGCAGTTTGGTTCTCAGTTTGGGACTTAGGAGTGTTTTGAGTTTTCTGTCCTCTGGGGAAGAACAAAGGATGCTGGAAAGAAACACAGGGAGACTTGAGTTTGAAGCTGCCAGAACTGAGACATGGAGAGACTGAGCATAGTCAGCATGACAGTGCATGTTTGAGTGGAGCGTTCACCCTTGTGCACCTAGAGAAGAACGAAGGAAGGAGAGCTCATATTCAGAAGTGTGGTCTTTGCAGGCCTCCATGGAGATGGTGCAGAGCGTCTCCTCATTTTGACCTCGGCTCCAGGTGCTTATGAGCACATGCTACTCTGAGAATAGGCATGTTTGGATGAGCTAACCGGAAGATCTCCAGCTGCCATTGTTATGGGTGTGGGGCATGGATTTTATATACTAAGCTTTCCTAGGGCATGGTTAGAGAGGAAAGCAAGACAAAAGGAACAGAACTCCCAAACACAGCAATCCAGGTGACTATGTTGAAGAAAAGCCACCTCTCCAGAGGTCAGAAAGCAAAAACAAGATTCTGAGTGAATGGGATGAACAGTCAGCAGTCAAGGCCAAAAAAGGGCTCAAGTAACCAAGACAAAGAATACTGTGGTAAAGATGCCCTGTGGATTCCTTGCAGACCTGGGCCTCTCATTATCTGTGTGAGGTGTTTTGGCATCTGCCTTGGACTACTGAGGAAGGAAACAGTATAAATGCCATATTTAAGTAGTGTAACATAGTAGATTTACATGGTAAAATTCAATCTCTGTTTTAGCTTATTGTAATTTATGTACAATCTGAGTTATGTCCTTATTCCCTTTTCAATGTTAATCAAGTTCATTTTGATCTCTAAACAATTGTTTTTTATCATGACACTATTTTTATGAAATTATATTAGTCATTTAGATATGTTAAGAACTTTAAGTCACTTCCCAGTGCCTAACTAAAAAGTTGCAGATTTAGAATGTAGACAAGCCAATAAGTTATAGCTCAAAACATGCATTGTATTCCTGTGATGAATATTGATTCGATGTCAGATAAAGACACCAGGCTTCTTCTATTATCCACATTATTGCCTGAGACATGGAATCTCCTAACCTGAACCTTGTTTTGGCTAGGCTTGCTGACAAACAAGCTATTGGGATTGCCTGTCTTTGTTCTCTAATGCTACGGTCACAAAAAAGGGGCATCCACACCTCACTATTACATGTGTACTGGGGATTCAGTCTTAGGTCCTGATGTCTGCAGAGAAAGAACTCTTGCCCGGTGACCACAGCTCTACTTTTGACCATTTGAACTTCGTCTTTGAGATTTCTATAGTTATTGTTCACATTGTTATAATTTTGTTTGGAGTGCCAACATTGTGAGCCTTCTTGGCTTTCAAAATCACACAGCAGGATTATTTCTTGAGGTGTGTGTAGAGAAACATAGATCACAGGCAGTAATTTGTACATGTTTCAACTGGGAATTGTGTAGCTGCAGATCCTGTCAGTGGGATGGCATTTCCTGTTAAGAAGATTCTATTTTTTATTGATTAATGCTTCTTTCTCTACTCCAAGGACACTGGCTTTCCTTTTGTATGTGGAATCAGAGTTAAATTTTCCGTGCTAAATCCACCCTCGACTTCATGCTGCTGGGGAAGATTTTTAACTTAAGCAGCAGCTTTGCATTTAACAAATTACATTTTGTTCTCGGGAGTTCTGGGGACCTTCGAATCTTAGTTCTTCTACAGGATGTGCAGAAAGACACCCACTGTCTAGAAGGTTCTCGTTCTTCATGGACTGTATCACTTCTGATGTCAATGTGATTTCTTTCCTGACATAGTCTTGCAGTGAGAAGACTCTCCGTGTGAGCACTGTTGTTTCTCCACGTGTCATGTGTCATTGATGGGAACAGACCATCATCTGGTTACTAAATTAAAAGTAATTAAGATTGCAGTAATGGGTCTTTGGCCTAGTGTGCCTAGCAGAGTAGAAAGGGATATGGGGTACCTTTTGAAGGTAACGTGGCCTACTTTTGGCAAGGTTTTCATCTTGAAATATCTATTTCATTGTTTTTAAATATGTGTGTGTGTGTGTGTGTGTGTGTGTATGTGTGCTCGTGCCTGTCATGTATGTACAGAAGTTCAGGAAGTCAGAATAGGGTGCTGCATCCTCTGAAACTGGAGTTCGAAGTGGTTTCTGGCCCAACCCTGGAAGTGGGTACTGGGAATAGAATCCAGGTCCTCTGAAAGAAAAGTAAGTGAGAACAGCCACCGAGTTATGTTTCCAGCCTGTTCTCATTTTCAAGTCTAAAAAGCAACGCTGTTTGACTGTCAAAGCTAGCATTTCAGGCACTTCTCATTTCTACCCTTGCGATGTTCCTGGTTCAGTTATGAAGTCAATGGATTTAAAGAATCTGAACAAATTGGCATAGTATTTATAGACAAATATTATTTCTCTCACTGTATATTCATTTAAGCTTTTGTTATATTAAACTTATAAAAGAATTTCTGTCATCTAATTCAAAATTTCATCATTTTCTTATATTCTCTGATGCGTGAATCTGGTGAGGTTACTCTGTGCTTTAATTTGACGTAGAACTGCAGAATAAGATTAAAGACCCATAGTCATTTTCATTCTTCCATTCCCCATAAATCAGTTATGAAATACTCCAAATGCCATGGATGGGGCCTGCAGCGAGAGGTATGATACAGTGATTGGTTATTAGGTCCTCCTGTTGTTCCATCGCTTGGGAATGATCCACATCTTCAGCTGAAACAGTCTCCTCCGTATCAAAGCCCAAGACCCCCTCACTTGATAGCCAGGCTAGGTCCCTCCCCAGAGCCATGACTCAGCATCCTTTGCTCTAAGGGTTTAACCTTAGAGCTCTGGGACAGGTTTAACCTTTATTCTCAGCAGAGCTCTGAATGACGGAAAGTCTGAGAGATAAACAGGACATCCCCGAGGCTGCTTATTCATTGCAGCTCTTTCTTCAGTTCTGACGCACATTGAGGTCAGGAGCTCTGGATCCTTACTGTAACTTACGTATTGGCCTCAGATAGTCTGGTTTGATAGGCTTGAGACAGACCTCTGTATCATACTTCAAAAAATGTCTTACCTGGTGATTCTCAAACGCAATCTAGACCCAATATCCTGCTCTAAATGAAAGACTCACAAAATGCCAAGGGAAAACTATTCTGAAAACCTTTGATGTCTGACACGTTAGAAGCTTGCTTTCCCAGTACTCACTAGTGAAGACCCCATAACTTATTTCAGTGAGATATTTCCTATTTAATTATTTTGCAATCGAAAGTGCTCAGCTCCGCCGGGCGGTGGTGGCGCATGCCTTTAATCCCAGCACTCGGGAGGCAGAGGCAGGCGGATCTCTGTGAGTTCAAGACCAGCCTGGTCTACAGAACTAGTTCCAGGACAGGCTCCAAAGCCACAGAGAAACCCTGTCTTGAAAAAAACCAAAAAAAAAAAAAAAAGTGCTCAGCTCTGAGATCCCATACACACAAGCCACGTTAAATGGCTACAACAGGTTACGTTCATATACTTATTCATATATATGTAACAACAATAATTTAAAGCGAGCTATCAATTTGAGAGTCAGGGAAGTGGCACATGGGAAGAGTTGAGGGAGAGAAAGAGAAGAGATTGGTGGGAGGTCAGGGAAGTGGAAAGTGATACAATTATATTTTAATTAAAATGTGATACATATTTTTCAAAAGAACCATATGTCTGTACAAACAGTCCACTTTCCCTCGGTTTTCTAGTTTAGATGAGGCACATGGAGAAACAAACTAGAGCAGGATATAAGAATGAAGGACAGAGTTGTACATAGAACCCAAAGAACACTAGTCTCATAGCTAAAGCTACATCTTCACTTTCAAAATATTAAGTTCTCAAGCACAGGAAGTAAATAAATACATATTAATCAACAAATTGAGGAAATATGTGTTCAACAGTCCCCACCACCAAACTGCATATGGCCACTCAAACTGAGTTCTAAGAAACATCTCCACCTCCAGGAGTTATGTGCCTTCCATTTGACTACACAGGACAAAAACACACTGCTTTGCTTATTTGCAAGGTGACTTAGATCCCAAGTAATGTTTAATCAGTAAGAATAGAGGGACAGAGAGGGAGGCAAGGAATGAAATATCTTGATAAAGAGATCCATTATGGGGCTAGGAAGATACCTGGCGCTGTGTAAATTCCCAGGGATCCACAAAGACGACCCCCAGCTAAGACTCCAAGCAAAGAGGAGAGGATGCCTGAACTGGCCTGGCCTTACCCTTTAATCAGATTGTTGACTGTCCTAATTGTCATCACAGGGACTTCATCAGGTAACTGATGGAAGCAGATGCAGAGATCCACAGCTGAGCACTGGGCCGATCTCCCAGAGTCCAGTCAAAGAGAGGGAGGAGGGATTATATGAGCAAAAGGGTCATGGTCATGATAGGGAAACCCACCGAAACAGCTGACCCAAGCTAGTGGCAGCTCACCGACTCTGGACTGACAGCTGGGGAACCTGCACAGAGCTAAACAAGGCCCTCTGAATATGGGTGACAGTTATGTGGCTTGGTCAGATTGTAGGGCCACTGGCAGTGGGGCCAGAATTTATCCCTAGTGCATGAACTGGCTTTTTGTAGGCCAATACCTATGGAGGGATACATTGCTCAGCCTAGATACAGGAGACAGGGCCTTGGTCCTGCCTCAACTGGATATGACAGCCTTTGTTGACAGTCCCTGGGAGGCCTTCCTCTCTAAGGACTAGATGGGGGAGTGGAGGGGAGAGGTGGAGGGAGTGGAAGGAGGAGAGGAATGAAGAACTGGGATTGGTATGTAAAATGAAAAAAGATCGTTTTTGAAGTAAAAGAAAGAATATCACTGATACAGAAAACATTGCTATTTTTACTCTCCTCATACTTTACAATTTCATTCAAACTGCCTTACTTTAGAAGTCTTGAATTCTAAGCTACGTTAAACATTCTTCCAAACTAAAATGTTTTGACTCTGAAGAATGTCTAGTCTGGATCACACAAGGATGAGTGACATGTTATACAGAAGATACCCACTGTAATAGCCACTAAAACTCAAATGGCATGGCTTTCTGAAATTAAAGATATTCTTTGAAATTACAAATACCAGGATCGAGACTTGCAGCAATCCATGTTGAAAGAAGAATGCCACAAGGCAAATGGAAATATATTTTTTTAGAACACACCTCGTGCAAAATAGTTAATATTCATAATATGCACAGAAGACTTATAAAGAAACGTAAAAAGGAAGATAGACTTTAGAAAACTGATCAGATGAAAAATTTACAAATTTGGAAGTGCTAATAAGAGTATCACATTGTGTCCAACATGACTAAGTCTACATGAAGTAAGTTAAGCAGATGCTGTGGCTCGTGTTTTAACTAGACACTAATAATCTTTTAATTTATATTTTATTTTGTTTATTTATTTGGTGTGTGTGTGTGTGTGTGTGTACACCTCAGCAAGTGCTAGAGGTCACAGGACAACTTTTAGGTATCAGTTCTCCTTTCCTTTAAAGTCTCAGTAACTAAACTCAGGTGTCAGCCTTGGTGGCTAAGTCATGTTACTAGGACCAGATGCTAATTTTCAGGTCCCTGAAGTAGCAGGTATTCTGTACGTAAAAGTTAGAACTCCTGATTGGTATCAATAAACAGAATTGGAGCAGTATTTGTAAAAGACTATTGATAGTATAGGTAAGTATCAATAGACTTCTTTCCTTTCAAAAGTTACCCCAATACCATGCATGTAATAAATCTAGAATAAAAATAAACACACACACACACACTATATGTTCACTTTCTTTGATCATTCAGTAAATAAGTACATTTCCTTCCACATACAAATATTCAAAATTCTATGTAGATAAAAGCTTCTACTCAACCGTTACATAGTTATTCTGTAATATGACTTATCATGAATGTTAGTTAAGAAATAATAAAACAGGAGACTGAAGAGTTGGTTGCTGTTCCAGAGGACACAGTTTCAATTTCCAGCATCCACATAACAGCTCAGAGCTGTCTGTGACTTCAGTTCCTGGGGAACCAATGCCCTCTTCTGGCCTCCATGGCTACTAGAGATGCAAGTGATTCACAGGCACACAGGTAGGCAAAAAAGTGAAATTAAAATTAAAAAATAGTGAACCAGCCCTTATGTACAAATGTCATTGTTTTCATTTTCACACTACTCTGAAGAATACATTATATGGTTATGTTGAGAAATATGTCATATTTCTGTGGACCTGTTTTTGACGAATAGATACTGGTCTTCATCAGAGTTTGAATCTGTTACTGAAGTATACCTGGGATTTAAGTAGTAGGTAGGATATAAGGTAGGAAAACCAACAAAATCATGCATTATGCACTTTCTTGTGTTTACATGTTTATAGACAATTGTCATGATTATAAACACTGTGGACAACTATAAATTTGTTTTACAACTTCTTAGAGTATACAATATTCTAAGCATCAGATCAAAAATTATCTCATTATGTTATCTCAGAGGATAATCTCCTTTTCTTATTGAAACAAAACAGTCAATTTTAAGATATTTATTGATACTTATTTTTACGTATAAATGTCGCTTCATGAATGTTTATTTATACATGCACACACACACACACACACACACACACATCTGGTATCCACAGGGAGCAGAATAAATTGTTGCGCTGCCAGGAAATGGAGTTATGGATTTTTATGAGCCACCCAATATGGGTGCTTAAAACCAGCCGAGGGTTCTCTGCAAAATCAGTATTTCTGAACCATTTCTCTGTCCCCCATGACCGTTAGCATCTTAAAATATAAGTCATCATTTAGTATTTTGGAGTATATTTTTATTTTATTCAATTTGACTGTTACCTGTACTTTTATGTGTGTGTAACTGACAGAACACATCAAGCCTGGTTCGGCAGTGATTTTAACAGGAAACGAATGAATGTATTAATGTTTACATTATCAAATGCTAGATGTGTGACAAGGGGTTTTTCACACTACAAAACTAAATTTTCAACTATGACTGTGCCGTTATTACTCAGGGATGGGAAAATTAGTTTGCAGTTTGTCGAGGAGCAAATGTGTAAAAACAAAACGACAAACAGGTCAACCTTGGAAAATTGTTAATATGGAAGTTTGACATTTCTTGAATTAAATTTCACATTAATGGATTCGCACCTTTTAAGAATGTCAGTTTTTCATGCATCTCTTGGGTCAGTAATAGAAATAGGAAATTGGTAGAAATGGTAATGAATTTATAATGAAAGATCATTTAAAGGAGACTGGGCAGAGGACAATGTGATCTAGGAAAAAGTTTTCATTTCTGCCCGATGAATTTATTCCAGGCTCCAACTCTCATATAGAAACTAACATTGGGATGGTGAATCCACCTGTTTTTAGTTAATATAGGCCTGTTTGTTTGCTAAGCAGGCTTATTTTCATCCTTTAAGTCTTGGCACGTGTGCTGATTTAGGGAAACTGCTGAGTGATGTAGCGCTAATACCGGTCATCCTAACTCTTTGCTACCCAGTCACACCAGTCTACCAGCTTAAGCCTTCTTAAGGCCCTGGATCTTTCTTACTGCAGAAGTTAAAGTATTAATGTGCAGTAGAAACACAGTGTTCCAGCCGATGCTGCTACCTTTCCCTGTCCCCAGGTACTGCGCATCCTCACAAGGCTCCTTTCTCCGTGGAAATCGGGCTAGTGATGGACGGAATGATGAGTGACTTCTGCTTCCTGGTCTCTCCCCTCAGAGGTTGGAATGATGTCTGACTTCCCTTTTGCCAAAGCACCACTGGGGAAAGCTACGGAGACGGGCTGTGACTCTGTTTAGAGATCATTTCTTTGCTGTATGTTTATCTTCAAAGGTAGGTTTGAGCAGACTTTCTTCTCCCTAAAATGGCATGATTTCTTCACGTAAGCTGCCGCTAAAGTGTCTGATGCTCTTACAGGTCAGTGAATTGCTCTGCAGTTCTTGGTAGAAACTCAATTTGTTTGTGTTGTACAAAAGCTCAGAAAGCAAGATTTGTTTGTCCTAAACTATACTTTTCAGAATTGTATATTCCCTGAGCTGAAACTGAGGGACTTTGATACGCCAGACCAGCACCACCACTGTGACTCTGGGGAAACTATGACTCAGCCCTCAATTTTAATTGTGTTATCTTCCCCCTGAAGGAAATAAGCCCACATTAAAGACATTCCCTATGCAACCAGACAAATAAATTGGTAATAAGTTGAAAGATAATGATTAATAATTATTGTTTTATGAAAATCTAATGTATTTCTTCGGTGCTCAGTCTTTCATCATGGGATGATATGGCTGAATGCTGTTGCTGGATTGGGCTGCATAGAACATCAGATGTTCTTTCTTTTGGGCTTAGAAATTCTCAGGATAATTCTTACTATCTGTATTTCTTTGGTAGCCTGTTTAGTTATTGTGTATCCATCTACTTTTGATGTTAGATGTCTCCAGGCATCTAAACTTCTCCTTTTCAGACTCTGTCAATGAGCCTAAAAGACCCACTGCTAGTTCAATGAAGAGTCTTTGTATTGGTGAGGTGCCCTAACTTCATTTACTCGGTTATCATGGAACATAAACTGGCAAGGGGAAACAGCACACAATACCACCAGGCCTGTAGGCTGAGGATTAGCTCTATTTCGTATCCAAGTGCCAGTAACTTTTCTCTTGTGTTCTAATGATGTCCAAACCACTTCCCTTCCCATGCATTCTCTTTATTCCCTATGAAAAGTCCTGCTGATGGGAAGGGGAATGCTGGGAGTCCTTTAGATATCTCCAGTGTAAAATATTATAATAATCTGTGGAAGGAATGCATTCCATGTTTTATATATTGCATATAAAAAGAATATTGGGTTAATTGTTAAAAATTGTCATATTAGTGTAGTAATCACAAATATATACAATTTACTGCTTCTTTAAGATGAAAATTATAGTAGGGAAATTATGGTAAAGTAAAAATTAAGGTGTTGCAATATATTTGAAAAAGCCACAGGAGAAAAGTGTTTTCAAGGTAAACCCTTGCCGATTTGGATTCAATCATCCCCTCACTGGCCTCAAGCTTCTTATTTACGATAGTGATTCCCATGCTGTCGTTTAAAATTCAATTTCCCAGTAGTATCTTGTTAATCTATACAAAGAGTCAACAAGGCTAATAACATTTAAACTTGGAAATAAATATCGCTGGGGTCATATGTTATAACAGTTAAAGAATGAGATTTGAGTTCTGGAAACAGTTAAGCATTTTTTTCAATATTGTTACCTTAACAGCTATACTAAGGAAAAGTTAGTTTATGTCTCGTTAACTCTTTGTGAATTCTTGAGAACATGATCAAGTTTCTATCCAAAGTTTCAGTATGATCATATGGATTATGGAAGGTTTGCTTAGCTCTTTTATACGTGTTGAATTGTATAGTACAGAAAACCACATGGGGTCTAGACATTATTCAATACCACTGGCAGCCAAATCATACCAGAGGGCCCTTTCGCCGCATTTCAATTGGGTTTGGAGGATGACTTCATCCAAAATGGATACAAGAGGGGTTTTATGTAGTCTCTTATCTTTTTGTCCTCCTCACAGAATGGCTTAATAGTTCTTATCCTTGGAAGGGGTGGGGAAATTCAGCACCTCCCAACAGTGTGTTCATGCTCATTTTCTTAGCGTGGATTCTTCTGGACAGGGTTAATAAGTTCCAGGATAAAGCATTTCTGTACTGTTTAACCTGTGGTATATAAGATTCCAAAATCAAAATGCTAAAATTAATTTGTTTACTTTGGACATTCATTCCCTTATTCGTATTGAGATCCAACTTTAACTCCTCTACTTGGGGATTAAATAACAGTTGATAGCTTCCAGGATCTATGAAGTATTGGCAGAAAGTCAGAACAGGAGGAGAAGCAGAGATTTTTCTGTTTCTGGTGTGGCTTTTGTTCTGTTTTGGTTTACTGGGCATTTTTAGTTCTTAATTTGTTTGCTTGTTTGTTTATTTTGTTTAGTTTTCTTTCATGGTTGATGCAGTAGGAATGAAAAAAAGATATGGGAGAACTGAGAGGTGAATATAATTGGGGTGCATGATGTGAAACCCTCAAAGATTCAATGAAGTAAAAAAAATGAAAGTAAAAAGAAGTTGATATGTATCACCTTCAAGAATTGAATATTATATACTGAAATCATGTATTCTAACAAATAAGGGAGATTCAGAAAAATTATCAGATGTTTAAAAGAAAATACAATATTCATTACATATCCAAAACATGTGTTATAAGCCTCAACCATTTAATGAAACAGAACATCTATCATAAAGTTTTACTATCTATGACAAATATCAAATAATTATAATGCAATATGTCTTGATCTTCTTGTGTGCATATCCAAAAATCATTTGAATAGAGAAGCTAGGATTGCAGGAAATATCTATGAATCAGTGGGAGTCTGGGTCTGTTGTGTGAGAGAAGTTGAATACAGAGAGCAGTTTTGGAGTGATGGTTATACTCTACAAAGATCTAAGTTTTCTGGAGCTTTCTTCTAATTAAAGCAAGAGAAGATGGAACAGGTTACAGAAGTCACCCATGGAATACTTCCTGCTTCTCACTGAAAATCTACTATTCTGTCACGGTGGCCCTTCCTTCCTGATGTGGAGTTCACGGAGTTGTGTGGCTGAAGGAAACTTCTTGGACCCATGCATTTCCTAGGTATTAGTGCATGGTTATCTCGTCACCATAATCAAGAATCTAAGTCATTTAAAACATTTTTTCTATTGAAAACAAATAAATACCAAGCACTGAAAAATTAATTCAAAACACCAGGTATCTAAAGAATTTCTCTGATGAAAGGGAAAGCTAGACTTTCCTGCTCAGAGGCCCAGTGTCTCTCCCCAGTCGTTAGGGCTTCTTTGCACAAGACTTTGGGGTGATTTTGTGGACAGTAGTGGAGTTTTCCAGGCTTGCTTTTTACAACATATAGCAAAAAAAAAAAAAAAAAAAAAAGAAAAGAAAAGAAAGGAAAACAGAGCAATTCTTCACAATAAAATGGAGCTCAGATTATGTGTGTATTTGGTTGAATGACAATTAGAAATACACATAACAAAATAAATCATCTTATTAATAGTAAAACTACACCCAATATAATGCTGTGTTTGTGACGCTTAAACAGTAAAGTAGAATAATTCTTGGTCCTATGGGAAAGTTTAGTAGACGTTCCCATTGCTCATAAGGAAGCTGCTCCATCAGGCTGCCTCCTGCCCCACACAGCTGTCAATCACTCTGCAGAGCTGATCTAACATCTACACAGCTTTATATGCTGAAAATTGACACTTGATATCATATTTTACAACTATAAAGTGACAAGTCATAAAGCTTTATCTCACCATGAAACATGAGGAGATACAGAAAAATAATGATTATTTTCCATGGATTTTTTTTAATTTTAAAAAGAGTAAACGATATTTTTTTCACTTAAAAACCATTATTTCCAGAGAATTTGGTAACAAATATCACACCTAGAACAGACAGAGTTAAGTAATTGCGCAGCTTAATTGAGTAGGCTGATAATACAAGGAGAGACATAAAATCATTTAGCATAGGATTATTTCAACAAATCACTCAAGAAAAGGATTTTAGAGGGTTTTTTTTTAAGTCCAGTGTTTGAGTTATTAGTCACCATTAGGGGAGCCTAAAAGCCTTTGTTTATTAATAAAGAGAAACAGAGTGATTAGTGGGCACAGTAAAGTCCAACAAAAATCCCACAAGCTGTTCCCAGCCAGGACTTTGGAATCCCTGTGACCTTTGCGAAGTCACTCCATTTTCAGTCTTGTTTCTCTTTGCATGAAAGAGCTCACTCTTTTCTTTATGTCTCAGATCAAGACAACCGCTACAAATAAGAACCTTTTCTACACATTCAAGGGAACATTAATGTTCTTCGGGTTAGTGAGCAAGTCTGTCATAGATTAAGTCATTCTACAGTTTTTTCCCCCCAGGGGATTTGAATCCCAGTTTTATCCACACAATCTCATCAGAGAGTTCTGTGTCTTGAAATTCAATCTCAATTCACACTTCTTTTACTTTTCACTCTGCATATTCATAATTTTATATTTGTCATAACTTTCTAATGGAAAATCATTTATTTTCCATTAGAAAAATAAATAACATGCCTCTGTTACATACACTTCTATCCCCCATCTCCCCATTTCAAATATAATAAAGTACAGCCAGCTGGTTCCGTCTGCTTGGAGGTACTGTCAGCTGCAGGCTGTCTCTTGCCATAATTCCTTCTTGTGTTGGATATATGCTTCAAAGAGGGGGACAGGTTTTGCACCAAGAAGATGATGTCTAAGTGGAAGTGGAAAGAGGGGAGGGCAATAGAATACTTGCCATGAAAGCCGAAGGGAGACTAGCTGGGGGAGGAACCAGCAAGGAGGGCAGAGAGCAGAACAGGAATGGAAACGGAATGAGAATAAGGCAAAAGTATAATGACGTAGATCTGAAAACAGTTCGTATCTTACACAAAATTAACGTTTTTGGAGTTATACATCAGAAAAATTAAGATAAGACCAAATACATATTTCATATACAAATATACATTCAATGTATAATTCCTATACACATATGCATATATTTAAAGCAATACATTATTGATATACATATATTTATAACAACACAAAACTATAAGGGATTGCATCCTGAATTTATAAGGAGCTGATTGCAACTACATAGCAAAAACATTTACAGTGCATGAAGGACTTGCATAGACACTCTATCAATGGAGATGCACAAACGATCAAGAAGTCATTTAATTCATATTATTGAAAATTCTTATTCATTATTCTTTTGTGTGTTCCTTTTATGTTGCAGTGACAAAATACCACAGCTGAGGTAATTTGTAGAAGGAAGAATTTTGTTGAGCCTAACGTTCTAGGGAGCTAAGAATCCCTCTTGTTGGAAAAGCATGGCAGCAAGCCAAAGGTATGGCTGCAGGAGCAGGAAGCTGGGTGATCACAGCAGGAAAGAGAGAGAAAAATATGGATGAGGGAAAGGCTTGAAGATCTCAAAGAACAACCTCCTAAACCTCCTCAAGGAGAGTCACCTAGTAGGGATCAAGTGTAGAAATGTCCCGCCTAAGGAACGCATTTTTCATTCAAGCTATGTTTGTGGATGTATTCTTAATAGAGAAGAGGGCAGGTGTGGAGTTCAGAGGTTAACTTGGTAGTTTGCTCTCTGCTTCTACCTTTGTGTAGGTTCTAGCCATCCTGTCTGGGTCTACATGAACATACAGCAAGCACTTTACCCACAAAGCCATTTCACTAGTCTGTAATGTGCGTATGCACACATATGTATATTATAGTTTTCAGATATATGATACATTTTCCTGAGGCCTGCATACTGATTTCTGTCTATTACTAACACTATATTTAATCTGTTTATAAGATTCTGAACTTGAATCCTTTATAGCCGTAAGTACTTGGAATATATTAACTTCTCTTTACCTCTTGAGTTGTTCTTATGATAGTCCTTTGTAGATGATTCTTTGTAGAATTCTCTTTTTGACCATATTTTTAAGCTTCTATAAGATATATTGATGTGGGATTCCCCTCTTTATGCTGTAAATACCATTGGTTAATAAAGAAACTGTCTTGGCCTATGATAGAGCAACAAAAATAGAGCTAGGTGGGGAAAAATAAACTGAATGTCGGGAGAAGAAAGGCGGAGTTGATAGAAGCCATGGAGCCACCTCCGGAGACAGATATGCTGGAACCTTGCTGATAGGCTACTAGCCTCATGGTAAAATATGAAATAATGGAGATGGGTTAAATTAAGAGGTAAAACCTAGCCAATAAGAAGTTAGAGCTAATAGGCCAAGAAGCGATTTAATTAATACAGTGTCTGTGTGATTATTTCAGGAGTCTGTGTGGTCAGGAAATGAACAAGTGGCTTCTTACTACAATATATGTCATTTCAGAAGTTTTTCTTATCTATTTGTTTATTCAGTGGCATTCTATGAAGACTTTTGGTTGGAGAACGTTCCAGCTATTCATACCCTATTACCTGACTGAAGGGACATGTGCCCAGTATGCTTTGTTTGGGGCTATGTCCCTGAATTTCACTGTGGAAAAGGCTGGGGAGGCTTCAGAGATAGACTAGGTCCCCGTCACCATCAAATAGGAATTTGAAATGAAATAAAGTAATAGGAAATAATAAATAATAAAATAAAGAAATAGGTAGGATATTTATATAACTAAAAGTATACACTCAAAATAAAGTAAGGATGTCTTAAGGGGTCAAAAAAGCCATATTTTGGATTATTTTATGGAAAAATTTGATAGAATGGGCAATTACTCATGAGTTTTTGCATTGGAGAGAAAGGAAGATGCAGGGCATTCCAGAAATGGGCTGAGTTTTTTGTAAATTTGGGTTTATTCCACTATTCTGTTTTATGTGAGGTTTTCAGATGTGTCTTGGCATCAGTCTCATGGAGGAGACAGGAGACATTGTTCCAAGGCAAATGACAGGAAGATGCCATGGTAAAGAAGCAGAGCAGCTGAAGAGATGGTTCCCTGGTTAAAAGTAGATCCATATTGTTCTTGCAGAGGATCCAAGTTCCCTGCATGTCACCTCTGTCAGGTCATTTACAACTGCTTATAGCTATGCTCCCCGGAATCCAAACCCTCTGGCCTCCACAGTCCTGAAACCCACTTGCTCATACCCACATGCCCACACATTCACATGATTAAAACAAAATATCAAAAAGCGAAAAGAAATAAAGATTCAAAGGATTCTTAGTGAGAAAGGACATCAGAGCCTGGGATGGTGATTGCAATCTATGATGCTCTTCCCCTGAGTGGTCACTTGATTTCTTGGGAGAGTACAGATCTGAGTTTGAGTCAGATTACAGCTACTAAGCAGCTTGTCTTTTGTTTCTCCTCTGTCTGTTTCATTTACCTTGTGCGTATGCTTTGCTCCTGTTGTTTTTAAGGCCCACTCCAGTCTGACTGATAGAAGTCCTGGTAATATATACTCATTAGCAAGACTAATGAGGTTACTTGAGTCAAGAAGTTCAGAAAAGAAACAGAGAGCTAAAATACTGTCACCTGAAAGTTGGAAGACATGCATTTATTTTGCAGAAATAAACCCACGACCCCCAAGCCCCCAAACCCCTATGGAAATGCTTCTTAAGACATTTTCCTGAAGAAAAGTCATCTACCAAGATCTCTGCGCCAATCCACATGGAATTTGTCTGGAACTTTACAGCATGACCCTTATAAACCTTCTCTAAATTAAGTTCTCAGGCAGGTCTCCGTCTCCCATATTAGCTAATTGTCCTATACTCGTGGAAAAGAGAAGCATTTATTATCTTATTGTTCTTATACTGCTCAAATGCTCCCAGTGGCATTTCTGCCTCTTTTCTCATTACACAGATAAAGCAAGAGAGAGTCATTACTCAGTTGGTTATGAAGCCAGACTCTCTAACTTCACTGCCAATAATGTTCTCAACCAGTGATCCGATCATTTTGAGACCTGAGAGAAATAAAAAGCAGTTCTCCATGAAATACTTGCCTGGAGACCCTGGGGAGCATGGGTAAACTGACTAATTTAGAAGAAGAAGAGCAACTTCATTACGGTGTAGAGGAATCAGAGTGAATATATGATGCCTATTTTCTGTCCCTGGAGAAAGTGTGATGAGATTTTCAGATGTATTTGTGGGATATGTGATGTATTGTAAAAGGAACATGTGCTGTGGTGCTTTTTTCTTTCATCGTAAGTTACCGTCAAGGCAGAGAGCAGGAAAGGTTCAAAATATGATTCGGAATTTCTTAACCATCATACCAAACCACCAAGGAGTGCTTACGCTATGTTTTTAACAGTGTAAAAATGTTTAATTAAGCTGTTAAAAATAAAATTACCTTGTTGCACTTTCACTTTCACTTCCTTCTAGTGAAAGGTGTGTTTTTTGTATCACTAGAAGGAGGATAAGGGAAACAGAGTGACATTGTATCAATTAAGAAGACAAGACACAGAAGCAGTATGGGGATCCCTGGCTTTGTGTCCAACCAAAGCTCTTCTGGTGGCTATCAGTCTCCTATTTAGAGTCAAGCAGAAGAAACATCCAAGTCTTTGAGGCTGTCATTTCTCACAGGCAATGTTTAAAAAAAAAAAAAAGCAAAACATAAACAAAATGCTAATTTCAAAAGCATCACATATCTCAAAGACAAACATAATGAAGGAAACTTCGAAGAGCGTATTAAGGAGAATTGTGTAGCTAGATTGGGCTTTCTTCTAGGGATTCATGGGTTCTCTGTCACGTAGGCACACCTGTGGCCAATGAATCACCCAGGAAATGGTCCTCAGTCACCTACTGTCTGAGAACATCCAGAGTTAGACACATCCTGATGGATCGAGGGTAAATCAGGCATGGATTCCTCCTTCTAGGGTTTATAGTATAAGAGAATGAGATAGCACCTGTCATAGAAAATAACATTTATGTGTGTTAGTCAGAGCTACTGGTAAGTCAGAGCCACGCTGTGTGCTGTTTATTGTATTGTTATATCTTCAAATTAGTATGTGATTTGACTTTTGCTATGGTTTTTATATCCATTAGGCAACAAATAACAACTATAGAGTACTCAGGATTTTCATTTAGTTTGAGAATTTAGTGAAGATGGTGAATAGATGGTCACATATACAAAATAGGACCTTATATTTCTTATCACATCTGCCCTTGTTAAAATATATGTGACTGGAATGCGGTGTAGGTGCCCACTCAGTTTTGTCATACAAGTGCTATTTTCGTCGAGGACTGGTGTACTCTTAAGACAAGGTTGTGTATTCTGTGTCAACAACTTGCAAATGAGCATAATCTCTGCATCTATAATAAGAAAGACATTGTTTGGAGCAAACCAGGAGATTTCAATTTTTTATTACTTTGCATAGGATGCACAAATGCTCACTGTAGACTATTTATGAGGTGTGGGGCATATATAGGGCATTGCTTTTCCATGGGGATCTAATTACTTCCGTAGAGTTCCCTTATGTGGAACAGGAAACCTGACAACATTTATTCATGGAATGAAAATTGGTCCTATGAAAAATGGCCCAAGTGCGAAGTCTTGGAGGCTCACGATATTAGACCTCGAAATGATCAGCCGCTCTGAGCTTTAACCCTCTTATGCTACAGTTGAGAAACTGAGACATGAAAAGGTCTGCCCAAGGACACCTGATTATCTTTGGGGATCAAGCAATTTATAACCTCTTCTTATAGTTCCTAAGATTTACATGCCATAAAATGGTCATGTGAAGTTAGAATATCGGATTTGTAGGACAAGATGTCACCCTTGAGAATTGTTTTTAAGACTCTTAGAATTTATGTGATTTTTTTTCCCACCTCTCCAGATCCATCATTTCTGGTGCTTTATCACTGTAAGTTAATGTATAACCCAGACCCAGACGGCTGCCATAGGAGAGCAAATATCAATTCACAAGGCAGTATGGAGCTTGACTTTAATTTAGCAATTGAAATGGAAACCCTGTTTGGAATTAAGATCTTGTTTCCTCTGAGCTTCCTTAGGACTTCACCTGAATCTTAATGGTGTTGTCTCTTTACTATGCATATTTTTCTTCACGTATTATATTTCCACTCATCAAAGGTGAGCACTCTGATTGCATAATGATAGTTTTCCCTTGGTTCACCCGGGATCTTTCATATGTGGTCTGTGCAAGGATGTTCATATGCCACACTGGGTGTGTGGAGGTCAATAGACAGAATCTGTTGTCAGTTCTCATCTTCCATCTTGTTTAATCCGGGTTTCTCCTATTGTCTGTCACTGCATTAAGTATTTCAGGAAAAGTGGCCCACGAGCTTTGGCCCTGACTCCTGCCCAGGATTCAGATACTTGAAGAAGTCTACAGCCATACTGCCCTGAACGCGCCCGATCGTGTCTGATACTTGAAGAAATGATACAGAGCTCAGTGTCAGGTTTTTCTGGCATCTGTAACACCTGGAAATTTTGTGGTTGGGCATCCCAAAGCTAGTCGGCTCCCTTCCAGTGATGGCATCTTGTCCTCATTCCTCCTCAAGCCTCGATAATCCCTACTGTAAATTCTGTGAGCAATGACATTTCCTATTAAATTAGCTAGGATTTAAATTAATTCAAAGTACTATATTTTCTTCAATTATAAAACATTTATTGTTTTTCTGAGATTGCTTGGTGGAAACCAAAAACTTTCTTTGAAGATTTTTATTTCTAAAGGGCTGGGTTTTAATTGATGTAATGCTGAAAACCCAACAATATGTATTCTGCCTTTTTGTTAATTTTGCTACTGATGTCAAGATGATGTTGGAAGCATTTGTCTTTGCTGGAATCGTTGGAACTAGCCAGCTAATGTTCAGTGTTGTTATCCATTAAAGGTAACCGGTTTGTTTCTGTGTATGGATGCTCGTCAGCACTGCACTTTTAACTCCTTGTGCTGTCGAACATGACAATCAGCCTGTTATGTTCTTTCGTTCTTTGTCAACTTCCACTGTAAACAAGTTTTCCACATATTCAGATTTATAGATTCTTCTAGTTTGATCCCATGTAAGTATATATGCTTATACATATGTATGTACGTGTGTAAGTATATCTCTAAGTTTTCTTTCTTCTCTTTGTATAAACATGTGCGCTAAGTTTAACATCGGTAATTGAGAATTTGTTGGTTGGGTTAAGGCTTAGCACACAAACATTACAATATTTACATAATCTGGAAAGAAGTGAAATAGAAATGTAGAAAACCATTAATTAGATTCCCTATTAAAACAATTATTACAGTGAGTTCTCAACTTCAGATTGATGCAAATTGTCATTACGAAGATTTTCAATCAAGTTCCAGTAATTTCACATACTAATTCTTAACTCTCACCAATGTACAATTTTAATTCATGCTTAATACATATTGAAGTTATCAATTGTTTCTGGCACAATAGCAAAATTCTTAGGGAAACTAGATTGTCACACGAAAGATTTTACAGCACACACACACACACACACACAATTCTGGCTGGGCAATAATGAACTTTTATCTAAGAGGTAATTACAATGAGAAACAACGGATAAAGAGTTAACTTAAAATCCTCAAAAATGTTAAACATACATTTATGGGCCCTCAGGTGAGCTCTTTGGTATGAACTGAATTATAGGAAACCAAACCACTCATCCACATAGAGGGTGTCAAGCTGACAACCTGGAGAGTCAAAACCTCCTGACTCAATGCTGTTTTTCTGTAGCAGATGTCAAATCATCCACATATAGAGTGTCAAGCTGACAACCTGGTCCTGACTCAATGTTGTCTCTCTGTGGCAAAGAAGTCACTAGTGAATTGATGTCTATTGCATGCTAAAGTGGGCTAAAGGTATGGAAGAGAAGGCTAAGCAATTAAAACATCGACTGCTCTTCCAGAGAACTTAATTTGGCTCCTAGCACCACACAGCGGTTTACAATCATCTGTAAGTTCAGTTCTATGGGTCCCATAACTTCTTCTAGCCTTTTTAGGCACCAGATACTCACATGGTACACAGACATACATTCGGATGAACTATCCAGAAACATTTGTGGTGTGCTTTTTGAGGCAGACACAGGATTTCTCTGTGTGGTCTTACCTGTCCTAGATCTGTAGACCAGTCTGGCTACAGGGGATTTGCCTGTTTCTGCCTCCTGATTCCTGGAATGAAAGCTGTGTGTTGCCACTGTTTTTAATAGAGCTAAATTATTATTTCTCTCTCTCTCTCTCTCTCTCTCTCTCTCTCTCTCTCTCTCTCTCTCTCTCTGTGTATACAGATATACATATGTATGAATGGTGTGGGAGAAATGTCTGTATTCTGTCAATCATGTTTTAAATAAACACTGATTGGCCAGGCAGGAAGTATAGGTGGGTCAACCAGACAGGAAGTAGAGGCAGGGCAATGTGAACAGGAGAATTCTAGGAAGGAGGAAACCTTGCAGTCCTGCCCCCGTCACAGAAGAAGCAAGATGTGACTTACCCTGCTGAAAAAGATACTGAGCTGTGAGCTGTGTGGCTAACATATACTAGAATAATGGGTTAAAATAAGTTATAAGAGCTAATATAAAGCCTGAGCTAATGAGCCAATCAGTTTATAACCTAATGTAGACTCTCTGATTTTCTTTGGGGCTAACTGGCCGTGGGAACTGGGCAGGACAGAAACCCCACCAAGCAGGTCCTTCTACTACATGTACATATATATGTATATATACGTGTTTGTATGTGAATATATATATATATATATATTCACATATATATACATGTGTGTGAGGGCCAGAAGTCACCCTCAAATGTTATCCAGGAGCTGTCCACCTCATTTCATGAGATCAGGTGTCTCTCTGGTACATGAAGATCCACGATTAAGTAAAGGCTGGCTGTTCAGCAAGCCCCAGGGACTCATCTTCTTCTTCCTGCTAAGCACTGGGACTTCAAATACACAGCAGCAGACTCGGTTTCACATGTGTGTTCTGGGCACGGAACTCAGGTTTGCATGTTTATATAGCATGTGCTTTACCAACTGGACTGTCTTCTAGCCTGAAATTTCCTACTTTTTACAGTATTTTCAGAGTCCTACAGAACTAGCATTTACAAATAAAAATAGTCCTATAGATTGCTCAGGAAGGGAGATGGGGGACATATAAATGACATCAATCAGACTTGGCTTTCTGTCATTACCTGCTGAATTGTAATCATTCTTCATTCTCCCACCTTCATGGGTAAATATTTATTTGTGTCTTCATTAGTCATGTCTGTATGTTTTCTCCTTGTTCCCCAGAGACTTTGATTTATGCCATTGATCTGTCTTTCTTATTTCGTTTCTCCTTCTTTTATTATATTCTTCCATATTTTCAGCAGCAGGTTGACCTGAGAGGTTTGCTGCTCTCATTGTCCTGTCTCCTTAGTTTGATCTGCATTTTCTTTTGGTCATCTTATTGAGAAGTGAGTGTGGCAGGGACTTGGCAGCTGCAGAGGGCAAATGGAAGGTTGGGCTGCCAGACTACTGCAGGAACCCATGACAGGAGTGAGGAGAACACCAGAGAAATGTGGCTTGCATTTCTTTTGGCTGTAACTGAGTACATAGCATGACACCTCTTAGAGGAAAGAGAGGTTTCTCTTAACTCATGGTTTCCTTTAGACTATTCCATCATGAAATCTGAATGTATTTCTCGAAATGAATCCTCAATTACTGGGCAACAATGAGCATCATCATCTCGCTTTCAGTTACTTAAGGTAAATTCTACCCTTCAGACTTAGACTAACAATGTTCTAAGTTCTTCTTGGTCCCTTTCTTGGTTCATGGACATTATTTTTCTCTGATCCACGCAAGCCATTATTTAGCACGAGTTTAGTGTCCTATCACAGATTACCTTGGCTCTGTTATATTACTTAGTGTTAACCAAAAGGCACATGGAACTTCAACCTATGCAAATTTAGATAACAGATTACAGCTCTCAAAGAGATAGCTTTGTGATGGAGTACACAGATATTAGATAAATATTGTACAATGTAAATAGACCATTGTAAATGTTCATTGCATCTATTAGGCAAATTTGCAGAGCACTCTGAGAGATAAGAGCCAGAAGAACTATTATGGAAGACTGGGAGGCACAAGTTCTTGAGAGATGATAATTCAGTTCAAATCTTGATGTCACCACTTGTTAGTGGGGTAACATTGTACTAGTCCCTTAAGGCTCCCAGGCATTATTCTTCTTTGTATGAAACAGAAATAATGGTTGTACCTACCTGAGTTTCTACAGAGAGTCCACTTGCAGGGTGTCTCTTTCTGATTCCATGTTTTCTTTCTTATTTGTTTCTGCTGTGGTTAGTACAGTCCATGGTTTCCTTGTAGCTGGGAGTTTGGCATCATGTAGCATAGTCTTGTGCACATATAAAAATGTCTGAGAAAGCATTTTCTGTTTTGTTTGTTAGTGGCAAGAAAGATGAATTAATTCCTTATGAAATCTGATGTTTGAAGAATAAACTCAGTTTCATAGTTTGTCCTTTTCTCATGAAGTCTTACTGGATAAGTATGTGTTCTGGGGTCCCTCAAGAATAACCAGTTCCACAATAGAACATCATGGAAATGCCCAACTTTACAAAAGCAGGTTGACTCAGAGTTACATATGCTGGTAGAGTCATCTCTGTCCACGCTTACTTCCCCTACATGGTTTAATTTCCAAGCATTGATAAAGAACTTTTTCAACAATATCTGAGCCCCATAGAGCTCAGACAGATATACCAGTTTGAACATTTATACACTGCTTACTCTTTATATGATGGTAGGAAAAATTGAAAATGGCACTAATAATTTTAAATATGCATCACAGCAGACAACAGGAGAAATGTAGGGACACCCATAGTCTAAACTGGTATGATTCTGTCTTCTTTCAGCTTAAGTATAACATGGACCCATTGTATAAGTTACTGACATTAAAGAAGCACTTTCCTGAGGCAGCATAGTACTAAGTCTTGACATATTTTCTCTCAAGAATTTCTCCATTTTTACTCACAGTAACCCTTAGCTGCCCCCAAATACCTCCAGCTTTACCAGCCTGGGCTTGTCCCCTATATAAGTATTCTGTGTCTCCAAGTTGTTTTTATACACATGGTCCATCCAAATAATATTGTCTTTGTTTTCATTTTGGTTTAATTCAAGACTTTTTTCTTAGCATAATGAATCTATCAAACTAAATGGTATGTATCTTTCAAAGGGATTTATAGCTAAAAATATCACATCCAAATAATTGACTTGTATCTTATCAACACTATTATGGAAAATCAAATCAAAAGTAATTAAATTTAGCTACAAATGATGTTCATTAAATGACTATTATGGTGTAACATCTATGTAATATCTTTAAACTATTGGGTACCATAATACTTTAGGTATATCTGTGTTATATTCTCTACTGAATAGAAGGGTACTGTTCTTTCTAAAGTAAAAGTTGAAGAAGTTTTAAAATTTTCATATGTCTCATTAAAGATGAAGTATAAATTCAATTTTAGCATCTCTCAATTCCCAGTCTGGAGGCATTTCTGTACTGAGAGTGAAATATAAGACAATGATCAAGATGTCTATGTAGAGTCAGTCAACCTAGCTTTACTAACAATCCATGTGGCCTCAGACAAGTATTTAATGTGTCTACCCAAGGTTACTCAAATTTAAAACAGGGCCAAAATAACAGTTGTCTTAGTTTTTTTTTCTATTACTGTGATAAAGCAAAATAATGAATAACGTGTTGAAACAGAAGGGATAGTTAGCTTACACGTCCTGATCACAGTCCAGGATGAACAGAAATCTGTAAAAACTCAAAGCAGAAACCTGGAAATAGAAACAAAAACAGAAAACATGAAAATGTGGCACTCACTGATTTTCTTTACAGACATAGATTCAGCTATGTTTATTATACTTCTTCTTACCATCTGCCCAGGACTGGCACTGGTTACACATCAAAGATCAATCAAGAAAATGCCCCAGAAATTTGTCTATAGGTCTGATTCCCTGTTCTCAGATGACTCTAACTTGTAGCAACGTGACTAACTAGTACAACAGTCATTCCATATGCTTTGATTAAATGAATTCAAATTGGTAAGAGACTTATAATAGTATATGGCAACTTGTCAGTCAGTATCATTTTCAATAATTATCATTAACAATGGGCTGTTGTATTCTAGTCTCTCTAAATTTTTAAAATGATACAGAAAATTGTCTGCTACATATTGTCTATGTGAACTTCTTCATGAAATAAGAGATAGGTCTGCCCCAGACTCTGAGGAAAAAGCATGGTCCTGCCCAGGGCCATCATAGACTGAGTTGTACAAGGAGACCAAAATATATAACTGGGCAGTCTGCCCCAGGCTCTAAGGAGAAAACCACAAACCTGTTTCATCTGCTTGTGATGGCATGGATGAGGAAAAAAATGCCTCCCTCCCCTTATTCCTTGCCACCTGTGCAGGTGGAGGAGCTAACCCAACTCCTCACCAGTTGCAATACTCTGGAGAATAGGCCCTGTGCCTCTCCTGGACGTCACAATAGAGTTGACCTTGTGTTGTCTGAGGTTTCTGTCCTGCCTGATCCCACAGCCATTCAACCCCAAGAAATACACAGAGTTCTACATTAATTATAAAACTGTTCGGCCTAATAGCTCAGGCTTCTTATGAACTCATAACTTATAGTAGCCCATAATTCTTGTCTGCATTAGCCACATGGCTTGGTACCTTTTTCATCAGTGAGGCGTTCTCATTTTGCTTGCTCTGTGTCTGGCTCTCCTCTGTGTCGACTGAATCTTTCCACCTCCCGGAATTCTTGTTGCCCTATCTCTACTTCCTGCCTAGTCTCCTGCCTATACTCCCTGCCTGGCTACTGGTGAGCTGGCATTTATTTAAAATACTAGTGACAGGGTACAGACCATCATCTCTCAGCAACACTTTAGAGAGGGACATGAGTGAGCCAGCCCTGAGGGCGTGATAGTAGGATAGCTGGTACTACCTCCCTCATCTGCCATGTGGTGGTTGGGGCGGGTGAAAAAGATGCCTTTCCCCCTCTTGCCCATTCCATCTCCTGCTGGTGAGAAAGCTGACGCACCTGTTTACCGGCTGCAGAACTCTGAAGAGTGGACCCTTCGGCTCATCTGGGCAATGTAGTGGCGGGTGAGCCATCCCCGAGAATCTATGAGCATGGGAGATCTAGCCCCCACCTACCATATGGTGGCTGGGCAGGGAGAGATGTCCTCCCACCATCCACTGGTCCTGGCGTTATAAGAGAAGAAGAACAGTCCTGCCCTTTACCAGCTGCAGCAATTGGGAGAGGGGCCGCTGTACCTCTCCTAGGTAGCACAGTAGAGCTGGCCCTAATGATGTAGGCACGGGAGAGCAATGAACACTTGCACATAAGTATCTAGGAATAAAAGTGTAAACTGCATAACTCACTCTGCCATTCTACAGATTCCATGAAAAGATTTTTCTTTATTTTTTTCTTATGCTTTATTTTATTTTATTTTGGAAGAGAGGTTGTAAGAGCGGAGGTAAATGTGAAGGGACAGAGAGATGAATAGGATAGAGATGCAAGATGTTAAAGACACAAAGAATAAACTGAAAGTTAAAAAATGATACGGTGCTAAGGAAAATTATCGATTTTTTTTCATATAGAACCATTAGAGGAAAACAGATGATTCTCCAAAAGTAGTGAATTTTAGTCATGTTACTCATTGGAGGTCAAGTAACAGATATCACTTTAAATAGCCTCTTAGCAATGCATGTATGATTTCAGCTGACCAAACACTAGCTTCTTTTCCACAGTCTTTTAGGACCTTCAAAGATAATTACAATATTTAAAAACTCATCTTATATTGCTAAATTATAGCTAAATTGCAACTATCATACATTATTCATTTATATAGCATGGACAACTGTCTTACTAACACTTTGTGTACACAGCAAAATAGGGAAACTCCAATGGGACCAGAAAGGCCCATCCTGTAATTCTTAGAAATAGGAGCAGTTGTATCTACTCTCCTATTGCTGATATTCTAGAGGTAGATACAAAGTCAACATTATTGGAATATTCAACTGTATTTCTTACTTTCCTGAAAGACACCTTTACATCAACTGTACTATGTAGTGTGACACACATTTGATATGGCAAAATCATTAAATCCAGGCAGTGTTGTGAAGATACTAAGTTTGTGCTCTACAAATTCTTCATCAGTCTGCCAAATTGGGTCCAATTCAATTCAGCAAATTTTCATTGAAAGGTTTTGTTCTGGGATTTGTGGATCTAGAAGGAACTGGGCTCTAATGGCATTATGAGCTACCCATTGATGTGACCAGAACGATAAAGAACAGAGAAGAGTGTATAAATGCATGTGTGGAGTAACGCTGCTCAACTGGACCCATGCTATGCAGCTTTACAGCTGAGCAATATGATGAGCCAGCGCTGCAATCTACCACTTCAGTAAAAGTGGGAGTATTCTAACAGAGCATTTCATTTGAAACCTGCACACTACAATGAGATAGGTGTTACTTCCTCACCTTTTTGGATAAATCAATGGCTTCTTAAATGGTCAGGTAGCTAACATAATGTCACAGATCAAATAAACCACCAAGCCAAGACTGAAATGCACACAATGGAAGCAAAAAAACACGATTCCTTATCCATATATGGTTCTGAGTTTTCATAATTTCATTTCTGTTCTATGCTATGAAGGGGAGTATATAAATCACTGTGTCACTTTCTACCTCTTCATTGTTGCCACAGCTATGAGGAGAAATGGTTATCATGGTTGATCCAGGTAGACTGGGGCTTAGAAAGGCTCGGCAGTTTCACTGTATAATTTAAATCTGCAAAGATGGAAGATGCCATTTTAATGTAATACTAACTCCACAAAAATGATTTTAATTTGGAGGATCATTAAATTTATGAAGTGACCAAGGCTTGTCTTTGCTCTCTCTAATGTTCGCTTTCTATGGTTCCCACACCAAATTTTGTCAGATGATACCTCACTTCCAGTTAATGGAGATCTTTCAGGAAAATGTAATATAATCATTGTTTTATCCCATTCTTTTTATATTTAATGACATCAAGAATACTGCACTGGAACAGGAAATGTAACTTAGATAAGAGCCATCAAAAATACACTAACCTGTAATGAAAATTTAACAAGCTTTTCATCTGTCTAGACCTCAGTGTCTCAAACACATACTCAAGTTACAAGTAAAGATTGCAAGAGGTGCCTGCCCCTAAACAACCTCCTACTTGGTACCTAATATCAAGGAGAACTCCAAACCCAACAGTCTTCCACTTGATAAAGTTTTCATAAATACCTCTTTTCTGCTTCTTTACAGTCCCTTACAATGTTTGCCTATTGCACAAAATCTTAATTTTAGAGCGACTTCTAAGGAAAAGTTACTTTGTATGTGGTACATGTACTTACTTATTTTGCGAGTTGACTGTTTTCTATTAAAGAAAATGAGTTTCTTACATGGCATGTCATGGCGTGCTTGTAAAGGTCAGGTGACAATGAATAGAAGGCATGTTTCTTCCTCTACACCGTGGGACCTGGAATGGGGCTCAGGTCACTCAGGCACGGGCCTCCAGACACTGAGCCTTCTCTCCAGCCCTAACAAAATACTTTATAACAAGCATATGATACTTTTTTCTTCATTGTTATTGATTTTATTGAGCTATACATTTTCTGTGTTCCCCTCACTTCCTCTCCCCTCACCTTCGACCCTCTCCCATGGTTGCCATGCTCCCAATTTACTCAGTAGATCTCTTTTTTTTTCTTCTTTCCTTGTACATTAGAGCCATGTATGTCTCTCTTAGGGTCCTCATTGTTGTCTAGGTTTTCTGGGATTGTTCTCTGGTTTTCTTTGCTTTTTGTTTAAAAGTCACATATGAGTGAGTACATATAATTGTCTTTCTGTGTCTGGGTTACCTCACTCAATATGTTGTTTCTACCTCCATCCATGTGCAAATTTCAAAATGTCATTATTCTTTTCTGCTGTGTAGTACTCCGTTGTGTAAATGTACCACATTTTCTTTATCCATTCTTCAGTTGAGGGGCATTTAGGTTGTTTTCAGGTTCTCGCTATGACAAGCAATGCTTCTATGAACATAGTTGAGTACATGTTCTTGTGGTATGATTGCACATCCTTTGGTTTTATACCCAAAAGTGATATTGCTGGATCTTGAGGAAGGTTGATTCTTAATTTTTTGAGAAATCACCATACTGGTATTCAAAGGGACTATACCAATTTGCACTACCACCAGCAATGCAGTAGTGTTTCTTTTATCCCAAATCTTCTCCAACAAAAGTTGTCATCAGTGTTTTTGACCCTGGCCGTTCCTACAAAAGATAAAATTTCAGACTTGTTTTGATTTGCATTTCTCTGATGGCTAAGGATGTTGAGCATTTTCTTAAGTGTCTTTCTGCCGTTTTGGTTTCCTATGTTGAGAGTTCTCTGTTTAGGTCTGTTTATACCAACTGGAAAAAAAAAATGCCCAGGACTCAATGGTTTCAGCTCAGAATTCTACAAGATTTTCAAAGAAGAACTAATACCAAAACTTCTCAAACTGTTCCACACAATAGAAACAGAAGAAACATTGTCAAACTCTATTTATGAGGCTATAATTACCCTGATACCCAAACCACATAAAGACATTACTAAGAAAAAGAATTACAGACTAATCTTACTCACGAAAATTGATATGAAAATACTCAATAAAATGCTGGCAAATCGAATCCAAGAACACATAGTAAAAATCATCCACCTAATCAAGTTGGCTTCATTCCAGAGATGTAAAGATGGTTCAACATATGAAAATCTGTCAATGTAGTCCACCATATAAACAAACTTAAAAATAAAAACCACATGATCATCTCATTAGATGATAAAAATGCCTTTGACAAAATACAACATCCCTTCAATGATAAAGGTCTTGGAGAGAACAACGATAAAAGCAACATACTTAAATGTAATAAAGGAAATATACAGAAAGCCAACAGCCAACATCAAACTAAATGGAGAAAAACTCACAGTGATCCCACTGAAATCAGAAACAAGACAAGGTTGTCTACTCTCTCCATATCTATTCTGTATAGTTCTTAAGGTCCTAACTAGAGCAATAAGATAGCAAAAGGAGATTAAGGGGAATACAAATCAGAAAAGAATTCAAACTCTCACTATTTTCTGATGATATGATAGCTTTCATAAACCACCCCAAAAATTCTACCAAGGAACATCTACAACTCATAAACACTTTCAGTAATGTAGCAGGATACAAGATTAACTCGAAAAAATCAGTGGTCCTCCTTTACACAGATGGGCTGAGAAAGAAATCAGAGAAACACCACCCTTCCCAATAGCCACAAACAGCATAAACTATTTCAGAGCAACTAACTTTAACCAAACAAGTGGAAGACCTGTATGAGAAGAACTTTAAATCTTTGAAGAAAGAAATTGGTAGAAGACATATGAAAATGGAAAAATCTCCCATGCTCTTGGGTGGGTAGAATTAACATAGTAAAAATGGCAGTCTTACCAAAAGCAATCTATAGGAACACTGTGATTTAGATTTTCTATGAATATTAATGTTGCCTAAGTCCTTGGTAACCTCAGTAGTTTCAAATCAGTTTGAGGCTTTCTGAGACACAGATTCAAAGAATTACCCTGTCTCGTAAGACTCAAACTTTTTCCCATTTCACTCATAGATACTGACAAACAAATACTGGAAATATGAATGGAAAAAAAGTATGACTGTCTATTGTTGGGGGTAAATCTGAAACTGTGTCGGCATCAACTTTGGAATCTCTTCCATTGGAAATACATCTAAAATTGATAAATGGCAGGGGTAGACCTGGAATGGCAAAGATACATATCAGTTGGAGTAAGCTGTTGGTGAAGTGAAAGCTAGGCAAATTCAGCTTGCCAGAAGTATTTTCCTTTCACACAGGATAGAATACACTTAATGCAGAATGAATGAATACCTGAATCTGTAAACCACTTCTATTCTTCCTGTGCATACACATATGTGCATGTGCACATGTGTACATGCATACACACTCACAATCATATCTCCAGTAATAGACAAATGCTAAATTTTATATAGCTTCAGAGCTCATGTAATCTAATAAAGAAGCAAGCTTGCAGACAGCTAAATTCACTTCCATGACAATTTTTGTGGTCAAATGTTATATCGTTTCTATTCTTTTTGTTATGTGTTGCATGCTGTTGAATATAGAAACACAAGAAACTGTCCTTATGGTCACAATATTTAATTTAAGGTAACCTAAAAGGAAACGGACAGTGAATTAAGCTTTTCTACAGGAGTAAACCAAGGTCCTAAGGCACTGAAATTTATTTTGCAAATACCAATTCAAGGCCTAATGCACAATGATCCCTGCCACTCTAAATTATACAATATCAACTCTCTGAAATTCGGTGATGTCATTGGCAATAAGCCCTTTTTGTAAAATCTATTCTACCCTAACTTCCATGACAGCTTTCTTTCCTGGGCGCATTTTGAATCTCAGGCACAATTTGTCCATTATCTCCTAACTGCTCTTCCTTCATTTGCTTATTAGATGTCAGCGCTTTCCTGGATTTAAACTTAGCAATCCTCTATCCAATTCTATGCGCTGTTGTGGCAGGGTTTTCAGTTCTTACCACGTCTTCAGTCCCTAGATGCCAATTACTGAAGATCATTATCTCCATTCTTCATTGCACAATTATTTCCTTAGCTTGTGAAGGGTTTCTTCTTCTATCAGCTCTCAGGATCTCCCCCATGAACAATCCAATGTACTGAAAAATTAACACTGTCTTTTTCCTACACCTGCCCTTGTTTCTATGTTCTGCACATATCCAAAGCCCAGATACCATTATGAACTCATGTGATTCCACTGATACCAAAGTGTTCATATTCATCTGGTCACTAAGTGGTATAGGATCTCCTTATTTCGAATCCCTCAATCTGCCAGTCATCTTTCAGACTTATTCTTACTGCTCTGTTTCAGATCATATTAATTTTTCTTTGTGCTTATTTTAAGGATTTTCTCCTTAAATGCAATACCATTATAACCCCAATGAACTGAAATAATTGACACAGACTCCATGCAGCTCAAACTCATTCTGGTTTCTCTATTGATGGTGTCATGATGACACAGTGATATATATTCTGCCATGAGAAGACATTTCTTTTCCAGTTGAGGCTGGTGCCTTGCGAATGATAGTGTTTAGGCTACCACTTGATACCTGCAAAACTATAAAGTAGGTATTGACAGAATAGATCCACTGGGCTGAAAACAGTCAGTATGTGGTTCACAATCCCATACTTAAACCCTTCATCCAGGGCTATAGAACATATGTCATTTTGTGTATCGTCTTGAGAAGCAGTCATGAAAGCTTCTTTACTTAAGCAATTTTCATTTCTATTAAGGATTTAAGAAGATAACACCCCTATTAAACTTGTATCCAATTAAGAGAAGTGAACAAAGGCCCTTTTATGTGATGGAGTTATAACCAGAACAAAATACATTCATTAGCAAGCAAGATGGCAGTGGGTTCATTTTGTGCATTCCAGAAGGTCCCATAATGCCAGCATGTAGGCAGTTAGAAGGAATGTGTGCAAATATAAATTAGCTCCAGAAAATATTAAACATTTGCAAAGTGTCCAGTGAAGCCTTTGATTCTGCATCAGCTGACTCTGGACTGGATATTTATAAGGTCTATCTTCCCTTTTATCCTCCTAATTGAAAATTCTGGGAAAAGCAACTTATCCTGGGGGAGGACCTGAATTTGTTTGATAAGTCTCTGACATCGATTTTCTATGGTCGTTACTTATAAAAATATGAAATGTGGTTGTATATGTGTTCTGAAGCATTTGTGTGTTGAATACCCAGCATAGGGACATTAAAACATATAGTTGAGGTTGACTGACTTGCTTAAAAATGGATTTTCTAATACTCAATGAAGAAGTTTTTGAGTTTGAGATGTCTTGTATTTTCTTTTGTTTTCCCATGATGCTAATAATGTCTTTCCACTAAACATGCTTTCTTAGATAATTTTTCCTTCTCATTCATTTCTTACATATTTATTGAGAATATCAAGAACTGCACTGGGTGTAAACACAGAACTAACTGAACATGGGCTCTCTTCTCAAGCATCGGACAGTCCAGGGAAAGTGATAAATAAGTATGTCATGAAGAAACAGGCCAATGGGACAGTTGTTGGAAGGACTGAGAGGACTGAATGACATAACGACTTGTGTAAGAAGTCAGTAAGCTCAAGATGGTAACGTTATATAGTGAACTTTGACCTGAGCAAATTAAAAGAAGGATAAGTGAGGTGTGTGTGTGTGTGTGTGTGTGTGTGTGTGTGTGTGTGTGTACAGGCATGTGCCAATGCACTCGTGCTTGTGCTTATTGTGTGTGTGTCTGTGTGTGTGTGGATGTGCATTCATGCACATTTATGTTATAGGCATGTGCTTCCAACAGCACACGTGTGGAAATCAGAAACCAAATTTGCGGGTCAGGGTCTTATCTTCTGCTTTGTTTGAGACATGACTCTTGCATTGTTTTCTTTACTGTATAAACCAGGCTGACCAGGCTTTGAACCTCTGCAGGTTCCACTCTCTATCCCCTCCATCTTGTGAGGAGTGCTGGAATTTCAGACATGTGGTGCTGTGTCTGTTTACGTGGGTCCTGGGGCTTCAGATTACACTTTCGTAGCAAACACTAACTACTTAGACTTCCCCTAGCCTGGTAGAAATATTTAGATAAAAGGAACATTCATTTTCAAATTCTTAATTTTGATATTAAGTTCAAGATACTGGCCATGTGGCCATTAGAAATATTCTCACTTCTCCCAGTTACCAAACCTTACTGTGATTTAGTTGTATGACCACATGTCAGCTGATGGCATTGTCTGACTGGTTTCTTTCTCTTTTATTTTTTTCTACCTCGGTCATAGGAATCTTTCAAAGTATAAGTCTTTACTCTTAGCTACAGTAGGATGAAATAGAGAGCTGGGCATTCAGTTCCAGCTACTGACTGACCCAGGGGAATCACAGATTCAAGGTCAGTCTGAACTATAGAGTGAGTTAAAGGCCAGCTTAGGTAACTTACTGAAACAATGAATGAAAAATAAATAAACTAAGGTGGTTGGAATATAGTTCAGGGTAGAGTATTGGCGTAACAAGAGTAAATATTGTAGAGTAATGTTTTTTATACCCTGTGAATGTGTCACTAGGTTTAGCTTAATAAAAAAAAATTAATGACCAAATCTAGGCAGGACTTTGAAGGCAGAGAGGATGCTGGGAAGACAGGCAAAATCGGGGAACTCCATAAGACACCCAGTAAGCAGGATAGAAAGTACGTAGTTGAAGTAAATGAGCCTTGGGGCAACACATGCATTACTAGAAATGAGTTGATTTAAGGTATAAGAGCTAGCTAAGAAACAAATCTAAGCTATCGAGTTAGCTTTTATAATTAATAATAAATCTCTTTGTGTTATTTGGGAGCTGACAGTCCCAACCGAAACACACACACACACACACATTAGAGATAGATGGACAAGAGGAAAAGAGAAAGGAAGAGAGGAGGAGGGGGGAATAAGTGGAAAGCAAAAAGAGGAAAAGAGGAGAGGACAGGAGAGGAGAGGAGAGAGGAGGAGGGAAGGAGAGAAAAGGGCAGGAGAGAAAAAGAGAAGAGAGGAGATTACAAGTAAAGATAGCATCTTTCTTCATGATAACAAGTAAAGCCTTTTTTATTTTTCCACGTGAACCTGCTCTATTAATTTGCTGTCAGCCTCATTCTTGCCTGTGGTATTGATGGATTTGGTTCATGCTTGCCTTAAATACAGCCCCTTGGCATTAGAGAAAACAGCAGGACTCATAGGGCACTTTTGCCACTCTTCTCTCATCAAGGACCACGATCTCCTCACTTTGGGGTTCTCCCTCTGCGCTGGGGATGGGCAGGAAAAGTATTGAGCAGATTCATGTGTCACAGAGTCTGATACCATCAGCTCTTTTGTTCAGTCAAGAGAGGCAGTTAGTCCAAGATATCTGGTGCCTGTCCTGTTTAAGGAAAATTAAGACTTAAAGTTGGTGAAAGAAAATGGATTTATTTACAATTTAGCCAAATGGGAGAAGAAGTCCCACTATCTCTCTTTTTGTCCTTATGTACTTGCTATTTTATAGAAAAGAGTGAAACAAAGCCTGAGCTGTGAGTACTCTTTCTGGGAGGCCAGACGTTCCATTGGCTGGGCCTATTCAGGTCTTCCCTTCTTCTAGCCGAGTGTTCTTAGGAGTTACCCACCTCCTTTTGTTTGTATTTAGATCTCCTTGTGTCACCCTGTCTGACCTGGATCTTGTTTTGTGGACCTGGCTTGCCTCAAACTTATGTTGATGTTTGCCTTGGCCTCTCAAATGCTGTGCATCACCTCCCTGATTTGGGGGTCTGTTGAATCATGAACTCTATTTCAATGCATAACCAAAGAAAGGGAAACAAATATTTTAGCCTCTCCCTTTATACTACCTTTCTCTCTACAGGCCCGAATCATAAGATCATAGTTACAAAACACATGGACTGATTGACCACGTTGCTATCATACCTACCATGAAAACCCTCTTTATTTGAGTTTTTAATTCCCTGCAGGTAATTCTAAATGTACAGTTTATAAGAAATGCATTTTTTAAAATATGTATTTATTTATTTTAAGAATTTTTTTTAAAAAAAGAATGTGATTCCTCTATCTGCATGTACAACTTTATGCCAGAAGAGGGCATCAGATCCCACTAGAGATGGCTGTGAGCCACCATGGGTTTGCTGGGAATTGAATTCAGGACCTCAGGAAGAGCTGCCAGTGTTCTTAACTGCTGAGCCATCTCTCCAGCCCCACAAAATGCATTTGCATGATTTGTTCTCTTTAATCTGTTCTTTACTCTTCCTTAAAGCAGCCAGCTGTAGAACTTCACAGTTGGTGTTTCTGTCCCAGGAATCTGAGCATCACTTGAAAACTGTTTAAGCAAATGTATGCTATCAGATGAGCAGAAGCACAGCTGGGAAAACAGACAACTGTCTGTCAGACAACAAGCAAACATGCCATTGCTTGTTTCTGGTTGTCTCTTGCTCCACTGTAAAAGCCAAGAGAGCAAGTCCAGCCTAGCCTGCTAGAAAAAGGCAAGAACAGAGAAGTCAAAAGACCTTAGTTGTCCTGACTGGTGTCCTTATGGACAGATACATACGTATGTAAGGGAACCCAGGCAATACCAGAGCTGTCTAGCCAAGTCCACCTGAGCACATCAAAATAGCTAACAAGATCAAAACACATGCTTACTCTTTAATACTATAGACGTTAAGGCAATTTTTCATAGATTATATTTGCAGCAATAAAAATGATAATAATGGAAACATTTCCATGTATATTTAGAATTTCTTAAAAAAAATCAAGTCCTAAACTTGATTTTTCAGGGGAAACAAGAAATGATCCAGTAGACAGGGACCAAGTGTTCAAAACATGAGCCTGTGAGTGACACCTCCTATTCAGACCGTTATATTAGATTTGCTTAGAGTCTTCCATAGTGTCTGCAATAGATTGAAGAATTACTCATAAATGTTGCTATAAAGGAAGGTCCAGATAATTTCCTGATTCCTAAATCATCAGACTATTCCTAGATAAAAGTCATTTTGTTTCTGGCAAGTTTCTTTGGAAAGTATGAAAGATTAATCTGACCTCAGATAAGCCCCCGGCTGTGATGGTCAGTCTCAGTGGTAAACTTGACTGGAACTGGAATAAACTAAAAGGAAAGACACTGGACACCCCTATGAGAGATTTTCTTCATCAGATTATTTGTAGTAGGACAACTCACCTTAAATATGATTCTTCCCATGGGCAGCCCACTTCTAAGAAAGTGGAAAAAAGGGACTGTGCTTTTTTGCCTGTTTGCCTTCACTCTGTTGGCAAGTTCATCTACCTTTTATTGCTGTGTTCTTTTCTTGATGTCAGAACCCAGCTTCTTCACCTGGGCTGAAGACCAGTGACTTTTTGAGGATTCTGCAGGTAGGACCAGATTGGTACTTTTAAGGCCCAAAGCTTCAGTGATCGGGTCTTCAAACTTCCCAGAATGAGATAGTTATCATTTGACAACCCAGTCTAAAAGAAACCAATGAAACTTTTCTTTCTCTTTCTCCCTTACCTCTCTCCCCACCCACACATACTCACACATACTATGTTACTCTATGGAACTATAATCCATCAGCTCATGAACTCTTAGTTACCCGTTGAATTATTCATGGCAGTGTGAGAAGCCATATAACTTTAGAGTGCATGTGTATATTACTATATTTCTTATACAGGGAGGAAGCAGCAGTCATTTCTGTTCATTTTTTAGTTATTTGTTTTGACTATTAATCTACATATTTCAATACATGTAAAAAAACAAAACAAATAGTAAAGCCTACCTTTATCCCTTTTTCTGTTTAAAACAAATAATAAGTTTATGAGATAGGTGGGGATTCAGAAGTTTATTGAATAACGCTTCTCACTTGATCGCCGAGGCTTCTAAGAATGGCAGTCCTTTAGAAAGCAGACCCAGCAGACTGGAATAATACGCTTAAGAGCCAGAACATGACCGAGGAGGGTGAAATTCAGTTGTTGTTTTTCCTGTTTTTCCCCAATTACACCTGTGTTCATAGCCTAACCGTTCTCCTCTATGCCTGACTTTCTTCATCTGTCATTTAGGGACACTAATAGCCATCTTTTCTTGGACAAGATTTTTGAAAGACGATGGTCATCCCTCTTGTTAATAACCCTGTCTCACTCTTACAGCCCAGCACTCAAATAGACAAAATGATCAGACCTCGCTTGACATTAGTGTAACCCTATGAGCCAGTCTGCTTGCTTTTATGTCTGACCTTCATGGCCTCTGATACCTGATGAAATTCCACCTTTTGACCACTGGCCCAGGTCATTTAGCCCAGCCCAAAAGTGGGCCCTGCAGACATGACACACAGCAGGCTCTTTGACTGATCCAGCTGGGGCGGTTCCAGGTTCCTTTTGTGCCAGATGGAAAATGAAATCTCTGCTGTCCCAGGTCTAGGGAAGCTCAGCATTAGGGAGGGATCAGCAGTTTCCCTACCTTTCCCTAAATTCATATTGAGTCTGAACAGCTGCATTAAAGCCTTGGTCATCCAGCACTAACCATAAACATTCTCAAAGCCTCTTGGCTTTGAACACTTGAACTGTAATGGAAACTTTATAATTTTATGTCTGCTTGGCTGAAATCCACTTTTCGGAGAGAGGAGAGTGTGATTGTCTTTTGGGTGATTTCACCGGCACCAAATCTTTTCATGCCCACCCAAGGTTTAGGATGGAATCTGAAGAAAGAATCTTGCTTTCCGTGCTCCGTCAACACGAGACGTACAGATTTCCATGACAGCAGCCTGTGCTTCAAAATCTCCTGGGCCCCATTTCTGTTTTCATTTTCCTGTAGATTGAAATGGTTGTAGTGCAGAAAACAATAGTCGGGATAATACCATAATCCTCTTGGCTCCCCCATGTGCACACTCACAGACCCATGACTTCCATCCTTATGCAGTGGGTAAACAAAGGACCCCACGCTCTGCTGCCTATCCCTTAGGAATTAAAAGCAAATGTATATGCTAGAATATTCCTGGAGATTAAGTTATTTGAAAGGCATTTCATTTTGTAATCACGCAAATGCATCTGCTCTTGTTTTCCAGGCTAGTAACCCGATCTCAAAGTGCCAATAAATCATTCTCTTCCCTTTCTTCTTCAACACTGCAACAATCTCTCCCCTTACTCCTTGCCCTTTGATGCATAAGATGGGATGGCTAAGTAATAAGGCATTGGAAAGCCACAGCTAGCAGGGGTCATTTTTCACTCATTGTTCTGCTGCCGCTCTGCCTTTTCCTGACTTGACTTGGTTAAGGAAGGGGGAGGGAGAAGGGTTGATGAGAAGGTCAGTCTATTGTGTTGCCTCTTGATTCTGTGTTTGCCCTTCCTAAGCCAGTTCACACTCCAAATCACTCAGACACAGTACACATTCTTCTTCTATAAAATCTAGTTTTAAGGAGCAGTCTTGGCCACTGGGGAGACAACACCAAGTAATTACAAGAGTTCAATAGGTAAAAGAACCAATGGCTGGGGGTTTTAAATAGGACAGCCCAGGAGAAGATAGTTTTATTATTAATGGTGATCATCTAAAACGAATAATTCAGCCTCCTTTCTTTGAGATAGATTAGGAATATTATACATGATATGAGGACGTGCCTTTTTTAATTAATAAGCTTCCCATCACTTATGGTTGTTTCTGGTTTACTAAATAGAAATGGGTATTTTAAATGCTGACCTTAACATTACATGAGCAAATACTAAAAGGAAGAGAATTAAAAGCTACAGTGCACAGTTAGAATTCACTTGAATGAGCTGAGGACACAATGATACATTACACCCAGAGGTAGAATTAGCCTTTCATGGCCCAGCCCAAATATGGACACTGCAGACATCACACACAGCAGGCACATATCTAATTATTTGAAGATCTGAAAATTAGAATTGCTACACAGTTCCCAATTTTTGTAGTAATAAAATGTGATTTTTAAGTCTTTAAGTTCATTTTGGGCCCCAGCACTCGAAAACATTAATTGAGCTGGCTTAGAAGTGTGGCATGTGTGAAAGTTAACCATAATGAGGACTGAAACATAATCCGTTATCATAGATAAATGTTAAGGAAATGTAAGGTGATGGAAATGATTGCTGTATTTAGAATTGTTGATTATAGGTAGCTAGAGATTTTTAGACAAAATATCACTCAGAAGCAAAAGAAGTCATTATGTTTTCAAAATGAATTTATTTAATTGGGTAAATGGTACAATCTCTATGATCTTATTGTAAAGTAATCCACAATCTGACAATTTCAGAAGTCATTAACTCAAGCTAACGTCTCCAGGATCACACAGGCCTGCTGAGGAATACTTCAGTTCACAGCTTACCTAGCATTTGCTGGCATGCTGCTGAGTGAGGCTATCAGAAATCAAGGCTCCAGATAAAGCCTTTTCATACACTGTAACTACAGGAGACCTGCACGCCCAAGGGATTTCCTTTCTGATGACCATTTTTTCAATATCAGACACACGTCTTTACCAAAACGTTGTTTACTCTTATCTATTCTGTGACTTAGAGTGGTATTGGATTTTGAATAGTTTTGCTTTGTTATTCCATGTTTTACATAGCCTGTTTGTTTCAGAAAAGGCAAGATTATCCATATCCTTTAATTAATAATTAAGCTTTTGCTTCAAACCATGATCTGAATTCTGATTCTTTTCTAATTCTGTTTGGGAGGATTATTTTTAAAGAAGATTTATTGGTTTTATGCATAGGCTTATGTGCGTCTGCGTTAGATATTTGCACCACACATGTTTGGGTACCTTTGGAGGTCGAAACAGGAAATCATATCCTCTTGAATCTGATTTACAAGTGCTATTTGAGGCTCTTTCTATTCCTTACAATTCGATCTTACATCAATATCACCTACGCCTTATTTCACTCACCAGTATTTGAAGAATAAGGCAAAGTCTGAAGCTAACCATTCTTCTTCCAATGACCCATACTAGGATTATTATGCATTTTTGTATTCCTCAACTTAGAACAATATGTGGACTCATAATTGATGAGTGATATCTACTAACTACTTCTTCTTACCATGACCAAAATTTTAAGTTAAATTCTTAGCCAGCATGTTTAACAAAGTCATCCTTGTCATAAGAGGGCACAGAAGAAACATACAAAGGAAGATTTGTTAAAATTACTTCAAACTTCGCAATGGAGATTCTAAGAGCCTGAAGGGCTTGGTCAGTTTTGCTGCAGACCACAGATACCCAGCAAAACTTTCAATTATTATAGATGGAGAAAATAATATATTCCATGATAAAGTGAAATTTAAACAACATGTATTTACAAATGCAATTCTAAAGAAGGTGCTAAAAGGAAAACTCCAACTGAGAGACGTTAACCACACCATGAAAACAAATAAGCTCAAGAAAGAAAACCAAAAAAGGGGAAGCATGAGTGGAGTAGGTACACACATGCATGCACATACCCTCCTCCCATATAACAAATGTTATAAATCAAACGGACCTAAAATATATTTATAGACCATTTCACCCTAACACAAAAGAATATAATTTCTTCTCAGCATACACACACACACACACACACCACTACCCCCACCATCATCACCACCATCAATACCAGCATCACAACCAATGACAACCATAAAATGACAGGAACAATAATCATTGCTATCTCTCAATATCAATGGTCTTTATTCTGCAATAAAAAGACGCATACTGAGTAAGTGTGAAAACAGGATTCATACTTCTGATGTATCCAAGAAACACGCATCAATATAAAGGACAGATATTATTAGGCTAAAGTGTTAGAAAAAGATATTCTAAGCAAACATACCTAAGAAGCAAGCTGATATAGTCATTTTTATATCTAACAAAATGGAATGCAAGCTAAAACTAATCAAAAGAGATGTGGGCACACTGCATACTCATCAAAGGAAAAAAATCTACCAAGATGATGTTTCAATGTTTAACATCTATGTCTCAAACACAAGGGCACCCAATTTTGTAAATGAACATGCTACAGCTTAAATTACATATGGATGCTTACACATTGGTAGTGGAACACTTCAATAACAAACTTCTCTTACCAAGAAACAGGTCATTCAGAGAAAAACTAAACATGTGTGGTGCAAATATCACCCTAACACAAAAGAATATAATTTCTTCTCAGAATATCATGGAGCTTTCTCCAAAATTGATCATATGTCAGACAAAAAATGTTTGAACAATACAAAAAAATTGAAATAACTCCCTACATAATATCAGATCACCATGGATTAAAACTGTATATCAACAGAAACAAATAAAAGAAAGCTTATGAACTCATTTAAACTGAACATCCCTCTATTGAATGAAACTGGGTCAATACCAAAATAAAAAAGAAATTAAAGAATTCAAAATATACAGCATACCCAAACTTATGGAACACAGTGAAAGTATAAGAGAAAAGTTCACTGTACTAAGTGTATATATAAAAAATTGGAGAGGTTTCATTATTAATAACACATCTGAAAGCTCTAGAATACCCCCTTTAAAAAAGCACACCCAAGAGGAGTAGATGGCAAAACAATAATCAAACTGGAGACTGAAATTAATAAACAAAACTAATTAAAAGAAAGTTAGATAATATCAAAATTAATAAAATCAGAAATATAAAGGGGGCATAACAAAAGACACAGAGGGAATCCAGAGAATCATAAAGACATATTTTAAAATCCTGTATTCTGGATGGCAGTCTACATAATGGGAAAACATTTTTACCAACTCCACATCTGATAGAGGTCTAATATCCAAACTATATAAAGAACTCAAGAAACTGGTATAAAAAAAATAATACAGTGAAAAACTGGGCATAGATCTAATCAGACAACTCCCAGAAGAAGAGTCTCTAATGACAGAGAAACAGTTAAGGGGTCAAAATCCCTAATTATGGGGGAAATGTAAATCAAAACTGATTGAGATTCTATCTTACGACTGTCAAGATGCCTAAGATCAATGACACACGTCATACATAGCTCACGCTGGTGAGGATGTGGAGTGAGGGGAACACTCCTCCATTGCTGGTGGTAGGGCAAATTGTACAGAAACTGTGTAAATCAGTATTCCAGTTTTTCAGAAATCTGGGAATCAATCAAATTTAAGACTCAATTATACTACTCTTGGGATATACACAAAGGACATCCCATCCTACCACAAGGACTCTTGATCAGCTATGTTCATACTGGTTTTATTCATATTAAAACTGGAAAAAATCTAGATATTCCTCACAGAAAAAAAATGGATGATGTAATTGTGCTACATTAATACAATGGAGTATTACCCAGGCTTTTCAACAAATGACATTATAAAATCTGCAGGCAAATGGGTGCAACTAGAAAAACTTTAGACTGAGTAAGGTAACCATACTCAGGAAGACAAATATGGTATGTATCCACTTATAAGTGAATATTAGCTGTTAAGTAAATGATAATCATGCTACAATGTGCAGACCTAGAGAGATTCGGTAAAGAGAAGGGCTCTAGGAGGACACATGGGTCTTCCAGGGAAGGGGAAATAGAATAGATTTGATGGTAGACACGGGGCAATTAGGGAGTGGAGGAGAAAGGATCAGGAGAGGGATAGTGGATCAAGAGAATGAGTGCTGGAGGGATGGTTGGAAATTGGCAGCACCTTTAGGGGATGGTGTGGAAACCTAGTTCAGTGAAACTTTCTAGAATCCTAAGGGCAATTCTAGTAATGAGTACAAGTAATGAAGGGTATGAAATCTGAGCTGCCACCTCTTTTAGCAAGGCCAGGCTCCAATTGATGGGACTGAGCTGCATTTGGTTGAGTTGTTGGTCAGTTGGGTCCCATGGAGATCCCCAAACTTCTCAGGCTGATGTTAGGACACAGGAGTATTCTCTGCAAACTGACAGCTCAATGTCATTGCTGAAGACAACAGCCACACAGCTCATTGAGTATGGAGAAGGTCAAGCAGGTAACTGCATGAAGCCTTCAGTCCTATGTCTCTTTGGGTGTGCAAGGTACTCTACAGTCTATCAAAACAGAAATGTGGACACCCATGCAGCCACAAAACCTTTGCCCTACAATCTGTCCTGCTTGCAAGATGGGCAAAATGTTAGGGCAATAGTGGCATCGAGCTTGTGAGGGTGACCAACCATTGTCTGATTTAACGAGGGGTCTGCTCCACAAGGGAGAGCACATGCCTGACTCTGCTTTGATGACCAGAAACCGGAGACTGAATAGCCCATAGAACCAAATGTCACTAGTTAAAAAAAAAAAAAAAAAAAAAAAACTTAATGAATTTGTTCCCAATGACATTCTACTCTACTCCTAGATCAGTGCCTCATCCAGTCATCATCTGAGAGGCTTCCTCCAGCAATAGATGGGAGAGAATGCAGAAATCTACAGTCATTGTGAGGGGAAGAGAATCTAAATTGGAGATCTCTTTTAGGTCCCTCTTCTCAGAGTTTGAGAAAACCTGTGGAAGATGGAGAAGAAAGATTATAGGAATCAGAGGGGATGGAGTATACAAGGAGAACGTGGGTAGCCCACTGAAACAGCTAACCAGGGCTCACAGAGACTGAAGTAGCAATTGCTGAACTTCCAGGGTCTCTCCTAGGTCCTCCGCATACATGTTAAGGCTGTTAGCTGAGTGGTTTTTTTTTTAATGGGACTCCTAACTGTGGGAGCAAATGTGTCTTTGACTATTTTGCCTGTTCTTGGGACTCCTTTCTTCCTACTGGATTGTCATTGTCCAGCCTTGGTGTGAGGGCTTATGCCTGATCTTACTGTGTTTTATTTTTGTGGTGTTTCATTGATGTCTCTTGGAGGCTTATTGTTTTCTGAAGGGAACAGGTGGGGAAGTAGATACTGGTTAGCGTGGAGGTTGAGAGGGAACTGGGAGGAGTGGAGAGAGGAGAAACTGTGCTTGGAATGTAGTGTATGAGAGACGAATCTATTTTCAATTAAAAAAATAAACACAGTAAATATCAGAGCTGGGGAGGTGACTCAGTGTATAAGAGTGCTTGCTGAATAGACATGGGGATCTGATTTCTAACCCCAGAACCAGTACACAAGAGTGCATATATCATGTACCTCAGCACTTAAGTGTTGAAGTGCTGCCTGAGGAGGTTCCCAGTCTCAGCAGTTTGTTCAAGGTGGCTTTTCATACTCTGTATCTCAGTTTTTCTATGAATAGAACAAAACTGATCGTGTGTAAACTTCAGAAAAATACCCTTAGGATCATTTTATTTTTTGATGGCATTAGTGACTTCAAACAGTTAAACATTAATATTCTAATGGATCAGGAAATAGAGAAGCAGAATATCAGATAATCAAGTAGAACTTTCTAATATGATGCAAGTAAATTAATTGGAGTGCCCATTGCCAAGATCTCCTAAAAAACACCTCTGTTGGAAACAGCTCCAAGAAGACCCTGCTCCATCCTCCTACCAAACACTTTATATCATCAGATTGCATGCTCGCCATTGTGTTAATAAAGAAATTCCATCATCAACTGTTAGAATCTTTTTATTTCTAAAATTTCTAAGTAGAAATACAATGAAACTTTATAGAGCAGAACCTATACTGTGAGGGAGCAAAAACCCTATCCTTTCCTGCATCTTCCCACTCAGCTGCCTTATTGCTTAAACAGAAATATAGAAATAGTATGGAAGGTCAGAAGAAGGTGTGAATGCAAAGACTTTCAGAGGAAGAAAGCATGAAGCAAACACACTCCTCTCTCTCTCTCTCTCTCTCTCTCTCTCTCTCTCTCTCTCTCTCTCTCTCAAAATGTACTGGTCAGTCCTTAATCAACTAAAATTCAGGTAAACAGTGAAAGGGTACCCTGGAACAACACTTGAATGTGTATGACTGTGAGCTTAGGGAGCCTGGTCAGTGCCTACTTACCATGCCCGAAAGTACATTAGCCCTTGGGTCCTCTTTGGAGCCCTGCAGCAAAGTCAGTGGGGAGCTTTGTGTAAATAGAGAACAAAGACCTGGGTTCACTTTATTCATCATTTTGCATTCAGTCACCTGCCTGTGGGTTTTAATCTCTCTCTCCTATACTTGGGAGACATTAAAGCTTGCTTAGGATCCTTGTTCATTACTCTTCCTTGGGATATCTTGGTGATTTTCAAGAGTTCATATTGGTAATTGTTCCCACTCCCAGAAAGTCTTATGAGCTAATAAATGATGCCTGAAGCTGGCATTGTTCAGGGCCTACAATATGTTCCCAGATCAGTAATATGAAGTCAATGAGAGAGCAATGAGAATGAAGAAGAGGTGAGAATTCTAATGTAATCTCGTGACTGACTTGGTGAAAGAAGTTTAGAACAAACAACATTAGAACTTCATTTTCAATTCTAGCTGATGCAAAATCCAATGGATTTGTTTTCACATGCTGCAGGGAACATACAGTTTTGTTATAACTCTCTTAATGTTCTGGCTTTTGGTTGAATATTCATTCTTTTTTTTTTTTTTTTTTTGCCTAGGGGTTTTGTTTAGCTTAGAGTAAATGAAACGCAGAGCTCAAAGGCTCAGTTAAATTGAGCTTGAAAATAGGAACCCATGACTCTCTGGTGAATGCTGAATAAGAAGAATATCTGTGTTTCACTTCAGTGAGATTCTTTCTCTTCTCTTTGATTTCAGAATTTTAAAATAATAAACTTAGGAAATTATAAATCATTATACATATTGCTTTCTTAAAAACTAATACACTTTAATAGTTGAGATTCCACTGACTAGATGGCAGGGAGATGCCCTCAATCCCACACTCCCATCCAGCTGGCCAACACAAAAATGTTACACTTGCTGACGATAATCATCAGCCTTGTGCCAGCCAACACCATTGGCATGAAACCATGGCTTCAAGGGAAATGGATGAGGCATGACTCCTTCTTTGTTTTTGCCTTCTTGACTCATTTTAGGCTCAATCCAAGGTTGGAGCAGTTCAGAGAAGTGCAAACTTCCGACAGCTTCAGAAAAACTCATGCCAGAGGCATTTGTTTAAGACTTAAGTGAAATTCAGTGGATATACCCAGCAGCCCTTGCAATAGTTCAGCTTCTTGCTCTACATCCTGTAGAAAAGTCTACTAATAAAGAAGCAGTTACGAATGGCAAGGATGGTTTCCTTGTAAACTCAGATCCGGGGTCCATAAGAAACATTTTTAGAAAGTGATAATGGGGACTGGCTGGCATTTGAATATTTCTCTCTGCTTATAGACTTTATTTCTGCTTTATCATAAGCCTTGATAATTACATTTTGTATATCTTTTGAGGCTCTGAGACTGACAAGGAAATGGGAAACTCCCAACAAGTCTTGAGCAGCTTCCTTGGCTGAAGGTATGCAGATATTTCTCCTCGCTGCAGTAATCATGTACAGTAACATCGAGCAGCATGTTTTTATCTCTTCTTGTTGAAAGATTTCCTTTGTAGCAAACATTTTCTGTAGATATAGCATAGATTCTTCTTAATGTATCTTTTCTAGGAAAATATGAAAATTGATTAAACCAATATGATTTTGCATCCATTTGGTATTTTAAATTTTAACAAAGAAAATAAATACACTTACAAATATTTACCTGGCTTAGAACATATACTTATATCACAGGATTATATCACCTTTCTCTTATTCTTTCCTCTGTGTACGTGTGTAAGAGTATTTGTATGTGTCTGTGTGTGCTTAGGTGAAGGCACATGAATGTAGAGGCCAGACGTTGATCTCGTGTCTTCCTCAGTCACTTATCTAGGATTTCTATTTTTCTCTGTTTTTATATTCATTTCTTTTGTGTGCTTTTTTTTTAACTATACAGACTTGGAATTCTAGCAAGATGTTGAACAGAATTCGTAACAGGCCTGGATTGACCCCAAAACAGGGCTATCTACAGTCAGGACTAATGAAGGAGCAACTTCTACTTAATCACAATATAACATGTAGTAAATTTTTGAATTTTTAGTTTACTTTAATTTTTATTCTTTTTTCTACTTTTATTGCTTCTCTTTGGATTTCACATCATGTATCCTGATCCTGCTTATCTCTGTCCCCACCCCCTGTGTCCCTGCATCTGCCTTCCACCCTTACAATCACCCCCCCAAAAAAAATTAAAAGAAAAACCAAAAACCACAAACAAAAACAGCAAAATAAAAAATCAAACAAAAGAAAATGGTGGAAGCTTTACTATGGCTTGATGTAGTGTGACACTGTTAACCCTTTAGTCCTTTCATCCTTGCAAGTATTCATGGCCATGGGTCATTGGTCTGGTTCAAGGCCACTGGCATCTGCTTCACATCTACAATGGGGTCTCACTGCGGCTCCCCTGGGATATCTTCTTGATGTTCTGCGTCGTGAGGATCCTACAGTTTTAGATCTGTAGGTTTGTACCCTTCACATGCTCGTATACTTTATAGTCCAGATGGCTGCTAGTTGAGTCCTGCCTGTGGCAGCCACATGCAATGGCAGGGAGCTGTTGCTGTCCAGGTTTATTCTTTAAGACAGCATCTTGAACTGAACCTGCAGCCCTACCTGTTAGCTAGAGTGAATGGTCTAGAAGCCACAAGGAGCCTCCCAGCTTTGCCTTTGCCCCTCCAGAGGCACGAAAAATTATCCCTGACTTTCAATATATTGTCTGTTTTTTCTTATCCTCATATTAGAGTCCATTATTTGATTTCTAAAATTAGCATATAATTAGGCTCCTTTACTAAGAATAGTACGGGTCAGGGAAATACTGAAGAGATAGCTCAGTCAATCAACACTTGCCTTGCAAATATGATGGCATAAATTTAGTCAGTGATTTACTTATAGCTCATATCTCCAGGGCTACTGTCTTAGTTAATTTATGAATCTGTGAGAGTACTCAGACAAAGAATACCTTAGGAAAGAAAGTTTATTTTGGTCTACCATTCCAGAAGGAATAGAGCCCATTACAACAGGGAAGACATGACAACAAAAGCAAGAGGTACACCCGGTTGTCCGGTCACATTTCATTCACACACAGGAAGCAGAAAGAGAACAAGATGCCTAGTCAAGCTGTAAAACCCCAAAAGTTGCCCACAGTGACACATTTCCTTTGGCAAAATTCCGTGGTGAATCTGATAGAAGCAATATGACCTCAGAGATCACGTACTTTAGGGGATTGGATGTAAATCAGTTGACATATTGGAAGCAGGATTCAGTCACCAGCACCACATAATCTGGGCATTGTGAAACCTGCCTATCATTAACAAAATAGAGAAGTAGAGGCAAGTGGATCTATCAGAAGTTCAAGACTATACTCAGCTGTATAGTAGACATTACACACACACATACTTTTTATTAAATGTGTTAGGGTGTTCAAAGTTCTACTGATTCTTGATGAACTGATTAGCCTTTCAAGATTTTTTCCTTTAAGAGACTACATACTACTTGCTGATTGATAAAAGCTGTGATAGCTAATCTCAATTATCAGCTTGCTGAGATCTAGGATATTCTGAGAGTAAGGCCTCTTCCCGTGACTGTGACCAATTGTCTTGATTAGGTTAATTGAGGCAGCAGACTCACTCATTATCAGTGGTTTCAGTCCGTGGGACAGGACCCTGAGCTGTATATAAAAGGAGAGAACGAACTGCGCACAGCTGTCCTTTGTTCTATGATTGTGATTGCACTGTGCCTGGCTTATCAAGTCCTAGCTGCTCTCACTTCTCCATCGTGAGTGTTGAATGGGGAGGCAAAATAGGCCTTGTCTCCTCTAAGTGAGTTTTGTCGGAACATTTTATCAAGACTACAGGAGAAAGTAATGAAGACAAAAGCAATGTACATTATTTCAATTTGTGTAAAGCTGCTTCTGTAGTTTCTTCCCAGGGTAGAAGGAGTGAAAAATGGATAATGAAAATATGTTACAGTTACATGATAGAATATTAATCACTGGTAAAAATGAATAAAATACTGATGTACATTATAGGAGTAAATCTTGAGAATATATATATATATATATATATATATAATCACCAGCAAATGCTACTTATTGTATTATTCCACTTATATGATGTACTCAGATATACAGAGACAGAAAGTAGATTATCCGTTGGCAAAGGTTGTGGGCGATCAATGATAATTGATTGCTAATAAGTAAGGGATTTTGGAGGGTCAAGGGTGGGTGGTCTTGGTTAGAGGATAGCTTGTTGATAGGTTTCTACCCTAATCTTTACTTCCAAAGTGAATTTGCCTATCAACTTGAACAGAGGGGCATACCATTCCTCTTTGGCCCCATGCAGTTAAAATCCTTGGAGAAACAGGCTTCCTAATTTACAGAAACTTTTTCTACAAATAAACATTTCCAAGGCATTGCTGAACAGTTCTTACTCACTGGGTACTCAGCGTATACCTTTTGTAAAGTTCTTTAAGGATTTGGTATTCAAAGTGTAGTGCCAGGGTCATACAGCCACCTCCTGGGACCAAGTTGCAGATGTGCATTCTGGGCCTAACTTAGGCCTACTGAGTCTGACCTATGGAGCCATTGTGATTCAGGATTAGGTTGCTCCTCTGCTTGGCACAGTGTGGAATGTATTACAGAATAGGAGACTTGATACAAATACCTAAATTCTGGTGCTGTCCAAAGAGAGCCATGCAAAATGGAGCAAGTCCTATGAAACACGTAAGCTTCATTTTCCACATCAGCCATTCTGCTCATTAGCACCTTCATCAGTTTTGTTCTGACCCTAAACGTCACTAGGGAAATGTGATGTGGGCAACATTATAGGTGGTAGATGGAAGAGCCGGGCACTTCCAACTGTAGGTCACAGACTTTGAAACTCTAGTGTCAAGGACGTTCGCAAAAGCACCTGGAAGGCAGCCAGACCTCACGGAGACTTGCTGCCCTAGGATTTATTGGCCCATTAACTTCTGTGGATCTTCATGCATCTAGTGGCTAGCCAGGGGACCTATCTATTGAAAGTCAGGGAGGGAAAACAATGTCAGTCATAAAAGGCTTAATACTCAGGAGCTAGAGTGACAAAGCCAGGCAAGGAAATACTGGCCACTTCTCATTTGCTAAAGGAGTTTGAGGGATGCTCAAGTCACTACTTTCTCCAGCTCTGGGGACTTCTATCCAGGCTCAAGGACAGAATGGAGATTTTGCTATCACCGTCAAAAGGTTCCGGAAACATTTTCAGAATGCACTGTGAAAAGAGAACTTCCTCTGGCTCTTTTTCTCTGGTCACACATCCTGACTAACATGAGTTTTATTTTTGGCAATCGTTTCTCTCTGTTGACAGAAATGGATTTGGCGACCCCAGGCAGCCTGCAGCAAGATCATGAGCCAAGACACACAGGCCCTTTGACTCCTCCTAGCTTCACATGATTGTAGTTTTTGACTGTGAGCCCTGGCAGCCTTCATAATAATTATGGTTGTTATGTCAATTTATTGTTAAACTTTGGAAAACAAGTTCTTATAAAGATATATATTTCATGATAGGACAAGTGGTTAATTAATTTTCTGGACAGAAGAGAAAACGGAAAATGAGGAGTAATGTCTGAGGCATAGCCCTTTGTAATGCAGAAGCCCCTGACCTGATAGGTAACCTTTCCCATGTCTGGCTCTCTGAGTTGTTTTTCAGGTTATTTGGACCCCATGATCCCATGAATGTGAAAAAATACACCAACGTGACCCAAAATCTACTGGTGATTTTCCTCACCTGGTTTTAATTATAGTCACTGAAAGCAAAAAAAAAAGTAATAGCCTGAATACGGGCTCGTTTTATCATTTTTTCATCATTTACACTATTAATTTGTTTTGACATTCCAATTCATTAAACATGTCTGTGGACAGATAGCTAAGGAGGAAAAGGAACCTTCCTAGAACCCACTTGACTATTTCTGGCCTCTTTCTCTTGAGGACTTTGAGACCCTGTCAGCATTTTTCCAGATTTGTCCAGACCAGAAGCCTAGTGTATGTGCAGGTTCTGGAAAATTCCACAAGGGAGAGGCCACGGTGTCCTATATCTCGCATTCCACAGCACTGTTTCCAGCTGCATGTTTCCAGCTTCACTTAACACTTGCCACTGCCAGGGGTGTGAAGAAGTGGCTTCTCTGACCAAACAGCATCATCACTTCTTAGTCTCCTGTATTCATGTGGACAGGCGCATCATTCTGGGCTCAGGAACATGAGAAGACATCAGAAGGGATGACAAGACAATGTGAAAACATGCCTCTACCATCTTCCAGATGTGAAAAGAAGTAGCCAGATTCACAGCTCTTCTTCACATAGAACCTTGACTAAACCTAACTGGCAAGCAGTTAGTTCTCTAGGCCCTGAGCCCTGAAGTCAGATTCCCCTCTTTTACTCTGTGTCTGAGCTAATTTCCTCATCTCGAGAAGATGCCACAATTACTTCTAATCATAAACCATCTGACAATGGCAGGATATAAGTTAGTTCATCTGTCCAAAGACAAAACTAGAGCAACATTATTTGAATGAATCTACTTTTATTTACATTTGTGATTCTAAACATAGGCAACACTCACAGTATGAAACTGAGTGTGTATCTTTGTGAGCAGGCAGAGGACACCGGCTGTCTACAGGTAGGACAGAGCAGAGGTAAGGACTTCCAAGAACTCAGACCATTTCAAGGTTTTTCTCCTTTGAGGTTTGTGGCAGAGGGAACTTACTCTTTCTACAAGCTCAGGTAAATGAGGAGACCACTTCCAAGCAGTTGTCAAAGAGTCTTCTGCTTTATTAAAGTAGATGAAATAATACATTTGAAAAAGGATTCCGTTTCTGAGGTCAGTTTGGTTTTGCTGCATTCCATGTGGGTGACTCCAGTTTTGTCTAAGTCTTCTGGGAACAGTGCTGGGAGCTTAATCCAAAGCATGGTCTCCAGCAACTGGTGTGTGGTTCCACCTTTAGAAATGATGAACAGAGCAGCCTGAAGAATGCCTTCCAGCTGCCAGCCAGGACTTGCTGTAAGAGAGGAACACCTAGCTCCTGCTGAAGTGCTGCTTGCAAACAAGGAGTACGTCGAATCACCACAGCACGTGTGAAGGAGAAATCTACTGAGGACTCATGTACCTAGCTCTCTGCTCTCAATAGGGTTAACCTGGAACACCGTTGTGAACATCCTAACCATTGGTTCTTTGAGATCCTCTTGGGAGACTATTTTGCTTTGTCAACTTTCATACCCGCTAGGAAAAGAACCTTGAAATAAAGAAAACTTTAATTGAGTTGAAGATTTATGTAAGGGAGACAAAAAGTACTACCAGTTAGAACACAGCGTAATAAGTGTTAAAATACAAGCACATGTCTGTTAGATGCTACATTGAAATTCTGTTGAATTTTGGGAGCATTCCGCAAACTCGGGGCTTCTAGTAGCACCCAATGTGTCCAGCTTTTGACAATACAACATGATATGATCATATAAGAAGTTAATGCCTGAGAATAATGCAATTAAGTCACAAAAAGATTGCCAAAAATTCATTTTTGCTTCATTTTTTTTATATTTACAGCTATTCAGTAGCCCACATGGCTGCAAGGTGGCAGCCTGGTAGAAAGAACTTCCTGCAGTGAGAGATGTTTTCTACTTGTATCTGGCTACTTGTTTATTGTGCACTAAAACTGTAGCTAGGATTGATGAAGAACTAAATATATTTTTCCATTTAATTGTGATAACTTATTTGTATCTAAATCGAAGTAACCACATATGTGATGGCTTGTGTAATGGACAGGTCAGTTTTAGGATGTCAGGCACCTGCTAGCATTCCCTATAATTTCTTGGAAGTCATAGAAGCCATCCTCAGCACCACCAATGCCATCCAATGCATCCCCACTACTGTGTGCCTCTAAATAAAAGACCACACAGTTCAGTGTCCCCAGAGTAAAGCTTCATGAACACTAGGTGAATAGGTTTCTGTATTGACCAGCCATGGGATCTTAAAAGTTTATAGCCAAAGGTAGAATGATACTGCCTTGGACCCACTGTTGCCCACTCTCAATCACTTTGTACTTTTTCTTCTCTCTGTAGAACTAACTATTGATGGAATATCCATTCTTCTTCCCTACTGTGACTCACTGAGATGGGATCTCCTGCCCCAGCCCAACTGACAAATCATGGTGACTTGACCTAATGCTCTTGTCCATAAAAGCCTCGAAGGTGAGCAAGAAGGAACCATTTTCTTTTTTGCTGCTGTGTTTCCTATGTCTGGATGTTAAACTTGGAACGGATGCAGTAGTTCTGTGAACTACTGGAGGATTTGAGAAGAAACAATTGCCAGGGATATAGAATAGTTGGTATTGAGATACTAACCCTTAAAATATGCCTAACAGCTTCTCATTTTGTTATGGGAGACACTAAGATGCGTTAGTTTTAAATTGAAAAGAATCAGAATTCATAAATATATGGTACTTTTGGTATAGCTTAGCCGAATCCTTGGCAAAGTTGTGCACAGTTTGGTTTGCTTGCTTATGTGTTTGCTGTTTGTTTTTAGTACTCGGGATCATACCAGGACCCAGTGCATACTGGGCCAGTGCTCTACCCCTGAGCTATCCAAACCTGCCAAACTGTAGGGAGGGGACCCCTGTCAAGGTGAAGAAAGAATCCAGTTCCAAACTTACATGGCAACGTCACACAGTCTTTACTTTGTTTTGCCAGCAGTTGGCCACAGGGCATCTTGACTCCTTCCTGTATGATTTTTTTTATTATTAGCTAACCTTTGGGTTTGTTTACCAATAGCCATCTATCTAATACCATACACCACAGATTTTAGCATTTTATGAAATGTTACCAACGCATATCTTGTGTTTGTTGAGTTCTGCTAGGCAGACATGAGTCTTAGGTACTGGCCCTCCTCCAGGAGACAGAGTAACACAGGGCATGATGAAGACTGCCTTAGACTTTGTTTCAAAATTTTATTCCAAAAGTAAGGAAATTTGCCAGAGGAATAAAGTGGCTTACCAAAGACAGCTGCTCGACGCAGGTAGCAGAAGGAGATGCCCCACAATCTTACTTCAAGACACAAGCCATGAGCCAAAAACTGGTCTTGTGAAGTTACGAAGATTATACTTTCCGCATTTGAGTTTACTAACTTCCAAGATGAACATCATAATATTGCCCTTTAAGGAATTCTTTTTGGAGAGTTGAGGGGGTCATAGTTGTACATACCTGTGTGTTTTCTGTATATGATACTAGGTTAGTCAGCTTTCTCAGCTCACCAAGAAAGCATCAATATGAGAAAGCAAGATCCGTCTTAGCTCAGAGTCCCCGAGAGTTCGGGCTGTTGTCATTTGCACCTGTTGTTTCGTGGATTAGTGAATCTAAGCTTGTAGAAGCCGAGCAGGTAGTGCCATGGTGCTTGCTGTTCTTCAAGAGGAGGGCAGTAAATAGAGGGGGGATAAAGTGGCCAGAATCCCTTACACCTGTAAATGTATAACCCGATGAACTGCTTTCTCCTGCCTAGCTTCTGTGCCGAGTTTCTGACGTCTATAAGTTGTGCCACTGGCTGAGCACCAAGCCTTAAACACATGAGGTTTTGGGGGACATGTAAAGTATAAAACATAACAATAGATGTTTTTCAAGCATTTCTTTCTCTTTCTGTGAAAAACATTCTTGTATGCGCACATGCACATTTGTGTTGTGAGTGCAGAGGCACAAGTGTCATGATCAGAAGAGAGTCTCAGTTACTGACGCCTTCTGACTGGCTTATTTGAGATAGGGTCATTTATTGTTAGCTGCTACAGAAGCCAATGAGCTGCAGGGGTTTCCTCTTATCTCAGCCTTCCATATCTCAATTGGAGCACGGTGAGGACAGACATATACTACCCGGTCTGGTTTCCCATGGGTTCTGGGGATCCGAACGTGAGTCCTCAAATTCACACAGTAAGCACTTTTTCTATGAAGCCATTTCCCAGCCTGGTCTTGCTTTTCTTGATTCTCTATGTGATTACATCATACTAATTAACTCTCTGTCATTTCCTTTGTTAAAACTAGAATATTTGGCTAAGATATAACATTTGGAATAGCAGCTGTCAAATAGGAAATTCTAATGAGGGAAACACATGGTTTGAGCTACCTCACAAGTAAAACTGTAGGTCCAAAGTCAAGTGAAGGTTCTTTATTTCAAAGTTCTATACAAACTGTGTCTTTGCTTTGGCCGCAGTCCCTGAACTTAGAGTCAAAGCAATTTTACTGCAAAACTGAGCCCTGGGAATGTTCTCCCTTGCATTTTGGGGTTTGGTTTTTAAATTAGGGTTAAGTAGCTCCACTCATGGGCATTTCAAATGCCCACTCATGATTGGCATAAGTAGAACCCCAGATACGTGCTCTCAAGGGATACTGTGGGTTCAGTGGCTAATGACAAGTTTTGTGCTGCTGAGATGATGCTATGATGTTTGCAGAGAAATTCAAAAATTTCTGTGAGTTCAAAATAAGTTCATCTCATAAAGTCTGCATGAAAATTTTCATTCCTTCTCTCTGACTCTTGCTGAATTGTTTCAAGCAGAAGGTCAACAGGGTCTTGTTTGTTCCCATTATCTTATCAATCTCTTGCTCTCTGGAGACAAGAGCTTTGAGACAGCACTGGACTGTCATGTGCAATATTAAAGTAATGGCTTGTGAGAGACTTTATTAGAGTTAAGAGACAGAGTTTGTCCTTGTATTTACTAAGTAAAACTCCCACGGGAGAGATGTGAATTAACAAAGTTCCAATAAAACTTTTGAGTATTCCTCCTCTATTTTTGTTCTGTGGTACCATTCTGACCTTTATTGCAAATTTAAATTAACTTAGCTAAACTACTTTTATAGTGTCTGTGTTGATGTGGGGAAAATACCTATCAGCACTTCAGATTTCATTGGGTACCAGTCCAATCTGTGTTCTCGGTCTCTTATAAGTATTAATTTAATTAATATTCTCAAATTCTCTCAATATAGGACAAATAAGTTCGATAAAGTTTGATGTCGGCTGCCCTTCTGTATGCTAAGAATATGTCTTATTACCACTGGTTAATAAAGAAACTGATTTGGCCAATAGCCAGGCAGAATAGAGCCAGGTAGGAAACCTAAGCAGAGAGACAGGGAGAAACAAGGCGGAGTCAGGGAGATTCCAGCAGTCACCTGGAAAGCAAGATATGAGGTAACAAGCAGCTAGCCTTGTGGTAAATTGTAGAAAAATGGAAATGGGTTGATTTAAGTATTTAATTTGTAAGAGCTAGTTAATAATAAACCTGAGCTAATATGCCAAGTAATTTATAATTAATATTAAGCTTCAGCGTGGTTATTTGAGAATTGGCAGGCCAGAAAGAAACCTCCAGTTACATTTTTTTTTTAGCAGAAACTGATTTTAAAAACTGAACTCTCATATGCCTCATTATTTTTAAGCATAAAATAATATTAATTTAGGCAAATCTGTTCTTTACTTTTCTATAGTTTTTGAACAGAGTGTCTCCCTGCCTAATATCTTCTGTTCTCTGCCAAAGTTCAAGGGTCAAGACCCTTAAGAGACTTAGAGTTTACTATGGAAATGTTCTTTAGACTTCAAAGGGAAGATCATCTATTATTTTCTATTTCCCTTGTAATAACTTGTCCATAAATCTTATTTATTTAAAATATCAAAATTGGAAATTAGATTTAATATTAATTATCAATTTATAAATTTGGTAATATATGATCAATTTATAAATTTGATCATCATCATGTAAAAGGTGGAGTACATGGTAAAGAAAAAGGAAGTGCTTAACTTGGATTTACCTAGAACAATAATGTAAATAAGTATACAATGTTTCCTAAAAATGGTCTCTGACTGATGTATTTTAACTTGCTTTCATGAGCTTCCAGAGAGGGCTAACAGCATATGGTACTAAAAGCTTTCTACCCCTTGGCAGCTGACTTTTGTTTGAGAGGGTCTTTTTTATGCTTTCTGCATTACACTTAACTATACCATCACCTAATTTTATTAGTTTCTGCTTACTAAACAGAACTTTAACTAGGTTTTCTATGGAATAAAACACAAAAAAATATATGTTTAACTATCCCTCAACTTTGACGAAGTATCTATGGAGAATGCACACAAATATGCATCATAATAAACCCATGGGAAATGGGAAATGTTGCTGAGTCAAAAGTACATTTAATGCATCCAACATACTGTAGAATCTCAGTTGGATCTTCTTGATATCAAGGGCCTCACTGGAATCTATGGCTGCCCAGATAGCCACCCTGCAAGAAGGTCAGGACTCAAAATCCTAAACACAGTTTAAACAGAATGCATATTCTGTTCATATAGACACATGTATGTTTGTGCTTATATGCATGCATATTTATATCATTGCACATGTGTCTGTATACATGTAGAAGCTCAAAGACTCTTATGTCAAGCCACCTTTAAGTCAGGAACTGTTTCTTCTTTTGATTCCAGAACAAATTCTAAATGTTATAATTCAATTAATTTATTTTAATGGAAGAATTCCCAACTCCTTAATTATTGTCAGGATCAGGACATGCACAAACACACACACACACACACACACACACACACACACACACACCATAGACTTGAGAGAGAAGAGAGGCAGAGAGATTATAATTTTTTTTGAGTGCAATTCTTTTTTTTTTAATTTTTATTTATTTATTTATTAAAGATTTCTGTCTCTTCCCCACCGCCGCCTCCCCTTTCCCTCCCCCTCCCCCAATCAAGTCTCCCTCCCTCGTCAGCCC
>NW_026067924.1:13237452-13250347 GCF_014885135.2 Alexandromys fortis
TTTGCTTTTTCGAGACAGGGTTTCTCTGTGGTTTTGGAGCCTGTCCTGGAACTAGCTCTTGTAGACCAGGCTGGTCTCGAACTCACAGAGATCCGCCTGCCTCTGCCTCCCAAGTGCTGGGATTAAAGGTGTGCACCACCACCGCCCGGCATCACGTGTTACAAAAGTTTAAGGAGTGAAACTAAAGTCACCATGTGTTCTTGTTAGGTTGTGTCAACTTGATAAACGCTACAGTAATCTGGGAAGAGGAACCTCAGTTGAGAAAAAAAAAAGTGTCTCCATTGGATTGCCTGTAGGCAAGTATTTGGGTCATTTTCTTGATTAAGCCAGATCAATAATTGGTGTGGGAGATCCTAGCTCACTTGGGGTCTTGTCATCCCTGGGCAGGTGGTTCTGGGTAGTATACTAAACCTGCCAAGCCAGTGAGACAAGGATTTATCCCAACTGCTTGTACTGGATTTTTGGAACCTCTTTGAAGGGATACCTTGCTCAGTCTAGATATTCTGGACAGGGCTTTGGTCCTACCTCAAAGCAATGTGCTAGACTTTGCTGACTCCTCATGGGAGGTCTTACCCTCTCTGAAGAGTGGATGGGGTGGGATGGGGGAAGGTAAAGGGATCAGGAGGAGGGGAGGGAATGGAAACCGAGATTGGTATGTGAAATGAGAAACAAGTTTTTTTTTTAAATAAGTAAATTAAAGACAAAAAAAAGGAAGGAAGGAAGGAAGGAAGGAAGGAAGGAAGGAAGGAAGGAAGGAAGGAAGGAAGGAAAAAAGAAACAGGCCAAGCAAAACCAGTAAGCAGCATCTCTGCAAAAACTGTTGTAGCTTGCTCTCTAAGCTGTCTCGACTTCCTGCCCTGACTTCTCTTCATGAGGAACTGTGAGCTATAAAATGAAATTAATTCCCCCCTCCACGACATTTCTTTGGTCACAATGTTTTATCACAACAATATAAAACAAACTAAAACATCAGGCTTGCTTGAAAAGCTCTTTACCCACTGAACCATCTCTTCAGACCATTATGACAGACATTTTAAATCTAAGCAATAGGTTTGGTCTGATCTCTGGCTTTTTCAACATAATATACTCCTAACTTCTACCTGATTTAACTTGAAAATAATCTTCACATAATCTAGAGGCCATATGAAAACTAAGTTCAGGGTTAGGAATTCATTCAAGGAGTCAAATATGACTTTGAAAAGAGCTATTATACTCTGGATCTTCAAAATATTGTAGATCATAATTTGAGAAGTTGCTTTGCTTCCCTTACTGGGGGAATTGTTTGGGAAGAGTACAATGGATTTACTTAGAAGCTTTTATCACTCCCCTAGGCATAGGCTCAGAAACTTATAAATACATAAATCTTTATATGACATCTTCATGGCCAATCAACAGCTGACATTTCACTAAACAGATAGGCTCATAAGTAGCTGGGGTGTTAACATATGGTGACATTTCCAAATAATTGTCCCCAGAGTAGCAGTGGAGTTTCTCTTTTAGGTTTTAATTTAACAACACGAAGCAAATCTCACCTTGATGTCCATTTCTTACAGTATCTGAAAAAAGTCCCGGAATAATTTGAGCCACATAATAACTAAAGGAAAATAATTTGTTTTCTTAGGTAAACACAAAAATGTGTTTTCTTTTTAATGGCTTATACATTACAGGAGTGACTGATGTTTTCCTAGGTGTTCTATTTTATTTATATCTCAGATACAGAGATGAAATTCATATATACCAACAGAAATAAGGACTATAATATTCATGATTAAAAAGCCCTTGGAAAGGGGATTTAGAAAGTGACCAGTCCATCCTAACAACTAATAAAGGTTTAAAGAAAGTGAAAAGTCAAGGTCTATCTGTGTATAATTATGTATTTATTTACTTATGTATTTGTTTTTGAAACATGAACTCACTCTGTGATCCAGGCTACGTTAGAACTGGGCATAGCCTAGACTACTCTCTAATTTGTGGTTGTCTTCTTGTAACAGCCTTCCTGAATGCTGGGACTACAAGTATGTGGCACAATATGTGGCTAAGAAACCTTTTAAGATCTGAAATAGACGTGTTCTTAATGAAGGCTATGTAGAAACTAGAACACCTGGTCTCAAAGTTCAGTCATATTGAAGAGTTTTATTTCCTTTGGAGCACCTAAACATTGTTTCTCATGGCTATAAGGATTCCACAGAATAATCTGTTGGGACTTAAAATACAGATCTCTAGAAAGCCGACAACTTACAAAAGAAAGACAAAATACAAGAGAAATGTAATCATCAATGAAAGAGCAAGTAGACAAAGATGTAAGTGAATAAAAGCAGATTTAAAAAGGTTAAGAAGCAAAAAAATGCAAATGGAATATGCTGTCACTTCCCAGGGCTTTAAATTTATTTATTTTTTTAGTAGTCTCAAAGGCCAAAGCAATTGTGTCAGGATGCTCAGACAAATAATTTCAAAATGTTCTAGTAAAAACCACAGCACATGAACCAGTCACAAAATTCTGAAAGATTACAGTCCTTCTGTTAATAAGTAAAATGGGGCAAACACATGTCAATTGAATATTCCACCAGCCATCAACATGAATTCAAATGTGTAAAGGCTCTCTCTCCCCTGAAGCTCATACTGCCCCAGAATGCTAACTGCTTATGGTCCTCTCATATTTTCTTGCTCCCTTAATGTCCATGTGTAAATCTATACGAGAGCCCTTTCCTAAAGAACTCTAACTTTGTTTCATGAAAAAGGACAATTATTTTTTCATTTGATTTTAATTCACACATCTTTGTGCTACATTTTGCATTAAATTAACAACTATAAGTATGTCAGTTAACTATGTTAGTTTTAGTTCTAGTAGTTAAACAATAAAGTTACTGATAAAGAGTACGGAATTGATCAACAGATTTATTAGAATTCTGGCCTTAAGATCATTCTTTCTTTAAAAAGTAGCAGTAATATGACTCCTGATGACATTCTTCACTACTCATAGATCAGTGCTTTGCTCAGCCATTATCAGAGAACCTTCCTCTGACATCTTATGGGAACAAGTACAGAGATCCACAGTCAGACAATATGTGAAGAATGGGAGACCTTGGAGTACGCAGTTTTAAATGAGAGGTCTCCATCAAATCATTCCCCCTCCTACATAGCAAACTCTGAAAAAGACGAAAGAGAAAGAATGTAAGAGACAGAAGAGATGGAGAAAACCAGGAAACAAGGCCTTCTAAGTCAACAGAATTGGCACACAATGAACTCACAGAGACTAAGGTAGCATGCATAGGGTCCTCACTGTTCTGTAATGGACCCTAGAGCTGAAAGGACAAGTGGACACATGCCAACATTTATAACCCTATCTCCAATTAATAAACACTTATAAATGGAAATTTAGCTTTTTTCCAATAAAATCTTATTAGTAAACAAACTGTTCTTAAGGGCAGGCTAGCATTCTAGTAAAGAAATAGCCAAGAGAAAATATACTCAAAGGTATCCTTGAGTGTTCCTAGTCTTATAACGTCAAATCAGACTTTGTTTTTTCTTGTTTCTGGTATTGTTGTTGTTCTGTTGGTTGGTTTTTATTTTTATTTTGATCTTATATTTATTTTTATTTTATTTATTTTTTCTTTTTACTCTTCAGGCTCTTTAGATACATATTATGGCTACCAATTTCATATTTTTCATGGGATACCTGAGTGTGTGAGTAAGTGGGTCTCTGTGTCTATATCTGCTTCTTGTGCCTTTTCTTAGGATCTTTTCCCTTTGCTTGTTTGTTTTCTTACAGTCCAATGGGTTAGGTTTTGTTTCATATGATTTTGTCTCATTTTACTTATCCCCAGTTTGTTTTCTAGGGAGAGGCAGAAGGGCAGTGGATCCAGATGGGAAGGGAAACAGAAACTGGGAGGAGTAGAGGGAGGGCGATAGATAAACAGGAGATAGTATGTGAGAAAAAGACCCATTTTCAGTAAAAGAAATACAAAAATAAATAGATAAATAAATAAATAGATAAATAAGGAAATAAATAATTTCTCAATCTAAAACAATATTCGCTACTTTCCCTCTTAAGACTATCCTGTGGAGATTTTCCTAATTAAGTAATTAACCTATAGTCACTTCAAATTAATTTCTTCACTAAAATATACTGTTAGAGAGAGACTGATTAGGTTTAAAGAATACATTTTGAATTGTCTAATAGCCCAGCAGTTTTACAGCATCCAGACTGAGAAAATTGTCCTTGCACATAAAATAGAATATTTATGGTATATGTTAGACAAGTTATGTAGACAAAACATATACCCATAATCAATACATATACCCATAATCAATTAATTGAACTTGTATGTGGAATCTTTGCATTAGATTACAAAAAAAGGATTAATTTCTGTTAGCCACTGCTAAAGTTTCAGGATGAGTCTGAAAAAGATACAGTGTTCTCTGACAAACTGATCCTCCCCTGCTTACCTGCTTCATAATTATTGAAATTCAGCTCTTTCTTTTAAAGCACAACTGAAAGTTTAGTCTTAAATATCTTAAATATTCTTAATTAGGTAAGATATTAAATATTTAAAATAAGCTTACATATTATTCACATGTCACTTCTTTTCAATTTTCATCCACAGTACTGAAATGACTCGGAAAATAGGCTTTCCATTATAGAATTAAATCTACTTTATTTAACACCCAAAGGAGACTCCTTTGCGATTTTACATTTACATAGCCAAAAAAAAAATTCCAAAGTATACTCTTTACTTTGACACTATGGGGACCTAATGAATAAAACCCTACAAGATAGCACTTTATAGATTTAACTATAAGTTTCTCCGTGAAGAAAAGACAAGGAATTCATGAAAATAGATGTTTCAACATCCACATGGCAGCTGAGAATGAAATTTTACTGGCAGTCTAGTTTTAAGCTCTTCCTGGATGCATGAATGAATTTGTAAAGTTTAAGGATTTATAGAAAAATACAGTGTCCATATAAATCCTCTAATACTGGTGGACAAGCAATGAATAAAACACAAGGTAAAGGAGGGAGAAAGCAGTGTATCTGTTTCCTTCTCTGTAGAACCATTCACAGTGAAATAATTCTTTTATGGTGGTTAATTTCTACTGCTCAAGTGACAGGAGAACAGGAAATCAGGCAGTAGTCATGAATGACTTCCATCAGTATTGAAATTTCTTTCCAGGGAAGATCAATATGGCCATAGATGATTAAATCTTCAACTATTACCATGTTTCAAAGAACAGAATCTTTGCAACTGATATTTAAAAAATTGGAAACTTATAAATAAATAATGGGTCAAACAAAAACAAAGATGAGACAAGACTGACTCTATGACAGTTGAATGGATGAGCTCACGTGATAGTATTTACTCTAGTATCTGTCCTATCTTAGTGAGTCCAAAGTTTTATACTTAAAACATTTTCCATCATAACTTGTATTACCAGCTAAAAATATCCTTTTAGACTATAAAACATTTTCTTAGATAGACAACTTAAGCTTTTGTTTCTTTCAACATTATGAGCTTTGCATCTTTTTTGTAAGTTGCTTTTCTGGATTGTGTAAAGAAAGTGGTAAAAATGCTGTTGTCTTCAATCTCACCAGAGACCTGAGAAGAAAAAAAAATATGAACTAAGTGAACAGGAAATGCAGAGCAAGCAACTTCCAAAACTATAGAAATGATAAGACAGCTAGATGTCTGGACAATCCCCCATGGTTCCTCTTCAATGTTGGGACATCTATCTTTGGCCTATAGACCTAGAATACCTGACAGACCTTTCTGTGAAGCAGAAATTTTAAAGCACTAGCCACCTTGTTTTGGCAAAATTCAGCAATCAACTTCCTTTATGTCCTGCTTGTACAGTTTGGATATTATACTATCAGCCACTAAGGCAAGGGCAGTTTCTTGCCCAGTGGTTAGCTTTGCCATATTGAAGGCAAACATAATATGGGGTTTCTTCAATGTCTATCATCTCTTTGAAGTAAATTGGTTCTAATAGGAACAGATGTGTCTTTCTGTCATGAAAAGTCCTATGCTATTAAAATATCTTAAATGTCATATTCTGTAGGTCAGAAGAGTTTGAATACCATCTATTTATTTAAAACATATCTGTTTAACCTTGAAGACACACTTACTATAACTCCAAGTTTGATTGTTATTGATGAAAACTATAACTATAACTACTAACCTCCATTTATAAATTATCATAAATAGTTTATAACAATAATTTTCAAGTCATAGAGCTTTACATCACATTTTTGAATGAACTTCATTTGTACATTATCTTAAAAAAAGAGAAGAAACATACATAAAGCATGTTAGAATGAAAATAACCTTAAATTTGTATCAATATACAAAAATCCACACCAATGTAAAATAGTTGAGACTAGTAGTTACCCTTTAGTTTAAAAGTAGATTCAATAATCTACCCTTCTATCCTATCATTCCTATATCACCCTTTTCACTAGATAGTGAGAAAGATGGACAGAGGAAAGAAAAAGAGAAAAGAAATCCCTTAATCTAACCTCATTTGTTTAGTTTTTTTCCTTGATTATGATTAATAACAACTTCCAACCAATTTCTCTAAAGTACAACAAATATCCATATCCCACAAAATGACCCAAATCACCCACTCTACATCTTAGGGAGTACCCATTATGGGGTTAGGGATAAATTTAGTGCTAGAGAAACTCCCAGGAACCCACAAGGATAACACAGCTAAGACTCCTAGAAATAGTGGAGAGGGTGCCTAAACTGGCCTTCCCCTGCAATCTGATTTGTGACTACCCTAATTGTTACCACAGAGCTTTCATCCAGCATATGATGAAAGTAGATGCAGAGATCCACAGCCAGGCACTGGGATGAATTTCAGTAGTTCAGTTGAAGAGTGGGAGTAGGGATTATATGAGGAAGGGCTGAAAGTCAAGGTCAAGATGGGGAAACCTACAGAGAGAGTTAACCTGAGCCTCCTGGAACTCATGTACTCTGGACAGATAACTAGGGAGTCAGTTGGCTTGAGACCATCCTAGGCCCTCTGCCTCTGTGTGACCGTTGTGTAGCCTTTTCTTATGTGGAACCCCTATCATTGGAAATAGGACCTGCCCCTAATGTAATCTATTCCCTATTGTGGGATGCCTTGTTTAGTCTTTATGCAGGGGGTAGAGGGTTGGTCCTGCCTCAGATTAATATAGCATGATTTGTTGATTCCCAAAGGAGCCTTTACCCCATCCAAACTGAGATGGAGGAGGAGTGAATGGGAGGGGGTCAGGTATAAGAATGATCAGGGGAAGGAACATAAGGAGATGAAGGAAGGAAAACTGTGGTTGATATGTAAAATAAAATGAAAAGATTTAAAAAAATAAGATAAATAGGCTTCTACATGATAATAATAAAATAAAAGATAGGACAAAAGCTAACATTGAACATAGAAGTAGGACAAAAGAAATGGAAAAGAACCCAAGAAAGGCACAAGAAACAGTTATAGACCCAGAGACCTACTTGTTCACACATCAGCAATCCTGTAAAATATAAATGGAATTAAAATTTAGAAATAAGGCCCTGACTCAACACTATGTTTACAAGGTCCCCTAATTGATGGAATTTTTGACACAGAATCTTAAAATGATTGAGAGAATGATACTGCTTCAAAGAAAGGCTCCTCATGCAAAATGGAGTTCTTACTCATCTACGCACCTTCTGAACTCAGTGAACCTCCAGTGAACCAGGAGTAAGTAGACCTGACAAGTAGCCTCATAAAATCAATTTGAGAAAGCCTTGTTAGATGCCCAGGCTGTCTTGATGTTGTACCTATTCAAGCAAGATAATGTATTGAAGTAGGAGCACTCACTCAACCTAGTTTTTTTCTTCTGTTATGACACACAAGTTGAATAATATTTACTCATCACATTCTTTAAATGAATTCTCTGTTTCTACTGAAATCCTCACACTTTAATTATTCATTAATATATATTCATGATAATTAATATGTTATATGGCTGTTCTCATTGTTGTAGATTATATTACATTGTTTTCACAATTTGGATATTTTCCATGAACAATTAATTACACTGAGCACATCTCACAGCTAATGACTATATGCACTATGGTTTACTTCTGAAATCAAAATACAACAAAAGCAAACCTTTTAGCTCTCAATCTTATATCCATACAGAACCAATGCTGTTTTGAGGCAGGATGATGCCATGGTTATCTTTCTATAAAACAGGTAAATGTTTGTGTGTGTGTGAAAGCTGCAATAATTTGAATGAGTCTTTACTGCGTTCCATCTTCTCACAAGAATAAATCTCAAATTTCTGATTACTATCTAAATTTTTCATTGTTATAAACTAAATGAGGTGGCAAAGACAGATACAGGAAGAAACAGAAAGATGACGACAATAGATAGATAGATAGATAGATAGATAGATAGATAGATAGATAGATAGATGATAGGCAGACAGACAGGTAGACAGACAGACAGATGAAGTACTTACACATCTATGCACCTTCTGAACTGAGTGAACCTCCAGTGAACCAGGAATAAGTAGGCCTGACAAGGAGCCTCATAAAATCAAGTTGAGAAAGCCTTGTTAGATGCCCAGGCTGTTCTGGTTGAGTGCTACCACATGCAAGAAACACGGCTTATATATGCTGTGTTATTCTCCACCTTCCACCTTGTTTGAGGTAATGTGTCTCTATTGTTTGCCACTGCATTACGACTGTAGTCCACTGGCTGCTAGTGATTCTCTTGTCTGCATCTCCCATCGTCCTGCAGGAACACTGGGATTACAAATGCACACTGCCTCACCCAGCTTTGTCTGGCTTCTGGGGACTCTAATGCAAATCCTCAACTTGTGTACCAGACACCAATACTACTGAGCCATGTTTCATGCCACAGAACTTTTTTAGAATTCTTGTATTTAAAATGTGTGCTATTTTATCATGTCAGTCATACTTTGCTTAGTTCAGATTTCCCAAGGTATTTTTGACTATACATATGCTATACCTGTAATAATTGTCTTATTTAGGTATGACTTTATTTTAAGCTGCTTCAGCTTCATCCTGAGAAGTTGATGGATATAATAATTGAGCTATTATTTTATGAAAATATTTTACTATGAATTATATAAGTACTTTTTTTAATAAAACGCCTTGTTTACATGATAGGTATTATAATGACTTTTGTATCTGGACTTGTACTTTCTTTTTCCTTAGGTAACATAGTCAATCAAAGACACGAAAAGACTGAATATTTAAAGCAAACTTTTGCACATGAGTGCTTTGAATCAGAATTGATTAACTGAGAAAATACTATCATTTTTAAACCTAATGTATATAAAACAGACTGAGCCTTATAGAGATTGGCTTATTTAACTAAGCCACATAAACAAAAACAAAATTAAAATCCAGCATTTCTGTTTCCAAATTCAGGATCCTTCCTTATTCATAACAATGCAGAGACCCTCTGTGGCCACACCTTATTGAATTGCTCAAAACCATGAAACTAAATCTACTACATGTCAAAGAGAGGAGGAGTGTCTGATGAATAGCTGAATTATTCCCCTTGGTCATTTGCATCTTAGAGAGTAATTTTAACTTTAACATTTAAATTCTGGAATAACCTAGTTGAATATGATCTTTCCAAAGAAAAGACAAATATGCATCCTTAATGGTCACTCTTAATCTCCTAATCAAAGGTGGTAACAACAGATCATGGGATTGCCAATGTTGTGAAACTATGAAGGGTCTTAACATGAGATCTTGGAAAGTTGGAAAGAGATCCCTTTGTCTCAACAACTACTCCTGTTATGAATTCAAATGTAAGGGTGTGTGTGTTGAGGTAAGGAATACAGTTTCACTTTTGCTCTTTCAGAAAAAAAAATAGCATTCTAATTGGAAATCATTATCTGTAAAAAATGCAAAACCACTTTTGTGAACTCATTTCTGACACCCAGGTTTTCCTCTTAGGTTACACTCTCTAATTCAATGGACTCCCCCCTCCCCCAGGAGTCCTTTAAACTCAGCTTTTATTATACATATAATGCAGTTCAGTAAAATTTCAAGCTTGAAACAACACAGTAAAGCTTGCAATAATATTGCAAAATTTCCTCTCCCCACAAATCCCATTTGCTCTATATAACCACCTAAGTATTTTGTTTTTCTTATAAAATATGCTCTTGAATATGAGATCATATAGCACTTGTGGCTTAGATGCACATTATGTGACGTTCTTTTATTCAAAGATATATTACATTAAGTGTATCAGCAGATATCAGAGCACCTACTACTGCTTTTTTTTTTCTCCCAGTGCCTGGGATTTTATCAAGCGCTTGGCTAAGGCTAAGTATAAATTAACTGTGAGCTGCAAACCAAGATCTACCTCTGTATTATTTGAAACATCAGAATATTTCACTGTCCTTTGTACTGGTCTTTTAGTATCTATTCATTTCTGGTGGCAGATGGATAGGAGGAAAACTCAAAGTGCCACATCTGTATCAGTGTTTCTGAGTATCCCCATCAAATGCAATGACTTGATGGCATGTATGTAGAATACCTTATAGCAGAATGTAGCTAGAATATACTTTAAGATCACCTAGTATATGTTTATTGTATGAAAATTCAGCGAATGTCAAAGAATTTCAGGACAGTGACCATCAATGGTATACCTATGCACTCCAGTCCTTGTGGGTGCCTGGGGGTGGAGTCCTCTTCTGCCTGCCAGGTTCCCCTTTAGTTCAGTCTTTTCTCTGTTTTTCTAATATTTATTTAGCAAAGCTAGACCTTGGATAGATCCTCACATGATTCTAGTTGGCCTTAATACCTGATCCTCTGCTTAAGAGGATAAAATGGACTATCTGGTTTTCCAGGTTTTAAGAAAGGAAACAAGGTGAAGACCTAGCAAAAAACCTCCCAAGTGTCATATTGCAATTATTTCATTTCTCATCTAGAATAAGAAGGCCAGTGGGCATTTGAAAGTTTTGGAATGGGAAAGCAATCTGGGTGCTCCTGGCTTTATTGATTTAACTTATATAGGAGGTGTGAGGACAGGAAGGTAAAAAGGTGAAAACCCTTTCTTGCCTTTAGTAACTTACAGCACCTTAAGTGAGAAATTTATTTCTGGTATATTATATATTCTCACTGGATTACAAAGATGGCAAAAGGTTCATATAAAGGGAGGCGGAGAACTAATGAGATGCCAAATGTTGAGTACACTTTTCATGACACAATTTTCAGTCTTGTTTTGTGCACCCATGTACGCAGGCATAACCATTGACTATGTGGTCTATTTTAGAAATCCAAGAAAAAGTAAGGTGTTTTCTTTTGGGGAATACACATCCTTCTTTAACAAAAGTTAAAGATTCTTGGAACAATTGTTCTGCAATAATTTTCTTGGTATTTGGTATTTAAATTTACAAACTTACATGCAAGTAAAGTTTACCATCATTTACCATTTTGAAGCTACCATATTACCCCCTCCCCCTCTTCCCTACTGCACGCTGGAGTCTCAAGCTGTTTTACAAAATGACAATGGGTATAAATAGTAATCTAATTATAGTTAGAAGAGATTTACAGCTCCAATTATGACTGCTGTAAAATTTCAAAGGGACTGACATAAGCAATCAACACATCTCATACAAGAATCCATCTTGCTATTATAAAAGCTACCTGCCAATTGTTCGTCAGTTGAATGCCATGCAACACTGAACACATTATCTCTGGGATTAGTGATACTGACAGTTTTGTCATGTTTAATGTATGTAGACAGCATAACGCAAAGGCATGCAGCCTAGGAATTACTCAACTAGGGTCTGCCACGTTTCCAATATATGCATATTTCAAGTATGTTATCTCTTTCTGTCTCTTCATGAATTTTCTATTTGAGCTCAATCAGTTACGTGTGCATAGAATTTTTCTATGATAAATATGCTTTCCAAGGTACCCATCTATATGCTATTACTTCACCAGCCAGACAAATTGTATATTTATTTTTGATATTAAATAATACTTATTACACATTTGCTGTATGGAGACCTAAATTTTTCCTAACACTTCAGTTGATAATAGCAATTATCTTATATTGTGAATAATATTAGATGAATTAATTTGAACCATTTATGGAATGGAACAGATATTACAGATATTTCATGGTGAAACAGACATGTATAGCTTTTAATATTTTCATAGCTAGAGGGTTTATTCAATCTATATGTCACAATACCTTCCTTAACCTCCCATTGAAGTGTACATTCATCTCACTTTTGCAGCCTCCAACTTAACTTAGATTTCCTGAGCCCATGAAAGGATATCTTTAATTCATCTAGCACAGTCATCTTATACTCCGAGGTATAGACTTTGTATGACTCCATGACAACCTCACACAGCCACTCATGTTTCCCATGTCATGTTCTCCATCTCTTAGGTAGGACAAATTGTCAGCGATCCTCTGATCCTCCGCAGCTTTGCCAGAGATAGGAACTGCTCTGATGAGAAGGAAGTGATTGGTACCATGCAGTCCTGAGTCCAGATCCAAAGATGATAACTTCCTACCATGTTTCTTATGTAAATAACTATAGTTGTAGCACCGAACATTTTTTTTAAATTGAGAATAAGAAAAAAAAGTTTCCGCCTCCTCCCAGCCTCCCATTTCCCTCCCCCTCTCTTCTCCCCCTCCCCCCACTCCTCTCCCCCTCCCTCTCCTATCCAAAGAGCAGTCATGGTTCCCTGTCCTGTGGAAAGTCCAAGGTCCTCCCCCCTCCCTCCATGTCTAGGAAGGTTAACATCCAAACTGGCTAGGCTCCCACCAAGCCAGAACATGAAGTAGGATCAAAACCCCTTGCCATTGACCTTGGCTTCTCATCAGTCCTCATTGTTCGCCATGATCAGAGAGTCCGGTTTTATCCCATGCTGTT